>NC_139567.1:21150836-21491347 GCF_965112155.1 Podarcis liolepis | reverse complement strand
TGGACTGGCAGTTGTTCTCCAGGACATAGGAAGGTGAGGGGTGTTTGTTTGCTTGTTTGTTTGTTTGAACTAACTCAGACCATTGGTCCATGTAGCTCAGGATTGCACACAGGAGGCCAACGGGATCCTCAGAGGTTCGCATGAGTCTTTGCCTAGCCATACCTGAAGATGCTAGGAATTGATGCTCTGCCACTGAGTTGGGTCTCCTCTGCATTGCATCTCTCTGTGTGTAACATGTACTTGTGCCATAATTCCACCCCCTTAAAGGTGCGATTCACCTCCACTCAGAAGAAGAGGAATTCTGCCATGGGCTTTGATGCAATGCAGTTGAGACTCTTACAAGCATCTGCCCTGTTCTGCCAGCCTCTGTGTGTTCTCATTGTGCAGCTATTTTACATTAGCCATGCAGTTTTCAAAATGGTTTCACTTGAAAATGATTTCCTAAACACCCATTTCCTGATGATTATACGGCGCTTCTTTGTAATCTCTTTTTTTAAAAAAAGAAATCCTTTAAAATTTATTTTGTTCTTTTTAAAAAAATTGCTAGTAATTACAGCTAGAGAGCAAACAGTTACTCTGAGAAGGATGTAGTGATGCACTTGCCTGGGAGCAATGCGGCTAAACTACTATAGCAGCAATACACACACACCCCCACACACATACTGGATAACAGAACATCTGGGAGGCTTGATCAAAGGGAGCAGAATACAGGAGGAGGTGGGGAGGACTTTGCCTACCTTGCAGACTCATTGTAAGAATAAAATGGGGAGGGGGCAGAGGACCATGAATGCCACCTTGCACTCCTTGGAGGAAAAGCGGGATATAAATGTAACAAATACAGTGGTACCTCGGGTTACATATGCTTCAGGTTACATACGCTTCAGGTTACTAACCCAGAAATATTGCTTCAGGTTAAGAACTTTGTTTCAGGATGACAAACAGAAATTGTGCTCCAGTGGTGCGGCAGCAGCAGGAGGCCCCATTAGCTAAAGTGGTGCTTCAGATTAAGAACAGTTTCAGGTTAAGAACAGACCTCTGGAACGAATTAAGTACTTAACCCGAGATACCAGTGTAAATCAGATTGGCAGAACCTGAGAGAAACCGAAATTGAGATATCCATCCACCCCCAACCCCTTTTCTCCAGCTCGTTCCCTGAGATCTTCTCTAAGAGTGTGGCTAGTTGTCCCCAGTGTCACAGAAGCCCATCTGGCCTCAGCAAGAAGTCAGGCATTTAGCATCTCTGGTTCCATGCTCTGGAACCCCCTTCCAACAGTGATTTGGCAGGCATCCTTGCTTTTGACTTCCATGCCTCTCTTGAAGACATCTCTCTGTGGACTGACCTATATCACTGGGTGTGTGTTTTTATATAAGAAAATAGTTTTTGTTAAAGATGTTCTTGTGTAACAAATGAGCAAATAAATGAAGAAAACTGCATATAGTGTCTCCACTTTCAATTCATAGAGTCTTTTTCACAGTTCGTTTGCATTCATGCAGCTCCCATTTATCACAAGACAATGACCTATCTCCCACCCCCAAAGCATACAAATCAATATGGCTAATCTGACGCAACAACCTATACTGCTGTTTGAAACATTTTCGATCAGCCAGTCAATTTAATGATCATCTTGTACTGTTTTTAATGATGCCTTAAGTTTTATCATTATACACACTGGATGTTTTATGGTATGGTGACATAGAAATACCTTTAGGAATAAATAAATCCTGATATATGTGGAAACCTGCTCCTTGATTCTGGTAGATATTTTTTGCCTTTCGACAGTCTCCATAAGGACTCTTGAGCCACAAAAGAAAAAGAAAAAGTTTTCACAACACAGGCCTCTGTCTCTGTTGTGAATGATCTGTTTAAGTCCTTTCCCATCCCAAAGTACAGATATCCTGGGTGGGTGGACAGCCTCGGTCCAGTTTCATTGTTATTCCATGAAAACATGTCTCACTCCTCCTGCGTAGCTTGGAGGGGTTCGTTCAGAAAATGAAAAGGCCACATGTACAGACAGTTTGATACAGTTCTCTGTACACATCTCTGCCCCTCCTGATGCATAAGTTGTTGATGTGCATGAGTGCTTGTCTACACTGATAATAAAGCCACTTCCACCCTACAAAGGAGGTAGGGTTGCGGGCTTCACGGCCCCACCACACACGCAGCGGCTGGAGCCCAGCCCCGGCGTGATTGGGGGGATTCCCAGCTGAGTCACCCCCTGGCCAGACAATCAGCTGGCTCTAGGGGCGTGGCCTGCCCTATTTAAGGCAGGACGCGGCTGGGGATCTCCCTCTTTGCCGCCTGCCAGCTGTTCCGGTTTTTCCCACCCTCGCACCCTATAAGGTTTTCGTTCCTTGACCTTGCTATGGACCTTGGTTGGTCGCCGTTGAGGGGCCTGGTAGGAATTTTTCCACTTGGCAAATTGGCACCAGCCACTTGGTTTTCACCTACCTTGGTTTTCACCTACCTTGTACCAACTTTCTTGGTATTGGCGGTTAGGCATTGGTATTGCTCTGTAGTTGGAAGAGGGGAGAAAGTGCCATCAGCTGCCCTGCATATTGAAGGGTAGTCCGATAAAGGATTCTGGGGGGCGTGGCCCTGTCCAAAGCCTGGGGAGGTGAGGGTCTAAGGCATGCCCCCAAACGGTGATCCCAGGGGAGTTCCTAGTTGATGTGCATCAGAAATCCCCCTACTGGCGGTTAACCCTTCCTGGACTTCAAGCGGACGGGCTAAAGTCGGATATAGTCGGTTAGGACCAATGCTTAAGCCAATACCGCTCATCACCTGTAACCAATAAAGTTGTGGCCTTATTTAGCCCATTAACATTAATAATTATGTCATGTGTCATTATTTCCACGGGGGGGGGGGGGGACAAAAAGAATCATGATGTGACTGGTACCATTGCATAAAAATGTCTGTACTTGTGCGCACTGGTGACTTGAAGAGGCATGAACTGAAAACTGGCAGAAGATTCTCCATGCCTGGCAGAAACGGAACTCGACAGCAGAACACATGTTTTGCAAACTGGAAGTCCCAGGTTCCATTCCCAATATCTCCAGTTGAAGAATCTGAGGTAACAGGTGCTGGAATAGACCTGTTTCCAAGGCTCTTGAGAGCTGTCGCCAGTCCAAGTGGACAATCCAGGGCTAAACGGTACAGCAGCCTGTTTGCTTTTCCACATGACTGGTTAATCAAGCATGCATCCTGAGTTGCTTGCATAAAGTTTTCAGGGAGGTTAGACTATACCCACACTTTATGTTCATCAATCCTAATTTCTTTGCTGGGATTTTTTGGCTAATTAAACAATTTGTGCCTTTTAGAACTGGGTGTGTGTGCTTAAATATAGTGGACAGACAAAGTACTGGAAGTTTTTTAGCTTCTTAATTCTCTCTCACACACAAATCTTTTTCTGTTCCTTTTTTCTATTTCTTTCTCTCTCTTTTCCTTTCTCCCCTATCCTTTCCTTCCTTTTTTTGCCTTTAGATTAATCTTTTAGTTTGGTCCAAAAAAAGAAAGAAAGATATTTAATAATAATCTTTGTATTTTTCTTTATAAACCCACCCACATACATACTGTGGACCAATATTGTTTTCGTTTGTTATTACACTATGCATTTTTGTGTTTTTATATTGCAAGCTGCCCTGTGATCTTTGGGTGAAGGGTGGTATATAAATTTAATAAATAAATGAACAAGGAGCATTCGTTCCAATTTGCTTTTGTGGCATTTATGCACCTGCCCTATTAATCATTAATTCACCCCCCCCCACTTCCCAGCACAATCCCCCACTTTCCTAACCACAAAAAGTTGGTGGCAGGAGTCGGCTGAGGAAGTCTCGGATTGCCCTGTGTTGGCTCAGGCCCACTCAGAATTACTCTTCAGTATTTATTAAAATTATTAGTCATCTGTCACCCAAAGGTCTCTAAACGACTTACAGCAAAGAAAAATATACGATGTATAATACCATAAGGGGAAAAGGAGGGGAATCATAAAATACATTAATATTTCATATAACATAGCAACCTGGGTGGAGAGGGGGGAAATATACCAGCTGTATAAATAATAGCAAACAACATTAACAATAATCAAATAATAAAGAAAGCAATACTCTGACCCACTAATTAGCAAATAAACAAGACCTCAACCATCTGCTAGTCCAAGAATCATCCACATTGAACCAGCAAGTGTCCACATTTAACCTCCCCACCCTACCCAGAAGTCTGGTGTCAAGGCCAGCTGTTACAAATCCAGTGGTGGCTCTAACTCCAGTGAAGCTCTACTGTAGCATCACACCTCTCCCTTCAGGGGAGAGCAGTAGCAAAGCACAGCAGGAATATGGTAACAGAAGTTTTACCTGCACTGCAGTTGACCCAGCAAGTGCAGAAATGGAGGCATGCCTGCCTAGGAATTTATCCTCTCACCAGGGCTGTTGAACTGGGGGGGGGGGGGTGTCAGATGGCAAGGAGGGGAGAAAGAGATGAAGGCAGGCAGGCACAGCCCCTTCCTGACCACATGTTGAATTAGCATTTTAGACCCTAATTCAATCCTGTGCAGGGCCCAGATCTGGGTTGGGTCCAGATTATCACAGATCAGGATCATCATCATTATATTTATATACTATAATATGTTGCTGGTGGTCAACAAAAGACGTTTAAAGACTGTCTCAAGGCAAATCTTTAAAAATGTAGTATAAACACTGACAACTGGGCAACACTGGCCTGCGAGTGCTCCAGTTGGAGAACAGCCTTTACCAAAGGTGTCATGGGCTTTGAAGACACTCGAACTCAGGACGCAAGGGAGAAATGTGCTAAGAGGAAGGCACACTTGGCAAATCCACACCGTGATCAACTCCTGCCCAGAAACCAATGTCCCCATTGTGGAAGGACGCGTGCATCCAGAATTGGCCTCCACAGTCACCTACAGACTCATTGTTAAAACCATGTTTATGGAAGACAATCTTACTCGGCTACGAGTGATTGCCAAAGAAGAAGAAGAAGAAGAAGATTTATATGAAGTGTCAGCTAAACCCTAAATCAGATCAGGGGTTGTACACAGGCCAAATACAAACCCATTTTTTTATTTTTAAAAAACTTATAAAAGATAAACGATACCTAATTGATTATATCCCCCTATTTGCATTGCATTGAAAACAAGTAAGATGAAATAACGTAATGACAATGTAATGACATAATTTACACACATTACATGATTAGCACAATTATGTAATTATTGCATAAATTATATGTTATGTCATTTCGCCACATCAGACAGCAAGATGAATAATGCAGTTTCTTGCAGAATGTGAACTGAAGAAGAATGGAAACAGTGCTGAAGGGGACAAATAGAGGGCAGCATTGAAAGTGATGCCCCTCTTACACCCTGAATTCATAGCGGTGGGTGTGAAGCCTTCTGTGTTGAGTTTTATTCTCCCTGCCCCAGTTTTTAAGTTTTCCTCTTTGAAACACCAGAAGGAAGGAGAACCCCCCTGAGCTTGCCAAGTGAAGAAAACGTAGAGCTGAATTCTCAATATTTGGCTTTGCCACTAGCTTCACAGCACCCATGTTTTATTCCCTCAGAACCTGATTCTGAGCAGGGGGGCGAAACTGCTATACCAGTTGAATTCAAAAGAGAGAGCTGGTGGAACACTGGGAACGTCGCCCTTCATCCCAGGACAGAGCTGTTTCCCTCCCCCAAGAGAAACAGTCAAACTGAAGGGCTGCTTTCCTGGGCCAGAAGGGGCAGGTAAGGAAACTTCTGAAGGAGCCAGTAACAGGCTGCTGCTGCTGCTGCTGCTTTGAATTCTTTCCAGGTCTGTGGGGGGTGTTTCATTATTCATTTAAGCTGCGTATTCCCTCTGGAGTTGTTAATTTGGGGAAGGAACTGCTAGAGAGAGTCAAGAAAAGACCCATGGAGATACAGAGCGTGGCAAGCGCCTTCCCTCGCCAGAACGCTGCCGCATACTCATCTTGGCAGAAAGGGACGATGGTACCCTGCCTGTGAGAAATGACTTATAAAGGAAGAGAGGGAGAATAGGAAATAAATCCCCCTCAAAGAAGAGAGAGGGAGAGGGAGAAATAAACCTAAGGGCACAGCAGATTCAAAACACCAACAATGTATAATATTTGAGTGCTCTTATCTTGGAATCCGCTGCTTCTTAGCCTAGAGGGATCAAAGAACAGGTCTCTCGCTCTGTATGTGTGTGTGTGTGTGTGTGTGTGTGCTTGTGCACGCACACTTGATAAACCTAATCACCACAGTGGAGCCATTTTTCCAGTTCTCTGAAAAATCTAACCTTCTTCACCTCGCTTTCAGCATTGCATGGCAGGATAGGAAGGGAAAACGTGGGTCCCTGCTGATAAAAAACTGTTCAGGAGCCGTTTGCTGCTAGATACCAATTTGGGGGTGGGACAAACAACAAAGGAAGGTTGTTAGCTACCATGCCCTGCTTGTGGGCTTCCTGAAGGCATTTGATTGGCCACTGAGTGAAACAGGATGCTGAACTACAGAAGATGGCTTGTCCTTGGTCTGATGCAGCAGGGCAGCTCTTATTTGCTGCTAAGAGTCACCAATTGCACCTCCTTCTCCAGAGGGTTGTGGTCTTCACGCACTGCTTTATCAGCTTCTTGGAAGCATTTGACTGCCAACATTGACTGGGGACATTGAACCTACAGTCCTCTGTATGTTCTTGAGCTCTTCAGTGTCCATCAGCTGCAGCCTGCATGGCCAGTTATCAGTGGTGATGGGAGTTGGAGAGTCAAAAATTCAGAACTTGAGAGTTAAACTGTTGGATAGGGACCTGGGGAGAGAGGTACATTTTTGGAGATGGATAGGGGTTAGGTAGGCAGGACAACCCAACCTGATTCCCTTAGAGGAATGTAAAATCCTAAAAGGAGCTGTGAGAGTGTTGCTGGTTTAGGAATATTAATAGACATTTTAGGTGGAGACTAGGTTTAAATCAGAGTGCTGATTGAGGTTTTAAAGTTCTCTGTAAGGTGTGTTTGCCTGAAATTTAGTATTGTGCCTCATATGAGTAACCATAAAGTTAAAACCCTCATTGAGTGTAAATAAATAAAAAGTACAGTTTTGTTCCAGTATGTTGAACCTTTGTATGGGGGAGAAATAGACACAGGGCAACCTTTACACAGGTAAAATCCTTGGCTGAAGTTTATTAAAGAAACACAACCATAGACAGATAAAACAAATCTTTCTAGTGTTAGTAACAGGGATAGTTTAATCTTTTAAACACCCAGGCAATTAGTCACATTACCCACATCCTCATCTTCTGTGGCCCTGCTCATAGACCCTTCAGTATGATAACATGAGGGAATTCTGATGTGAGGCACATCTGCTAGATATTAAAATACATGCCAAATAACTGCATCAACATCTATACACTTTTCCTCTTAAATATTCAAAGTATTTGGCATCCTTATAACAAAGTTCGTAAGATAGGTTGATAATACTAACCTATAATTTAGAGTGGGACAGGGGCTGAGGCGGAGACAAAATGGCTTGTCCAAGGCCACAATATGAATCATGGCTGTGCTGAGATTTTCACCAGTTGGTCAGATGCAGCATTCAATGGGCCCTTAGTGAATGAATACCTAGCCGAGTCTATAAACATCTGTCAGTTGCTACAAGACACTGCTGAGACAACTTATATGTTCTGCCTCAGCAGCAAGATCACTCACTGTGGTCCTGAAATCCACACCATGTTCCTCTCCAAGGTGCTGATCATGTCTTGCCTTGCCTTTCTGCCTGCTGGAACCTTCCTCCTGACCTCCCCCTTCCTTAGGCAAACTCCCTTGGGCAATCTGACAGCTTCATGTCAATCAGGATCTGAATTTCCCTTCATCTTAAGCCTCGTAGTGCCCAGAATGAGGGGATCACCTTCCTTCTGGTGTCTCCGTTTGCAAATTCAGTCTGGGTCTCCCATTTGCAAATTCAGCTGGGGTCTGTTACATGGATTGCCTCTCAGGCCAGCACACATAATCTCTTCTTCCTGGGATGTCTCTGTAGTTTCCCCTCCCTCTCCCCCCGCTCCACGTCCCCCACCGACAAGGCAGTCGCTTGATGAATCTTGCATTGAGGCTTGAAGGCAAGAGGCATGCCTGGAATAAGCTACAGAATCAGCCTCCCACTTCAGTTCTCCCACTAATGTATGAGCGCATCCATTTCATTTAATCATCTCCACGATCTCCGGGGGGACGCTGCCTCTCCATCTCGCCATGTTCTGAAGGGGTCCTTGGGCATACAAGAAGACTTTAAATAAAAAAGAAGAGCAGCGGAGGTAAAGCACATACACTCATGGGTATAAACACACAAATGCAGACCTGCAACCTCTCCTGCTGCACACACACACACACACACCACCAGGGATGTATCTAATGTGCCTGAAGAATGCTGCTAATATTACTGGTCGCCTTTTTCTCCCCACGAAATCCACTGGTTTCCGTCTGAGCAGGAAACTCCCCCAGTTTTGCCATGGATGCCTTTGCTTTAGGCCACGAATGGCAAATCTGTTTCCCTCCAGCTGTTTCTGGATTTACAATTAGAAACAGGGGAGAAATTCAGTGTTGTTTGCATTTTAATGAGAAGCTATTTAATTCTCACTTCTCGAACCAATATATAAATCGAAACAAAATGATCCCCAAAATTAGCACTCCTCTGAGTTTTGTGGTGCATTTCTCTAACCAATGAGTACAAGCATTTTGGGTGTGTGGGGAGAGGAGGGATGCCTACATTGGTGCATTTTCAAAAACAACATATGAAAATGTATTGTATTAGGGGAAATAGATTGCAAAAATGTGGATATTAGGGAAAAAGCATACTAAAAGGCATTAGAGTAGATGATCCATTGGATCACTTCCAGATCTACTATGATTCTAAGAAAATACTGGCATTTTAATGAGGTTTTTAATATGAAAAATACAAATTGATGCACAAATGGCTTTAAGGTTGGAAAAACTAGGAACAGAAATAAACAGAAATTGGAAAATGCACCCATCCCTCTCTGCTGCTGCTGCTGCTACTGCTGCTGCTGCTGCTGCTACTACTACTACTACTACTACTACTACTAATAATAATAATAATAATAATAATAATATGTTTATTGTACCCCACCCACCTGACTGGATTGCCCCAGCCACTGGTTGGTTTCCAAAATATATAAAAGCATAATAAAACATCAAACATGAAAAACTTCCCTATACAGGGTTGCCTTCAGATGTCTTCTAAAAGTTGTACAGTTTTTTATCTCCTTGACATCTGATGGGAGGGTGTTCCACAGGCTGGGCACCACTAGCAAGAGGGCCCTCTACCTGGTTCCCTGTAACTTCATTTCTCGCAATCAGGGAACCGCCAGAAGGCCCTTGGTGCTGGATTTGAGTGTCTGGGCTGAACGATGGAGGTGGAGACACTCCCTTCAGGTATACAGGACTGAAGCCATTTGGGGTTTTAAAGGCCAGCAACAACACTTGGAATTGTGCTCAGAAATGTACTGGGAGCCAATGTAGATCTTTTAGGACCAGTCTTATATGGTCCGGCAGTCACTGCAGTCACCAGTCTAGCTATTGCAATTGCTTGTCCCTCAATAGGATCCCTGGCTCTTAAAAAAACAACAACCCAGCAACAGAGCTTCTCACACACATCGTAGGTGCCGAATTTTGAGGGGGCTCAACCTTCTCCTTAAAATCCTCCACCCCCATGAGCTGTTGCCCCTGCCTTGAGGCATGTCTGATGCAAGAAGCATTGTAGAGAAAAAGACCCTGAGTGGCCAGAACTTCTATTCTTCACTGACCCTGTGCTGCTAGAGGCCTGGGTCTCAGAGCTTTTCCTTCCTTCCTTGGCAAAACTGCACAAGAAAAGGGAAAAGAATAGCAGTTATCTTTCCTTCCCTTGGTTTCGATTTTTAAAAAGGGAAGCTGAAAGAATGACCAAATAATTCTACCTTGGGTCAGACAATTGATACAAACAAGCAAATCTGAAATGACAAACCACCCAGAGAGGGTGATGCACATCAAAGTCTCCCCACAAACAAATGCACGCACAAGCCTCCTCTGTGCAGGATTGTTTTCTAATGTTGGCACATCCAAATCTTCACTGCTTCTTTCCAAGCTGGGAACAAGGCCCAGAGTCGGAGGACTCTCTGCCAGCTCTTCCTAAGATGTGCCTCAGCCTGTTGCTTGCCATCCCTGGAAAGCAACTATGTTTGGGGCTCGGAAGCCAGAAACAGACTCAGCAGAACTTTGCCCTCCTTTTCTCATGCTGATTGACTGCATCCACATCTGCAGCTTGGCTTGTGTCTGGTTTACAAGAAAGTGGGCCAGGAATCCATTCTTGGCAAGCAAGACGTGCTATTAGCTTGTTCTGCTCTGGATTCCTTGAGCCCAAGGGTCTCATCAAAGATGTGCATTGCCTGAAGTGAAGAAACATCAGCAAGCTGAGGCTGCTTTGCCTATTCCATGGGGGGCTGTCACATTCTGGATGGAAGAAGGCATTTGCGTGCAGGGCTTAAGGCTCAGGACCCTTCAATGCAGACAAGGTCAGGCTCCAGAGGCACCATCAAGAGACTGTATGAAGCTCACTGAGGCCTTTTGAAGAATCTCTTGCCATAATTTCCTCCCTGAGCCTTTTAGCTGGTGGGTCGCCATCTGATGACAACACTGAAGTTTGTTTTCCCCCACAATGGCACTGACATAAGAACACAAAAAGAGCCTTGCTGGATCAAGCCAAAGGCCCATCTTTTTTTTCCCTTTTCTTTTTTAAAAAATATTTTTTATTAAAGAATTTCATGAATTACAAAAGAACATGCAACGTCTCTCCTTTTTTGTACAGATTATAAAGGTTATGTTCAGTGTAAGACAATATAGTATCCAGAGATAGGGGGAGCGAGTAGAGGGGAGAGGATGGGTGAAAAAGTTATGCACTATTTTTTTTTGGTTTTCCAACTTTGTATATGTGTGAGGTTTTTACGTCGGTGTCATTTGGGTAGATTCTCTTTTTATAGATTTGTTGGTTTACATGGGCAGTGAGAGAAGGCTCGAGGGGGGGGCAAGGCATGATTGTTTGCCTTTGATTGCCTGCAGTGAGATTTATTTGCATGTTTTGAAGGGGGGGTTGGATTACTGGGTCAAGTTAGCCATATTGCTCTGTAAGCTGTTGGTCGATCCCTGCTATCGTTATTGTCATGTGTAATAAAGGGGAGCCATACCGTGGTGAAGATGTCCTCTCTTTTTTTATCCGTGTCAGTTTCAATCTGTCAGTTAGCTTTTCTAGTAAAGCCATTTCCCATGCAATTTGGTACCAGCCAAAGGCCCATCTTGTCCAACATCCTATTTTCACAGTGGCCAACCAGACGGCTATTTTGGGAAGCCAGGAAGTGGGAAATGAGCATAGCAGCACTCTCCCTACCTGTGATTCTCAACAAGTGTTATTCAGAAGCATACTCCCTCCGACACTTGGAGGGAGAACCTAGACATCATGGCTGCTACCCATTGATGGCCTTCTCCTCAATGAATTTGTCTAATCCTCATTTAAAACTGTCAGGGAACTGCCATCAGAGCCAAGAGGAGAGGTAAGGCTCCCCAATGATGCAGGGGAGGGAACAAGCAAGGAGAGAGAGAGAGAGCTTCCGCTGGGGAAGGAAATCAAGGTGACACCAGGAAGAAAGGGGAGGCTGAGA
This sequence comes from Podarcis liolepis, assembly GCF_965112155.1. Lineage (NCBI taxonomy): Eukaryota > Metazoa > Chordata > Lepidosauria > Squamata > Lacertidae > Podarcis > Podarcis liolepis. The sequence continues at coordinate 21,479,668 of NC_139567.1, read as the reverse complement.
GTACTGCGGAGGGAAGGCTCCGAGACTCTTCCAGTGAAATCAGCGGGGAGAGGACAGGACCTCCGCTTGGCACGCCCACGCTGCGCAGAATGCTTCTGCGCAGAGAATCTAGGAGGAGACTTGGAGTCAAGGAAATTTTATGTTGGAAGAAATTTAGGAAACGCCCACTGACGGATTCTGCCAGTGACTGAGACAGTCGCGTTGTAAGGGCTGTCCAGCCAGGGAGAGGTTTAGCTATACAACCAGCTTGGAGCACAAGCAACCCCAATTCCCATTATAAAAACCATCCAAGTTTGTGGCTATCACTAGTTCTGGACTACAAGAGGTGTCAACTGTGACATGTTTTAGATGCTTATCTAAAACTTACCTGCTTGTTCAGTCACTTCCTGAATATTATTTTTTAAACTGCTGAAGAACTCAGGAAAGAAAACCACAGAATGTGGTACTGAGAACAGCTTCCTGAGAGCCTCAACTTTCATTCATTTATTTCATAAAAGATTCTAGTCCTTGTGACAGAGAAATACACTTGACAAAATATGTGAGCAGCGCATGGGCAGTTAGGTAGTTGATTCCACTCCCCATGGCAAGCAATGCCTGGAAGAATTGTGGGAAAGAGTACAAAGTTTGCAGAATGAATTGTGCAAAGGAAGGGAAATTATGCCAGTGTCCTAATTTTGGGTAAAGCTTTTAGCTTCCGGAATCATACTATGCAGAATTTGGATGGTTTCATAGCACAGAACTGTAATGTGTTAAGCAAGGAAAACAACGCATTGTCCCAAGCCAAGCTCTTGAACTAGAAAGAGAAACCTGGGAGAGGAAGGACAGTGTGACCAAGAGGGAGCAAAGGCAAGGATGGTGTGATCAAGGGGTAATCAAAGGGCAAATAGAAAGAAATGAGGCTCGGGAGTAGTCCTGGAAGCGAGATGTTGTTTTGCCAGATGTTCAGATAAAGACATTGTTCAATCTTCTCAAGCTTTCTGCTGTCAACTCAAGAACACCAGGGGTAGCACAGAATGACTGGCAGGGAACTTAAGGTCTGGGTAGAACTGGGAGGGACTGCAGGTGCAAAGGCAAGTTGCCATCACACTTGCTGAGACCAATTCATCACCTTTATAATTAGAGCAATTTTCCATAGCATCAGGCATTGTCTTCTCCATTCCTGGGAGCTAGATGTTCCCCCGAAAAATAACTGGATGGCTGCCTCTGTTTTAAGAGTTGCTTAAAACTACTATGTCCTACAGATATTTCTCTCCCTCTGTAAAATAAAAAGAGAAAAAGAATGTCACTGTGAAATGCTGCAAGATGCTGTTTTGCCTTGCAAAGCAGCCCAGATTTGCTGGAGCAGGAATTCCACACAAGTCAGGATGGAGTCATTAAATTGCCTGGAAATGGGGTTGCGTCTCGAAGGAGCCAAGGGTAATTGATGGGCTGGATTCTGTCAAAAGCAATGCAAGACTCCATGCTAGACATTGCCAGTTCCTAAAGGTAAAAAAAGGTAAAGGACCCCTGGACAGTTAAGTCCAGTCAAAGGCGACTATGGAGTTGCAGCGCAACAGCAAACAGAATTGGTAGATCGTTCATTGTCAGGGTGTGGGATAAAAGATTGAAGAATAACTTGAAATCATGACTGTAACCTGTATGACAGCAGACCTCTGGAAATCTACATACCTAGAGAGGAAAGCATCTGCAGAAACAAGGTGAGGTCTGTTATGCTTCTGAAAATGTACAATCTGCCAGAGGTTGAGATTTGTCCAGCATTTCTGAACAGCACCTAGTTTCATGGTGTCAATAGTAGCTACTACCTTGGAGATACATTAGCTAGAACAGGGATGAGGAACCTGTGGTCTTCCAGATGTTGCTGGATGCCAACCCCACTCAGCCCCAGCCAACATTACCAATGAGTAATGGTATTTGCTGGGCAGTCACCACCAGCTCACACGGGTGGCGCTGTGGGTTAAACCACAGAGCCTAGGGCTTGCCGATCAGAAGGTCGGCGGTTCGAATCCCTTCGACGGGGTGAGCTCCCGTTGCTCGGTCCCTGCTCCTGCCAACCTAGCAGTTCGAAAGCACGCCAAAGTGCAAGTAGGTAGATAAATAGGTACCGCTCCAGTGGGAAGGTAAACAGCGTTTCTGTGTGCTGCTCTGGTTCGCCAGAAGCGGCTTAGTCATGCTGACCACATGACCCAGAAGCTGTATGCCGGCTCCCTCCGCCAGTAAAGCGAGATGAGCGCCACAACCCCAGAGTCGGCCACGACTGGACCTAATGGTCAGGGGTCCCTTTACCCTTACCTTACACCACCAGCTCAGACCCCATGAACATACATGTGAAACCTAGGGGTGGTGTTCAGTGCTAATCCTGTTCAAAGTAAACCCATTGAAGATAATGGACATGACTCACATAAGCTGATTAATGTCAATAGGTCTGTTCTGAACAGGGTTGAGTTACAACCCCAATGTGCATTACTTTACACTTGCTGACTTTAAACCACATTCGCTCTTTTAATGTCCATTCACCCAATTTAAAGAGATCATTTTTGGAGCTTCTTGCAATCCCTTTTTGTTCTTGCTACCCCAAACAATTTGGTATCATAGCTTCCTCACTGCTCACCCTTAACTCCAGATCATTTACGAACAAGTTCAAAAGCACAGGTCCCAATGCCAGGCCTTGTGGGCCTCCACTTTCTACATCCCTCCATTAGGAGAAGAATACATTTATTCCTTAACCAGTTACTGATCCATAAGAAAACCTGAGTGTTTGTATTGGATATTGTTTATTGCCAGGCTTGTGAATGGGTTTGAAAAGTGGGTGGAGATTGGTGCGATGGCTGCTGATGTCACAAATGCATCACCTCTAAATTAGGGGGCAATAGTGGCAGTACATTAAGCTGTTCCTACAAGGAAGGGGATTTTGAGGCACTGTCTCCCAAGTGAAGTCTCAGAGCCCCCAACCCCTGCTCCTGTCTATTAACTTCCTCACTCTCTCAGATTCCCACCATAGCAACTCAGGAGGTGAAAGCAGGCAGACAGAAAGCTGCACAAATGTGTTGTCATGATTATTGAAGAATACCCATGCATACTTTGCAAACAGCTGATTTATTCATTGTGAACAGTGAATGGAAACCCAAGCATGCCAACTGCAATCAATTAGATTCTATTCAAGTTCCCTAACAGATGTGCCTTCAAATGTATTTGTCAACAGAACACAATCTTGACTTGCATTTGACAAAGCTGAGACGTATTATTGGTTGGATCAGTTCCACAGGTTGAAATCATTGACACCAACGATGCTTAGTCGTCCCCCCCCCCATAAGCTCTTGAGTATGGGGGTTCTCTGAGCCTACAGACCAACTTCCTATCCTTTGCCAGCTAATGTCAGCAATAGTGCTCAATGAACCAGCAGAAGGTCTGCAGAAATTGCTGCATCCGATGCACAGATCTATCTTTGGGAACTTTTAGCATGTTTGTTCTCTCCATTTGCATAGGGAAATGTGGATATTTGGAAATAGCTCAAGAAGGTTCAGATATTTCTTTTTTTAAGGGGGGAAACAACTCAGGCAAAGCAAAGAGTGGGAAGCAGTGAGTACAGCAAGCAAACCATATTTCAAGCCTGATTGTAGCTGACACTACTCAATGCAATATGGACTGCAAACATATAATAGGAGGAGAAAGCTGTCTGTGCGACATGGAAAGCAGTCATGCTGTTGCAAGGCAGATGGAGGAGCTAATTTTTGCATGTTCCAAAAGCCGGTCCTTGTTGTTGCCAATCCGTTGTTCAAAGGACACGGTGGCAGTCCCAGCTTGCCAGAATAGAACTGCTCTCTGACACAGTCTGCACAATTGCTTTATACACGGTGAGGCTGTCATGGATGTACTTGCAAGTTGTGCTGACCCCACTATTAAGCAGAGTGATACAATTGCCTCAGGCGGCAAGTGCTGTGGGGTGGCAGCTCCCCTCCATCCCAGATGTTCTCCCTGAGCCCCCAGGCTACGTATGCCACAAAAACCATCATGAATCATCTACAGCGACCTGCTACCCTCCTCAGCTATGGTGAAGGGTTCTGTCCCATGGCCAGGGTTGAGGGAAGATTTGGATGGAGGTTCACTTGGCTTATGCATTTTGAATGGGGGCGGGGGGGGAGGCATCTTGTCCCTTGCAGTAGAAATCAGTCGTGGGCCAGCCCTACTGTGGATAATGCAAAGTACAACTGAACTGGTCTCGTGAATGCTTCAAGACATGCCCAGAAAGGAATCTTTAAAAATGGGTTGGATCAAAGGGGTAAACAGATTTATACAGTGTTATTCTGGCAGTTCCCTCACTGCAAGAAGCAAAGCTACAGGGAACCAGGCAGAGGGCCTTCTCAGTAGTAGCGCCCGCTCTGTGGAACGCCCTCCCATGAGATGTCGAAGAGATAAACAACAACCTGACATTTAGAAGACATCTGAAGGCAGCCCTGTTCAGGGAAGTTTTTGATGTGTGACATTTTGATGTATTTTTAATCTTTGTTGGAAGCTGCCCAGAATGGCTGGGGAAACCCAGCCAGATGGGCGGGGTACAAATTATAAATTATTATTATTATTATTATTATTATTATTATTATTATTATTATTATTCTAGAAAAAGAGGTGCCAGAGCTCACAGTGAACACCTCCTTTTTCTCTTATAATGGCAATGGTGCCCACCTGAAAGGTGCTGGAACTGAGCTCCAGCTGAAAAAAAAGCCCTGGATTTATAGAACAGTGGTCAATTTTTATTATGATTTGGAAGGGCATGCATCTGGTTTATTGCCTCCTCTGTTACAATTGGTAGGCAACCAAGTTTTACTCTGCCTAGACCCACATCCTTCATCCATTAGTTTCAGTGGGTCTATTCCTAAGTAGGAATAGCATTGGCTGCAAGCCTCTGTTGAGAGCCAGTGTGGTGTAGTGGTTAAGAGCGGTGGACTCTTAATCTGGGGAACCGGGTTCGCGTCTCTGCTCCTCCACATGCAGCTGCTGGGTGACCTTGGGCTAGTCACACTTCTCTGAAGTCTCTCAGCCCCACTCACCTCACAGAGTGTTTGTTGTGGGGGAGGAAGGGAAAGGAGAATGTTAGCCGCTTTGAGACTCCTTTGGGTAGTGATAAAGTGGGATATCAAATCCAAAGGCTTCTTCTTCTTCTGTTATCAGGAGGGGGTTCAGCTACTGGAGCTGGAATTCTGAATGCCTCAGTCCTTGAGTGCCTACTGAAGTTTCACATTAAAGCTAAATTTGTGGTGAATATTAACTTTGCCTCCTTGAGCAAAACTTCTGAAGCATTTGGAAATAAAACAGAAGGGTAGATAAGATTTTTTTAAAAAAATATTAAAAATCACATGAGGGTCCCACATAACTCTAGGTGAATGATTTCACCTAAGATTAAATTCAAAGGGTCCTCAGAAGTTCATGTTCTTGAAAACTTCTGGAAAATGCCAGAAAGGGAGTTTCATTAATACTTGAACAAATTCTGTACATCCCTCCTCAGTCCAGGTTCAAGAAAGGCAGTACTCACTCCACATCCTAGCATGCTTACATAAATGAGCACTTTGTATTTTCAACCTTTTGAAGGTTTAAGGGGGGTGGGGAATTGATGAGTTGTGACCTCTGAATCATTTGCGTATTTCTGCTTTTGATTTCTGCCAAATTAACTGCAGTCTCATGCTATCTGAGCCATTTTTGCTACCCAAAAATATGCCAAGCTGTCTTCATTTTTTCTGCCGTTGTAACCCTTTCACAAGTGCAGGCACAGGTAGCTATTGGACTATGAATCCCATGATGCAGCACAACTGCAGAATTTAATGCATCCTTTAACTGAAGGTAAAAAGGTAAAGGTAAAGGGAACCCTGACCATTAGGTCCAGTCGTGGACGACTCTGCGGTTGCGGCGCTCATCTCGCTTTATTGGCCGAGGGAGCTGGTGTCCAGCTTCTGGGTCATGTGGCCAGCATGACTAAGCCGCTTCTGGCGAACAAGAGCAGCGCACAGAAACACCGTTTACCTTCCCGCCAGAGCGGTACCTATTTATCTACTTGCACTTTGACGTGCTTTGGAACTGCTAGGTTGGCAGGAGCAGGGACCGAGCAACGGGAGCTCACCCTGCCGTGGGAATTTGAACCACTGACCTTCCGATTGGCAAGCCCTAGGCTCTGTGGTTTAGACCACAGTGCCACCTGCATCCCTCTTTTACTGAAGGTATGTAATTCCAAAACGGCAACAGAGCACAGCTGAGGTGCCTCTCAGTAGGGGTCTTTCATAATTCAGTGGTAGTTTGAGAATAAGTTGTGTCCCTGTCATCTCCAGCTAAATTTATCTCGGACAGCAGTCTGTGCTGGGAAAGGCTGAAGTCTCTTGAGAACTGTTGCCAGTTCAAGTAGCCAACACTGGCCTAGATGGACCAATGGCCTGACTCATCATAAGGAAACCTCTTATGAAACATGTTCACTTTTTTCAGCCTTATCCTCAATCAATGTCATCACATCATTCAAGAACACCTCTGGTGCCTATAAACCCCCTACAGTTTTGTGGCAGCAGTTTTATTACAGGGCTCTGGATTGTTTCAAAGCCAAGATGAATATCAGGAGAACAGGGTCATTCCAGAGAATACAGAGGTAGGCCATCCCTGGGCTACCCTTTCAAGATGGTGTCCCATTCCCTGCCAATACTGAGCTTGGATTCTTTACCTTCCTGGTCAGACCAGTGAACTCTCCAGCAGGGAAACAGAAGAGGAGTTTTCCAGTGGGATTTGGCAGAAGAGAGAGTTGCACCAGCAACTGCCAGGCAATAAGTGAAAAGCTTTATAGCTTCCCCCAATGCCCCACCCCTTTCTCAATGAGCAGTAGGTTTCTGAGGCAGAGTATACTCAGTTTCACAATTCCTGAGTGAGTAGGACACAGATAATAATTATTATTATTATTATTATTATTATTATTATTATTATTATTATTATTATTATTTATTTATTATTTATACCCCGCCCATCTGGCTGGTTTCCCCAGCCACTCTGGGCGGCTTCCAACTGAATATTAAAAACAGTACAGCATCAAACATTAAAAACCTCCCTAAAGAGGGCTGCCTTCAGATGACTTTTAAAAGTAAAATAGTTGTTTATTGCTTTGACATCTGCTGGGAGGGCATTCCACAGGGCAGGCACCACTACCAAGAAGGCCCTCTGCCTGGTTCCCTGTAACCTTACTTCTCGCAATGAGGGAACCACCAGAAGGCCCTCGGCGCTGGATCTCAGTGTCCGGGCTGAACGATGGGGGTGGAGACGCCCCTTCAGGTATACTGGACCAAGGCCATTTAGGGCTTTAAAGGTCAGCACCAACACTTTGAATTCTGCTTGGAAACGTACTGGGAGCCAATGCAGATCTCTCAGAACCAGTATTATGTGGTCCCGGCGGCCACTCCCAGTCACCAGTCTAGCTGCCGCATTCTGGATTAATTGCAGTTTTCGGGTCACCTTCAAAGGTAGCCCCACGTAGAGCGCGTTGCAGTAGTCCAAGCGGGAGATACCTAGAGCATGCACCACTCTGGCAAGACAGTCCGCGGGCAGGTAGGGTCTTAGCCTGCGTACCAGGTGGAGCTGGTAGACAGCTGCCCTGGACACAGAGTTAACCTGTGCCTCCATGGACAGCTGTGAGTCCAAAATGACTCCCAGGCTGCGCACCTGGTCTTTCAGGGGCACAGTTACCCCATTCAGGACCAGGGATTCCCCCGCACCCGCCCGCCCCCTGTCCCCCCAAAACAGTACTTCTGTCTTGTCCGGATTCAACCTCAATCTGTTAGCCGCCATCCATCCTCCAACCGCCTCCAGGCACTCACACAGGACCTTCACCGCCTTAACTGGTTCTGATTTAAAGGAGAGGTAGAGCTGGGTGTCATCTGCATATTGATGGACACCCAGTCCAAACCCCCTGATGATCTCTCCCAGCGGCTTCATATAGATATTAAAAAGCATGGGGGAGAGGACGGAACCCTGAGGCACTCCACAAGTGAGAGCCAAGGGGTCTGAACACTCATCCCCCACCACCACTTTCTGGACGCAGCCCAGGAGAAAGGAGCGGAACCACCATATAACAGTGCCCCCAGCTCCCAGCCTCTCTAGACGGTCCAGAAGGATGTTATGGTCGGTGTCAAAGGCCGCTGAGAGATCCAGCAGAACTAGGAAACAGCTCTCACCTTTGTCCCTAGCCCGCCAGAGATCATCAACCAGCGCGACCAAGGCAGTTTCAGTCCCATGGTGAGGCCTGAATCCCGATTGGAAGGGATCCAAATGGTCCGCATCCTCCAGGCGTGCTTGAAGTTGTTCAGCAACCACCCGCTCAATCACCTTGCCCAAGAATGGCAGATTTGAGACTGGGCGATAGTCAGTCAAATTGGCCGGGGCTAAAGATGTTTTTTAAGAAGCGGTTTAATGACCGCCTCTTTCAGTGGGTCTGGGAAGGCTCCCTCACAGAGGGAAGCATTCACTACCCCGCAGAGCCCATCGCCCAGCCCTTCCCGGCTTGCTTTTATCAGCCAGGATGGGCAAGGATCAAGGAGACAGGTGGTCAGTTTCACTTGTCCAAGCAGCCTGTCCACATCCTTGGAGGTAACAGATTGAAATTGATCCCATGTAACAGGACTAGACAGAACTCTAGCACTCTCCCACCCTGGCCCTGCTCCCACGGTGGAGTCTACCTCCTTCTGAATCTGAGTGACTTTATCTGCAAAAAACTTTGCAAAAGCATTGCAGGAGATCTTGGGGTCCCTACCAGGCCCCGGTGGTGCAGGTGGTTCCGATAGATTGCGAACCACCTGAAAAAGTCTCCTGCTACTGTTTTCTGCAGATGCAATGGAGGCAGTGAAGAAGGCCCTCTTCGCTGTCGCCATTGCCACTTGGTAGGCTCGACGTTGAGCTCTAGCCCGTGTCCGGTCTGATTCAAAATGAGTTTTCCGCCACCGGCGCTCTAGCCGTCTCAACGATTGTTTCATCACCCTCAGCTCCGGGGAAAACCACGGGGAAAAGGGAAGCTCCATGCTACCAGATGTATGTGCTACACCTCCTGGCCTGACCCATCACCATATTTGCTCCTGGATTTAACGGTGGAAGTTCTGGAGTTGGAGATGCCACCACCAGGGGGGCTTTGGGTTTCCCAGCTGCACAGACTCCCCAGTATGGTGCCCTGTGGGGAGAGGGTGGGCTGGCAGGGTAAACTTTCTCAATATGTTCTGGGCTGGAAGTATGGTCCTCCTCCAGGAGCTTATCTGGTTTGGGGTCCAGAAAAATGCTGGGGAAAGGCTGTAGCTCAGAAGAAGACCATCAGTTTTGCATGCAGAAGGTCCCTGGTTCAATCCACAGAATCTCCAGGTAGAGCTGGGAATGTCCCTTGTCTGAAACCCCGGAAAGCTGACCCCCCCAAGCATTGTATTTTATCTGTTTATTGCCCTCTAGGTGAGGATGATGAGTGGTGTACACACAAGTCCCACTGAAAGTCATGGGCTCTCCCTTTCAAGTAGATGCACATAATATCTCAGCCTCAAAGGACTGGGAGAATGCTCGCCCTGGCAGCTGCTGCAATTCAAAAATACACACACTCACACCCCACTCACACACACAAAAAAATCTCACTACAGCCACCCAAAGACAACCAACCACATTGTGGGCCACCCCCAACCTCTCTCACCACCAAGGAAACACAACAAGCGAATAGTAAGAGAACCCATATGAGTAACGCTGATACAAAACCCCACACATACACTAAGTAGAAGAATAGAGGCATAACCACCCAACCCAACCCCACCTTTCCCCCTCTCTCCTCCTCTTTTCTCCCTAACCTACCATTGTATGTAACAAGAAATCTTTAATTAAAAAAAAAATAGAAAAAGAAGGGATTCTCTCCCTCTGAGTGGAAACAAGGAGTCAGCAACTCTTAAGAGAAACCATCCCCCCCCTTTAAAAAGTGCATAACAAGCCAACACTGGGACTCCAAATTCATTCCCCCTGCCACCCCTCCCATCCTTGCAGACAATGACAGCTGCACCACCAGAGCTCCCCCTCCCCGGATTCTGCTGACTCAAGAAGATGGCGCACTGGGGGTGTTGCATGATGTTCAGACAAGATGAGCAATACCACAGAGAGAGAAAGAGAGAGATTAGCAGCTGGGGGGAGAGGAGGGAGGAGGGGTGGCAAGACAAAATCCACACTGTAGCTGAACACCTGCTTGGGATGCTTGTTGAGTGATGGGTTTATCTCTCCAGGACAGGGAAAGTATTGCCAGGATGATACGGTGACTGCCTAGTGTCTTCTGCCTCCTGGGGAAGGGAGGGGGGTGTTGATGGGGAGGAGGAGGAGAGACTATATCAGGTGGATTGTCAGTCAATCTACAAACTCTGCCTTTCCAGTCTCTTGGCAGCATAAATGCCAAGCCGAGCGCATTCAGCACAACAGATGGGAACATCTCACGCCGGCTGGGTGAAGATAAGGGAAAGAGAGCAACGCCGTATAGAAAACACCAGGAAATTTGCTGGAGGTGGAAACTATTTCTAAATATATATATATATAATTTGGTGAGAGGGGCGTGAAAGAAATGCACAAAGCACACGTCGCAATACCCTGTTGTGCATTAATCCAGGGATCCTCTGCGAGAAGCCCTGTTCTCAACCTGACACATGCAATTTGGCGGAGCCAGTGTCGAGATAAAGAAAAGCAAGATAAAGAAAAGCAAAAGTCACCTAAGAGTGTGGGGTGAGGTGGGCTGGGCTACCTCTCTCCTGATCTCCAAACCACACTCCCTATGCCTGCATAAGGCCAGAGGATCCTTGTCAGGGCTTGCTCTGGGCAGCAGACTAGGAGTAGGTTAGGCAACCTAGGAATATAGGAAGCTGTTGAGTCAAGCCATTGGTCCTTCTAGCTTGATAAGGTCTACACTGACTGGCAGCATCTCTCCAGGGTTTCAGGCAGGAGCTTTCCCAAGCCCTACCTGGAGGCACTGGGGATTGAACCTACAACCTTCTCAGGTGAGCCAAGAGGCAGAAACCAGAAGCTGTGGGGCAAGCCACTTGAAGAATAAGCCTGGCTGAAGGGCACGTCAAGAGTCAGGCCTGAAGAACAGCCAAGGATACAGAAGAATGCCATAGCACAACTACCAAGAAGGCCCTCTGCCTGGTTCCCTGTAACCTCATTTCTAGTAATGAGGGAACTGCCAGCACAACTCCTGTGCTGATCGGAGTTGTAGTCCAGAGCTTGCGGGACAGCTCAGTTGGTAGAGCATGAGATTCTTAATCTCAGGGCCATAGGGTTGAGCCACACATTGGGCAAAAAGATTCCTGCATTGCTGGGGGTTGCACTAGATGACCTTTGTGGTCCCTTCCAATGTTACAATTCTATGATCAGGAGGACAACATGTTTGTGACTGTTGGAAGTTTGGCTGCAACTCAGCATACTGAAGAAGGGTTTGTGGAAGGCAAGACAGAGAGACTCTCTCTCTCTCTGCCTTTCACCTTACTTATATAAGCTATCACCTTACTTCTCTATCTCCTTGTTATTTACACTGATACTTCTGGGGTTGTATCCTGTTTACCTCTTCCTCCTCACACTTCTCTCTCAGACCTCAAGGTGAGAGGACATCTTTAACTATCCTCTGAGAGAACAAAGGAGCAAGCAAGGCTGCCTTGTTCTTTGCTCAACTAGTTAGACTAAAATGAGAAACCCCTCTATCCAAGTTATGCATTTCCTTGCAATGAACAACTGTATTGTTTTCTTATCTACAAGCATCTCTCTGCCTGTGAGATTGCAATAGGTAAAATCTATTCTCTAACTGAGATTCACTAGCTAAATGATTCTCACTCTGCATACTAATAGTTTTCAACAGGTAATTGACCTAGTTATCTCAACAGCAACCTTTTCTTTAGCCTTCCCTTGTGAAGGAGATGCTCCACCACCGCCACCCAATTGGGTTGACCTTTCTGAACCAGCCCACTCTGCTTGACCTGAGCTTGGCGGGATGGCGTCGGATAACCGCTGGTGCTTCCTGCAGCTGAGAATTAGGCTCCTTCTCGGCACAGCGGGAGGTGATGATGGGCATTCCATTAAGCAGAGAGCAGGAGGAACATGAGAGGCTCTCACAAAGGATTCTCTCTTGCGCTCCGCAATACAATGATCTTCCTTTTTGTATAGAGCATGTAACATTACAGAGCCTGTCAGCTCCCATTGCAAGTGACGACTTGGATAAATCTCTCTGTTTTCCTTTGCCTTTGTCTCGGCATTGTTTTGCCCGGCAACAGTCAAACGTGAAAAATGGAGGAACATGGCAGACTTTGTGTGATGGGAACCCACTTGCGTAATTGACTGGAAAAGTCTTGGCGGTGGCTGCTGAGCACACTTCCCTATGCAATTAGTCAATGGCAGAGATGGGCAAATGTTTCGGGCAAAGAGGTGTCGATGAAAGGGAAAATGAGGTGTGATTCTCCCATAGTCCACAGGCCAGGGCAGAGTGTCTGCTTAGCAGCATGGAAGAGAAAAGGAGCAGCTATCTTCAGTCTGGGTCCCATCGCACGCCATACATTTAAAGCACTCTTACACCACTTTAATACTCCTGGCTCTCTCCCTGCTCACACAAAGAATTGTGAGAATGGTGGTTTGCTTGTTACAGGTGCTGAGAATTTTTAGGAGACTCCTCACAATGCCCAGCACCCTTAACAAACTACAGTTCCCATGATTCTTTGCGAATGTGTGGTGTATATGTGACCTAAGCTAATGTCCTTAGGCTTTCCCAAAGCTTTCAAGTGTGGTGGAAGTGCTACCCCCAGTTAGACCACTGTTCCATCTAGCTTAGGAGTATATCTGGCCAAGGCAATTCAGGCTTACTGGTCCTACTCTGGTGGAGATCCACTGAATAGCTTGATATACAGCAAGAATAGGGAATGTGAGGTCCAAATGCTGAATATGGCCCCCTAAACGTCTCTGTCTGGCTCTTGAGGTTCTTTCCAGGTCACAGCCATTACCAGCCTTACTTTGCTATCATTTGTCTGGATAAATTGTGTCCTTGAACTGCATGCCTGGAGGACATATAGCAGCCAGACACAAACATTCAAGGAGGGTGTGTGAAGCATTGCTGGCAAAGGTTGTGTCCTGGAGAGAGTACAGGGGGCCAGACAGGGAGGTCTGGAGGGCCACGTGAGGTTCCCCACTCCCAAACCGGTTGGCTATGATTTGTCCCAGGTGCCAGAACTCACCATGAATGCCTCCCTTGTTCCTTGAGAGGTGCAGGAACTGAGTTCCAGTGATTTCCAGCTGGGGGAAAAAGCCCCGACTTTTTCCCTGTAATATGCAAGCCTTCAAGGACACAGCTCATATTATTATTATTATTGCCTTGAGAAGTCAGTCTTCTACTTCTTTTTACTATTCAAGAGGTGATAGAGAATTCGGGGGGCCTCTTTTGACAAAATCGGGACAAAACACCGTTCTGTCCTCCCAGCCATCACCGCCACCATTGGTGCAGTATGAATGAACACAGAAAGGGTAACAAAGCTTTCTCCTAACTTCTGCTGTCATATGATGTATGTTATTTGCTCAGTAGGAGGATGATTGACTGTGCGCAGAGGTACAGAACCGAAGGACAGGTGCTAAAAGAAAAGACTTTGAAATGAAAGGTAGGGAATCAAGAGAATTCTCCCTGCACAGATGTAGCAAGCGTCTTCCTCCCCTACCCCCCCCCCACCCCCTGCTTCTTATTTTTCTAGCCGTGCCGGTAAATAGAACATTTGAAAGGTTCTTTAGCAAAGATGGGAACAATGAACCTTGAAACTTGGCAACAAGCAATGGCGAGGTAGCTCACACAATGTGCGCCACGTCAAAATATGCAATGCAGCCTGCCATTTTTAATCACAGGCGCCCGTGTTCCAGTGAGTGATGCGTACTGAAGCTTTAAAGTGGAGGGGGGGTGATTTTCTAAAAAACCTCTGCTTGTAAATAACTAAATAACATTGCTTGCTTCAATCAACCAGCCTCTTTTAGTGTGTGTGCTGCTGAGGACCACAAAATACAAGCCGAAGAAGGCCCTGCTGGATGAGTCCAGGGGCCCATCTATTCCAGCTCCCTATTCTTACAGTGGCCAACTAGATGCCTGTGGGAAACCCGCAAGCAGGACCCCAGCACAAGAGCCCTCTCCCCTCCTGTGGCTTCCAGAGTCTGGTAGTCAGAAGCATTGCTTCCTCCAACCATGGAGCCAGATCGTAGCCATTATTGCTGGTAGCAATTGATAGCCTTATCCCCCACGAATTTGTTGAATCTTATTCAAAGCAATCCAAGTTGGCGGCCATCACTGCTTCTTGTGGGAGTGAGTTCCATGGTTTCCCGACTTTAATACTGTACTCTTCTGGTAGTAGAGGGAGTATAAAGGGATCCCTGACCATTAGGTCCAGTCGTAGCCGACTCTGGTGTTGTGGCACTCATCTCACTTTATTGGCGGAGGGAGCTGGCATACAGCTTCCAGGTCATGTTGCCAACATGACTAAGCCGCTTCTGGCCAACCAGAGCATGGAAACGCCATTTACCTTCCCGCTGGAGTGGTATCTATTTATCTACTCACGCTGGTATGCTTTTGAACTGCTAGGTTGGTAAGAGCTGGGACAGAGCAACAGGAGCTCATCCCATTTCAGGGATTCAGACAGCCGACCTTCTGATCAGCAAGCCCTAGGCTCTGTGGTTTAACCCACAGTGCCACCCACATCCCTAGAAGGAGTGTACTAGATATTTTAAAAGAGATGCTCTGATGCCTTTGGGAAGAAATTCTGACATAACCGGCTCACCGTTGCTGGAAAAGCTGTCTTTCTCCGTCAAGGCTATCAGCAGAGTGCAGTCAGGCCAATCAGCTTCACTCTGCCTCTCCTAAGGCCCACCAGGCCACAGCCACAGTTGCTGCTATCAGCTCACCTGGCTTTGTCAGAAGGAACGGCAGGTGTTGCTGCACCCCTTGACCCAGACTCTGCAAAAGTAAACAGAGCTGCTCTGAGGATGTCTAAGTTGTTTTGCCTTTGTTTGTGAACTTTGGAGCCAGTTTGGCAGTTGGCTACATGGGAATGGCCCAGTGGCCCAGAAAGTCAGCGCCTTCTGCTACTAAATACCTGGGGAAAGCTGCCAAGTGCTGATAAGGCTTAAGATAACTGTTCCCTAAAACGGGGGGGGGGTGTTGGGGGATTTTTGCCCTGAGGACAATGTGCACCCATGACCACCAGATGGCACATGGCTGTCACACAGGATTCTCTCGACCCCCACACAACACCCACACCTTGCAGATCAGCAGAAGAGGCAAGATGATCTCCCCTTCCACGCTCATCAGATGATCTATCTGATGACAAGTGAAGGGGTTTTTTGCATTCCCATCAAGGTGCCAGCTGGCCTGAAAGGTTTTGAGCCTTTTTGTGACCTCCGTTGGCTGCTGCTCTATTGCCATTTAAACAACAACAACAACAGCCAGCCTTCCTAGCCAGCCAGAGTTGGCTAGGTGATGATGTCACAGAGACTTACCCAAGCTTATGGGTGAGGACGTCACTTTGAACAGCTTTGTTTGCTGAGAGGCTATGTGACAATCTTGCTGTTATTAGGAAAGAAGGCCAATTTATCTTCCAAACATCAATGGTCTGGGGTGAATTTTCAGGAATATCTCTACCACAAAATCCCTCTCTTTGTGCCAAAATTAAAAATACAGTGGTACCTCTGGTTACGAACTTAATTCGTTCTGGAGGTCCATTCTTAACCTGAAACCATTCTTAACCTGAGGTTAGGGGCCCAGCAGCTAATGGGGCCTCCCGCTGCTGCCGCACCGCCAATGTGTGATTTCCATTCTCATCCTGGGGCAAAGTTCTTAACCTGAGGTACTACTTCTGGGTTAGCGGAGTCTGTAACCCAAAGTGTTTGTAACCCAAGGTGTTTGTAATCCGAGGTACCACTGTAAGGAAAAATATTGTTGCAGCCCAAATGTGATGTTTAGAGATAGATGGCTCAACCTAGTTCCATTCTGTCACACTTTTGTGGGCACCTGATCACAGCTCCATCCTGTCCAGTTTTTTAAAAGCTTTTTAAAAACTGTGTTTTAATTATACACGCTATCCCCTAAAAGTTTTCTTTTCTATGCATTCTTCCACTAAAAAAAAAATACACATTCTGAATACTTTCTGGTGCCTTTTGCCCTGTGTATTTTTGATGCATTTTTGGTGTATTTTAAAACTGATAATTGCATCACAAAATTTGGAGAAATGTATAATCTGATGGACAGCTGCCTTCTTATCTGCATATGTGTCTGGGAGCAGCAAATAAGGTCAGTTTAGTTTAAAATGCAGAGCAAACACAATCCCCCTCTATCCCTGGTGCTCATGCTGGATACATAACTTTGCATGGGGAACAGGTAGAAATAAACACAGCACAACCTAGGCAAAAGGAGAGCTGCTTTTACAGCCTCTTCAGGTCAGAACAGGCATTAACTCTGGCAACAAATTACCATTTGTCTGCCACCTCTCTGATGGATTGTCGGGCTCTTTAGAGAGTGCTTATCTTGCTGACAGGTCCCCAATATTTCCCCTCTTGTATGACATCTGAGCCGAAACTACATGTTCAGAAATATCCCACAGTAAGTACAACTCTTCCTGGACTATACCATTTCAGATTGCAGGTGGAGAAGGCCACACATCTGAATATTCCCCTTCTTGAAAATTGCACCCCCTGGGTCTTCTCTTTTGGAACTGGCCTCTTAGAACTCAACATCAGCTGCCCCCACTGCAGGTTCTGTATTAAATTAGACACTGGGGCTCTTCTTAATCAGAGGATTCATTTATGAATGGCTAATTGAAAGACTCCTGGCTTGATCAGATTAGCAGATTGTATTTTGAGTCAGGCATATTTATTAAGACCTCTTCTTGGGTTCATTCCGAGTTCATTAAGCTGGGATGGATTTATGGTTTCTTTGTATTAGAGGCTCCGTGGACATCAGTTTAAAAATAAACTTCAGGAACTGATCCATAAATTTATTTTAGTGCCCATTCTTCAGTTGCCCATGCACTGCTTCATTAGTCCAAACTGGCATCCCATTTTGCAGTCTGTAAGCTTCCATTAATTTGGTTTTTGGCATGTCCTAGAGGTGATTTGGTAATAAACTTTCAATTGTATAAAGAGCGGTAGGCAGGGGAGATAAACCAGTAATGCTCAGCCTCCTGTGTATTGGCGGGGGGCCACTGCTGGCTGTGTGTTTTGTGTTCACCTTTTGGCAATGCTAATCAAACATCTCCCTTTCAGTTTTGAAGAATCTCTCTCCCATTTGCATCCTACACTCTCCCCAAATCTGCTCCAGAGGGATGGAGGAATCCCCAGAATAGATCTAGGCAGTGGGGAGGGACACTAGGGTGACTGTGCCAGGCATAAAATTGTTAGGGGCACAAAAGTTCAATACCTGGTGCTGTCTCAATACAGCTGTGCACTTCTGTTGATGGGCTCTGTTGAAAAAGACTTCTCCATGCGAACCAGAAAGTGACCTCTCAAGATCTCCTGGGTGATCTCCTGGGTGAAGCGGATGCCATTAGGCAGTTGAATGTGCATGTGTACTCCGTCCATTTCCCTGCCTCCCTTCCCCTTTCCACACAGCCCCAGGCACTGACAACCCACGCTACACCACAGGATTTAGGCGGTGCAAGGAGGAAGCAGTTCAAATGTGGAAGGCTAAATCCTTGTGCTAATGGAATGAGCGACTTAGTGCTGCTCTTGATACAATCCCGAGCCCAGAACGTTTGGCATAGCATTGGGGTGAAAGGTAATAAAGGACAATGGCTCAGTGGTCAGAGCACCTGCATGCATAAGGTTCCAGATTCAGTCCCCAGTGTCTCCACCTAAAAGGATCAGGCTGCAAGTAATGTGAAAGAACTCTGCCAGAGACCATGAAGAGCCACTGCATCAGTGTAGACAAAATGTAAATAGATGGGTGACAGGCTTTCTTTGCATGTGACTCTAAACCATGGTTAAACTTAACTATGGCTTCAAGGTGAATACACAGCATGCTGCTGCATGAGTGGGAACATAAGAGAATGAGAACAGACTCCTGGATCAGGCCAATGGCCTACCTAGTCCAGCATGCCGTTCTCACAGTGACTATGGGAACCCTGGAGATCCTCCAAGTGTCTCCGTTTTCCAGGGACAATCCCAGATTTACAGAAGCCGCCCCGGTTTCTGAATTGATCCTGGAATGTCCCGCTTTTCCTCATATTTTCATCAGAGAAATGTTGGAGGCTATGGAGCTAGGCAACCTCCAAGCCCAGGAGATACAACCTTTAGAAGACATCTGAAGGCAGCCCTGCATAGGGAAGTTTTTTTATGTTTGATGTTTTATTACATTTACATATATGTTGGAAGCTGCCCAGAATGCCTGGGGCAACCCAGTCAGGTAGGTAGGATAACAACAACAACAAAGCCACTTCCGACTTAGAAAGGAGGTGGGGTTGTGGGCTTCACCCTCCAACCATGTGAGTGGGGGCTGGCTCTCAGCCTCTGTGCAATTGAGGGAATCCCCGACCGCGTCATCCCCTGGCCAGCCAATCGGCTGGTATCGGGGGCGTGGCCTGCTCCATTTAACGCAGGCATGGCCGGGGATCGCCTTCTTTTGCCGCAACAACAACAATGGAACAGGACATCCCTATTTTCATCAGAGAAATGTTGGAGGGTATGACCCTGTGAACAGGACCTGAGCACAAAATCATTTTCTCCACTTGGTAGGTAGACTGGGGCTCTTCCCCAGGATGCGGATTTTAATCTAAGCCAGAATTCAGAACCTCATAGTGCTCTCATCTTCTTTAAGGTGAGCATTACAGGCAGCTGAAGCAAGCTCTGCTGGCATCCCCAGGGCAACTACAGGTGCTTTACCTGAAATGTGCAATTCACATGGCAATAATATATAAATTGGAATGTGGAGGGGGGAGAGAGAATGGCAGCATTTGTGGGTGAAGATTGGAAGTATGTGCATGTTCATGGCCCCAAGAATTCAATATCTGCACATTTCTGCAAGATGATGTGCAGATGGTGTTACAGCCACACAGAACCAAGAAAGTGTATTTTAAAAATAGAGAATTGTGGTTACGATTGGCCTGATATGATGAACATCTGGTGGGAGTGTGATAAAATTAAATCATTTTGGAACTAAATTAATAATATTTCTAAAATAAAAACGATATGATCTCCCTGTCTCATCTCCTATCTCTTTTAGGTCCGTTTTAAAAGACCACATTAATAGTATTCATACAGAATCAGGAGCAAACCTAATTACAGCTGTGAGATTCGGTATTGCAAGGAAATGGAAATTAGTTGAAGTACCTATCATTAACTGCTGAAAAGTCTTGGGGAATTATGCAAATGAGTGACTAGCTATGCTGAAAAATTAGAAGTGGTGGGGTATATTTTTTATGTTTAAGGAAATCATGTGTGTGTGTTGAAATGAACATATGATGTGTCAAAACACCCATTATATGTAGGCTATAGAAAATGGATTAACTGTCATGTAAATTGGCCAATGCTCTAGCTTTCAGCTCCTTGTTTAGTGTTCCCTAGGAATGCTTCCTTTCACTCCTGAAACTCTTCAGCTTGTACTTTGAGTTGTTCTTTAACCTGCTTCCTGTGCAGAAATGAGCTGTTGCCAGAGAAAGTGTGCCCCTCCCCAATTCTTTCTAATATCTATCTTGATCAGCCTACAGCAGAGAGGGAAGACCTCAGGTCTGGGGGTGAAATATGGGCCCCTCAAGTCTACTCTATCTAGCCCTTGGGACTCTCCCCTAGACCACACCCCTTTGCCTTATCCTCTTTTAAAGCCATCTAAATGGGTGGCCTTCACCAAGATCACACATTCCATAGTTTATCTGTGCACTGGGTGAAGATATCTGGCTGGCCTTGTTGACAATAGGATGCTGTATTGGATGTGCCTTTGGTCGGATCCAGTGGGACTCTTCTGACAGTCTTCCCTGGTCCCCATGCATCCAGGACTAGTGGTAATGCCAGTGGAGAGAATTAGGTGATCTAGAGTCCTAGCCCTTATTGGAACTAAGAGTAGAGGGCTTGATCCAACTCCTCTTGTTGGTTTTGCAGAAGTCTAGTCTTGGAATAAAAAAAAAATCCAATCAGCTGGGAAACTGTAGCCAACCCTAGCAATGTATCTATTTTATATTTCAGTTTCAGCACAATCCTCCCCTTCAGCTAATTCCTCCCTATCGAATTGCTATCAATAAGGCAGCAAAACTGTATACTTTTTGTTTGTTTGTTTTTTTGATTACCCCTTTTCCCGAAACCTGCTTAACGTGCAGAACATTTTGCAGGCCCAGCTATCGGATCTTTGCAGAGTGGCTTGGCTGTCCCACAGAGCCTTTTCCACCTCTCCTTTCTGCTTCAGCACGGATTTGGAGCAGCCATCTGAGGGACATTGATGGAGCTTGAGAAAAGCCGGCGCATACAGCTATACTAAGCACCTGGCAGGAGAGGAGAGGAGGGAACCTTGCCCAACTGGGTGTTGGGATGCTGAACACCTCCAGGCAGTGGAGCAGCGGGTCAATAGCAATTACAAGCAGAGAGGACAGAGGTTGACTTCGTCAGCACTTTTTGCGGGTTCAATTAGTTTCTCTAACCATCTCCTGGAGAGCTGGAGCTGCCTGTCATTCTTGCCGGTGGGGGGGGGGGGAGAGGTTCAGCGGATGTATTGAGGAATGAGCTGGTGTTGCATGGCGATACACTCTTGCTTGAGCTGTGGGGAAGGGGCCTAGAATCAGTCTGGCCTCTGGAAAGTGATGGCCCTATGCTGCGAGCCATTACATAGGGGCAATATCTGCTTGTGTGCAGAGCCTCTTTGAGTTTTGGATGGTCAGCAACTGTTCTGAATGAAGTTCAATGGCTTCGCAACATCTTTTCCAATGCCAGAGCTAGAATTAGTGAGTTAAGGACAAGAGTGCCTCTGAGCATGTGGTCAAATGCATCCTGCATCTTTTACCCTACCCCTGCCTAAGATCACCAGTGTTCCTGGCAAGAGCCAATGATGCCCAAATAGCCAAACATCTATTTCCAGCAACAACCATCCAGATACTCCACGGAGCTAACCTCAAAAAAGATATTGTAGAATTGGAAAAGGTTCAGAAAAGGGCAACCCAAATGATCAAGGGGTGGCCTGGCTTCCCTATGAAGAAAGGTTGCAGCATCTGCAACTTTTTAGGTGAGTAACAGATGACATAATAAAAATTAATACAATTATGGAAGGTATGGAGAAAGTTGACAGAGGAAAGTTTTTCTCCCTTTCTCATAGCACTGGAACTTGTGGAAGTCCAAATGAAGCTGAATGTTGGAAGATTTGGGACAGATACATGCAGGGCATGGTTAGACTATGGAACTCCCTCATACAGGAGGCAGTGATAGCCACCAACCCAGGTGACTTTAAAAGAGGATTGGACAAAGTCATGGAAGATAAATATTATGTACTGAAGTTCTCACCCTGGGCCAGCAGGGGGATACTGTAGATAGTTATGCAAATGAAGGATCAAAAGTGACGTTCAGTGATTGGATAGTTTTTATGCAAATGAAGGATCAAAGGTGACGTTCAGTGATTGGATAGTTTTAGAAAGTTTCTACAGTAACGTTGTACTGGAGCTCTATATAAGCAGGCTGACTGAGCCCTTCAGTTCAGTTCTGTTCTGGCCTCTGAATAAACAAGAGCTGTTTGAAGAATCGCTGTGTTGTCTGATATGTTCACCCACAACTTAACAATAAAGGCTGCCAATGGCTGCTGGCAACAACGGCTGCATATTGCCTCCATTGTCGGAGGCAGTAATGGTTCTGAATGCCAGTTGTTGGGAATCACCAATAATGAGAGTGATGAATGAAAATTCAGGTCCTGTTCACAGGCATCTATCTGGTCAACCACTGTGAGAAAAGGATGCTGTGCTAGACGGGCTATTGGCCTGATCTAACAGGCTCTACTTATGTCTTTAGGTTCTCACAAACAAGGCATGACCATGAAGACTTTTTCTCTTGGTTTGTTTCCCAAACCTGGAATGCAGATATATTCTGCCTCTGAACATGGACACTCCATTTAGTTATGTCAGCCAATAGCTATCCAGAGCCCACTTCTCTTCCATGAAACTGCCTTTTCCCAAATCTGTCTAAGCTATAAACCATCCCTTTCCCCTTTTTAGAGCAGAGGAAGCAGGACTCTGGAGGAGATGGGCCTCTGGGATGATCCAGCCGGGCTCTCCTTCTCACGTTCTCTCTGCATTTGACTTGCACGATGCCAGAGGAGTCTCCCTGTGCATGTCGTTGTGCTACATTGGCAGATTCCCGCACACTTGGTGCCCTTGGCAAGGCGGCAGGGATGTGCAGCTCAGCAGCCTCCTGATCAGTGGGATGGGAGGATTTGAGTGACTCATCAGCAAAACACAGCAAGCGTGTTTATTTGGGGGGGGGAGGGAGCCAGTAAAGCTGTCAACTTCCCCCAAGACGCCTCTTGGCCTCATTTGAGTCAGATTCCCAGGAAGCTGGAAAAGGCAGAGATGGTCCAAGCAGATGGAAAATTTAATAAGCGAGAAACCCTTTCTTCTCACCCCCAACAGGGATCGTCCCCGACCTCTCTGCAGCAACTTAGAGGAACTGAATCAAAACCAAACGTTTCATGCGCGCATGAATTGTGTAGCCAGAAAAACCTTGGCCAGCATTACAATAAGGAAGCTGAATTCTCCCAGTAGAAATCCTACACTGTGCTAACAGAATATTCAGTGCAAAAGTCTGCAGCCATTGGCTTGTCAGGGCTAATTGATACAACCGTCGTTGTTCCTCTTCTTTCTCCCCCTCCCCTCCCAACCATATAATTAGTGTATATAATCAATGATTTCAATAAAAGAATATTATAGAGCAACAAAAATGGGCTGCCGCTTAGCTACTGCTGCTGCGATTGAAAAATGTAACAAAACATAAGCTTTATCATTTTATTTTTTGCACTACTTGATTGTAATAATAATAATAATAATCTCTCAAAGTGGTTTACAAGAGAATGAAACAATAAAATTATCAATGAAAGCCGTTTAAAATGACTAAAAACTGATTAAAACATTCTACATATTTGGGTTGTTGTTGTTTAGTCGTTTAGTCGTGTCTGATTCTTCATGACCCCATGGACCAGAGCATGCCAGGCACACCTGTCTTCCACTGCCTCCCGCAGTTTGGTCAAACTCATGTTGGTAGCTTCAAGAACACTGTCCAACTATCTCATCCTCTGTCTTCCCCTTCTCCTTGTGCTCTCCATCTTTCCCAACATCAGTGTCTTTTCCAGGGAGTCTTCTCTTCTCATGAGGTGGCCAAAGTATTGGAGCCTCAGCTTCACGATCTGTCCTTCCAGTGAGCACTCAGGGCTGATTTCCTTAAGAATGGATAGGTTTGATGTTCTTGCAGTCCACAGGACTCTCAAGAGTCTCCTCCAGCACCAAAATTCAAAAGCATCAATTCTTCGGTGATCAGCTTTCTTTATGGTCCAGCTCTACACATTTGGGTAGGCTTATATAAACAAAAATGCTTTTAAGCAGGTGCTAAAAAGAGTACAGTGAAGGCACATGCCTGATGTCAATAGGCAAAGAGTTCCAACGTGTAGGTGCTGGGGTATTATGAGCGCCTGTAACAGTACCAGCTCTGCAGACTGAAGCCGTCAAGTGGGTAGATATGGGGTATGATGCCAACTTCCCACCCAACCACTGCAGCTGTGCCTTTAAACAGTACTTTGATGTATAGGCACAAGAGCAAGCTATTCTGTTCCTCTCTTTTCTGCAGCAAATTTCTGCATCTCAAGCTGCTTTCAAATCCACAAGAGTGAGCTAGGTCTTTCCTGACTCTTGGTCACTTGGGAATCTTAACCACACATTTCATGAGACAAGTTTCCAAAAAGAGAAATTAGCCCAGCCACCCAGAAGTACTCCTGGTTCTTAAGAGGCACATTGTCTTCCCTGCTGACCTCTCCACTCCTTGTAAGGGGCTGCAGGGTGTGTGTGAGAACTCCCAGTTTCTGCCTTTCTGTTACTTGTCTGAAAGCTTCAGCTACAGTTAAACTAATGATGGGAACACACTACCACCCACATATGACAGTAGGGTTGAAGTTACAGTTGTGATTTCCCATCTGCTGCTGGGCCACATTCAAGGTTCCTGTTTTAATCCCTGAATCCCTTAAGGCCCAGGATACCTTAAGGTTTGATTGACCCTGTCCATCCTACTGAGATCATCCAGGGGAGCACTATTACTATTACAGTAGTACCTCTGGTTATGAACACTTCAGGTTACAAGCTCCGCTAACCCGGAAGTAGCTGCTTCTGGTTGTGAACTTTGACGCAGGATGCGAGTGGAAATCACCCACCTCTGGCACTCATGCAGTGAGAGGCCCCATTAGCAAAAGCGTGCCTCAGGATCAGAACGGTTTCAGCTTAAGAACGAACCTCCAGAATGAATTAAGTCCGTAACCAGAGGTACCACTGTAATTAAATTTCTATACCGCCCTTCGTCAGATGATAATGGGGCAGTTTACACTGCAAACCACTATTAGTGGTCCCCCATGGAAGAGAAGCATAATTTTGCATCAGTGAGACCTCATGCCTTCAGCGTTGCAGACCCAAGGCTGTGGAGCTACTCACACTTGAAGTCAGGCATGCACCATCCTTGCTGAGTTTCAGGCACCTGGTTAACTCCATCTTATTTTGAGAGGTCTTTGGCTCATGATGCTTTACAAACGTTCTTGATATCCTTTGTTTAAATTTCTGAGTTTTTAATTTTCTGAGGTTTCAAATTTTCTGAGATTCAGTTTGGGCGTGAGTTGTGTATATTGCATATTTCTATCGTTGTCGGCTGCTTTGAGACCCAGGTGGTGAAAAGCAGGGTATGCATTTTAAAAAAATAAATGGAAATAAATAACAAGCACCTGTTCCACTCAGTTCCTTGCTCGGAATGCAGACAAGCTCCCTTGCTGATTCAGCAATCATACTAGTGACCAAAAAAAAATCTGAAAATTCCAAGCTCAGCTATTGGCTGATGTTCATCCCATGCTCTAAACTTTGCATTCCCTTTCTGCCCTGGAACTTTATATTGCAAGTTCTTTGGGGCACAGAACTGTCTACACTGTTCACATTACTCTCTGCAGCTCATGTTACCCTCTCCTTTTTTCTCTTTTGATACTTGCAATAGACCAATTCCAATTGCTTATAAACTGCAGATGAGATGGTAAAACAAGGGCTGAGATGAAATTCATCAGCATATATTTTTCATGGAACATTTCTGAGATTTCCTCCCCACCCAACCCCGCCGGAAGAAAAAAGGACAATTTACATAATTTCCCTCAAATATCTCCCACCATTTTAAGTGGCAGCCAGAATTCTTCCCTCCTTCTCTGCAACCCCACCTGTGCCCTGAAATAATTCTAGGTCCAGGGCACTGTAGCTGGTGCAAAATGATGGGCAAGCTGCCGACAGTGTTGCTGCCCCTGCCCAACTGGCAATGCCAATTTTTATAAGGGGTAGGAGGGAGAAGGGAGTTGTGCTACAATCATGGTTACTGTTGAGCCCACCTGTGAAAAACTCTTGCAGAATTTCTCCACCCCTTGGTGAAATTCAGTGAATTAGACCCCTACTAGTTTGGGTCACGAAGAGTTGGACATGACTAAATGACTAAACAACAACAACAAGTTTTTCTGCACACATATAGGGTGGAAAATGTCAAGAGCCCGTTTTCTTGTAACTCTAGGTAAGGGTGTTTCTTGAATGGACCATCTTGGAATGCTGGTAAGGTCTCATATGTCAGGATGTATATACATACAGACAGACAGACACGGATACACAGGGCTGCCACCCCTCATTACGTTGCTTTCCAGTCCCTGTGTTTCCTTCCATCCCTGCTTTATTCAAACCTCTGCTGCTGTTTAAAACCACAATTTTAAAACCTCATTCTCTTTTGCTCCCTTCTCCCTCCCTGACTTCATGCAAATCCTCCACTGGATTCTGTGTGATGACCACCTTACATTTTTATGTATATGGGCAGATCATATAATCCCTGCACACAAGGAAATAGCATATCAAGGAGAAGACGTGCCAGTTCTTTATGCAAAGGGATTTTTCTTTTGGTGTGGAGGAGGATTCTATCTTCTTCTTCTCTCTCTCTCTCTCTCTCTCTCTCTCTCTCTCTCACACACACACACACACACAACAACAGCCTGATATGTGGTTATCTAGACACAGGATGGTCCCTTTAGTTGGATCAAGATCCAAGACAAAAAGGACATACCAAGCTTCAAGATTGGTGATGCCACACCCATCCCTTCCTCTTTTTTTCCTGATTTATTGGTAACAAGACAGGGAGTTTAAGAGAATTTACTTGTCACGAGTAAATATTCTGCTCTGCACCATCTCAGTTCTTTTTTTAAAATAACTTTTTTTTTCTTTTTTCTTCCTTCAGCGTTCACATCTGATGCAATTAAGACGTCGTTAGCAAACGAGGGGGCTGGAGGGGAAGGAAAGGAAGATGTTTCCTTGAAAACAACATTTGTGCCACCAGCCTCATCTCTTATTTTTAGAAGCATAATCAAGGGAGACTTCCATCTCCTTTTCCCTCCCGTCCCTTACTGAATCAGAACTCTGCGTCTAGAAAGAATGGCGCGCTTTGGAAAGGAGGATGTGGGCACACGAAAACAGCAATCAGATCATGGGGGGCAGGCTTGGCGAGTGTGGGGCTTGCCCGCCAAAACGGTGATGCGGAGTCTGGATCTTGCCAAGTGTTATCAGGCGCCTCCCGTGCTTTTGTCTGCATCTGCGAGCGAGCGAGAGAACGGGCGAGGGAGAGTCGGCATTTAGCCGCGGAAGAAAAGGTTTATTTAGCTAGCACATCCATTTACATTTTTATAACAAAACCTCAAAGTTCCGATTGATCAGGCGGGCCCTGCTTGTAGTACAAAGAATGGGATGATTAAAAGGGTTCAGAGCCGTGATTGCAAGTGTGGAGATGAGAGCAGGCTCTTCCTGCCCCCCACCCTGTTGCTGAGGAAGGTGCATCCAGTCCGCTGGGAAGTGATTATTTCTCCCAAGGAGAAAGAATAGCTAGCATGCATAAAGCAGGTTTTGGTTTTTTTAAAAAAGTGAGTTTTCAAGCCTTGTGATAAGAGAAGTCTGGGTCATTGGACATTAATAGATTGGCAGGACAGTCAGTGCAGACAAAAATAAATCATTTCTTCAAACAACACATTGTTAATTTAACTAATCTGCTGCCAAAGGATAGTGTGATGATCTCCACTCCTTCGGATGGATTTCAAAGGGGATTAGGCAAATTCGTGGTGTAAGAGAGGTCTAGTGGCCACCACAATGGCCAGGTGGAGCTTCCCTGTACAGAGGCATTCTACCTGTGAATAGCATTTGCTAGGGAGCAACAGCAGAGGAGGGTTGCTGTCCTGTTTGTGGACCTCTGGTGGCGGGCATATGATTGAGCAGTGCAGGATTGGCCAGTGTTAGATTAGATGGGCCTGTGTTCTGACCCAGGATTCTTGTATCCTTATGTAGAGCGCTGGAAGAACCTCACGTACATCAGCAATCAGGCCATTCCATGCTCCAGATTGAAGCAACCTGCTTTGTGGGTACCACAAGTGGGGGGGCAGTGGGGACAGATGAAGGCATGGACAGGAGTTTGGTGAAGTGTGGCTTTTATAAAGTGTGTGTACTACAAGGAATGGTAGGATGGGAAAGCTCAGGCCTGCAGACCAAATATAAGAACATAAGAAAAGCTGAGCTGGATCAGACTAGATGGACCTGATCCAGCCTCTGAATGCCAGTTGCTAGGAAACACAAATGAGGAGAACACTGTGTCCTTCTTGTAGGCTTCACATGAGCATCTTTTTGGCCACTGGGCAAATAGGATGCGGGACTCACTTCTAAGACCAAAGTTTCCCTACCACTGCTTTCTAAAACCATTATTATTGCTGCTTCTGCTGCTGTGTTGTTATTTAAATTTCTATACCGCCCTTCTTCTAAAGATGACAGGGTGGTTTACAATATAAAAATACAGAAATATATACCAAACCAATAACAAATAAACAATAGCAATAACTCCTCCCACAACACCCAGTATTATTATGTGCATTCTAAATGTAAGTCTTATATAGGTGTATTGACATTTGGTACAGTGAAAGGTACCCTGGCTCCATCACTCTGGAATAATGGTTCTTCCTAGAGGAGAAATGGATAGTCCTCAGGCCCCCATCTCAGCACAGTCATGTACTTATAGCTTATACTGAAATCTAGCATCTTTATCTTCCGATGAGAAGTATGATGCTATTAAATACTTCAAACAGAGTTGTATCAGCAAAAGGGATCAAAAGGTTGGCAAAGACGTCTCCTTAGATGATTCGGGAGTTCGAAGTTTCAGTAGATTAGCTTGGAAGGAGTTCAAATGATATAATTAAGAATCAAGATCAAGTTGAATGGAATTTGGATAGCTCTACAGAAAAAAAAGATTTCATCAGAGTCATTCAAGTATAAGGCATCCCTGCATTGCGATACTTATGCAGAAATGAAATGAAGCAGCAGAGGTTCAGCTTTGCAGAAATTGAACATGGGCATGCAATGTAAGTATGAAAGGAGAGCCTGCTGCACCAGGGCAGAAGACCATCTTGTCCAGCATCCTGTTCTCACGATGGACAACCAGATGTATGTGGGAAGCCCACAACTATGACATGAGCACAAGAGCACTATCCCCACTTGTGATAACCAGCCTCCAACCATGAGGGGAGAGCATAGCCTTAGACTTAACTTCCATGAATTTGTCCAATCCTCTTATAAAGTCATCCAAGTAGGCATCAGGGACTGGGCAGAGGAGGAATGCTGGAGACCGCCTCCCCCTCCTGAACCTTCCAGAGAAGAGGAAGACAGTACAGATTTACAACAGTGGTTTAAGGAAGGTCACGGCTCAGATGTAGGTGGGGGGCAAAGTTGGGAAATAATGGAAGAGGAGAGGGGAAGCAGAGCCAGAGCAGCTGGCTGTCACATTATTACTAGAAAGCATTCCAGACCCCCGTTCTCCCAGAACCCAGCGAGCATTGAAAGTAGGAGAGCAAAGGGCTTGGAGGCAAATGGCCCAAAGCAGCCACCGTAAGGTGGGTGGTGCTGTTAACGACTGAGGAGAGAAGGGGATGGAGATTACTCAGAGCAATGCCATTACTCCAAGAGGCTACATTTCTAAGCTTCGCTCTGTGAATATTGAATAAAACGCTTTGGTAAGAACTCTCCTTGTCTATCTATTCCTGGCAGCCTACTATGGGAGGATTGGATTCCCTGACGCCTGGCAGTAGGTGGCCATCACTGCCTCCCAATGTTGCTGAACTGCAACTCCCATGATTCCCACACCTATACTGGAGAATGCTGACCTCACCGCAGTGACACACGCTTGGAACCTTGAAGGCTGGACTACTGCAATATGCTATATGTGGGGCTGCCCTTAAAGACTGCTTAGAGCCTTCAGTTAGAAAAGTGGGAGCCTGATTGATAGCAACTGATGGGAGCACCTTACTTAACTGTTCTTTGAAATTCTCACCCCAGAGAAGCTTGTCAGGCTGTTTCACCTTTCAGAAATTAGTAATGAAACTTTTTTTTTCCTCATTTCACCCTCCATTTGGAGGGTGATTTAGTTTGGATTTTTATTTTAATCTAAGCCAGGGATGGAGTACCTGTGGCCCTCTAGATGTTGTTGGACTGTTTTCTGGCTCCCACCATCCCTGACCATTGGCCGTGCTGATGGATTCCAACAACGCCTGCAGGGGCCCATCCCTGAATTAAATGGAGCATATTTCATCTGCTGCTTGTGAGTTGCCACTTTAAAGCAGTTTGATGTTTGAAAACAGATTCCGTTTTTATATAATTTGGGTTTTCATTTTAAAGGATAATGATGCTGATTTTAATTGGATTTTTTTAATATCGCACTTTAAGTTTATTTGTATTGTTTTGCATGGCTGTTGTTTGTCTCGCTGAGAAATGCCCTAAAGGGGTGGTGGAAGGAGAAGCAGCGCCATGTTGGCAGGATGGAAATACAAATAAATAAATGAATAAATAAAGCCACAGATCTAGCAGCACAGATGGAACTCTCATATTGCCTCTTATGCAACATGCCTTTTTCTCCCATAGTCAAGTCACTTCACACATTCATCTGCCAGCTAGCAAGTGTAGAGGGAAATCTGCCACATGTGTGAACCAGTCCAGGGTTTTCTGGAGGAAAGAGGCATGAACGCTGCCTCCCTTAAATTCCCAGGAATAGCATAATGTACTGTGGCTGCCAGCTATTCCTGGCAACTGAACGCTGAATTTGATGGGCCTTTGTTCTGTGCCCACAAAGAAGCTGTATGTTCTTTAATTTTTTATTAAACTGGGTCAATGAAGGCACATCACTACATATTGCAGTTAACTCCCTTATTTGCCTGCAAAGGTCATCTGCTTCCCATGCCACGAGAAAATATTTTAGGAGACTAACACAGGGGTGGGAAACCTCAGACTCAGGGGCCAAATGTGGCCCTCTGGGCCTCTATATAGCCCTTGAAATGCACCCCCTCAGAGGACCTCAGGCAGTGGTCTGCGGTGGGATTTTTTTGTAGGGGAACAGTTAGGGCCAGAGGTGCCAGCTTGCACTTGGGATGTTGTGCGTGAGCATCACACCTCCCTCGCTAAGCTGGGCAGAAGCTTCCTGGGCTTAGGGAAGGAGGCGCCAGGCTTTAATACTTTAATACTCCATCAGGGTAATTTAGGTGTCTAGCCTATTCCCCACAATCCACTGACTACATGCCACTGCCCTCAGGGTGTTTTTGCCTGGCTGAGACGCCTCCTTGAATTCTGAGAATGCCTCTTACTGGTCTACATGGTGGATAGAGAGGGGTTTTGTGAGTGTGTATAGAAAATAGCCTTCTGTACAAAGGTAAAATTGACATTGGTTGTTCCAACCGCTTTTGCTTCTAGGCCCACCACTAGCATGTGACTGAGAGGAAGTTTCCCAGAAGACAATGCAGCTCTCGGGCTGGGGGAAATTGTGATCCCCAGACTAACACATAGAAGGCAGACCAGATACCTGGGCCTGGTTCAGGCTTTCAATGGCTGAATTAAGGAGGTTTGCATCAAAATGCCACCTCAACCCTTTCCTCCCAGTCCTACTTGCATTTGTGACTAAAGAGATGGTTCCAAGTGCTTTTCGTCAATTTCCACAGCTTCCCAAAGCACCCCTTACTTTTGAAACTCTGAATCTTTTTCTTTTTTCCCCTGAAAGCTTCTGCCTTGAACTTTAAACGAGGCACACACAACAGCTGGAGAGATTAACGATGCGGGAAACCCAAGGCTCTTCATCTTCCTGATTTGAGAACGTAAGTCAAGCCTTAATTTAGAATTTTATCCAACTTTAAATTATATTTCTTTTGATTGGAGCACATTTACTATGGAATGAGGCTCATGTATTTTATTTGCCGTGCCGTGACTAGGGTTTGTGATCGATCTACCGTAGTGATGAATGCTTGCTTTGTTCTACCGAGTGAACATTCTGCACGTCTCTTCTTCTATGTAATTTTTATGGTCCTATTGTGCATAGTGTTGCTATTTTTGGAAGCCTGTTTTCTAATTCCTTTTTTATACAGAGCAAATTTGGTGTCACATAATGAACCATCCACTGTAAATTCATCTTCTCAAACCTGGGTTTGCAGCAGTGTGATGTGTGAACTGTTCCATATATGTTGTTGCCCACCAGAACTGCAACCTTGCATTAGATTTGTCCTGGTAGACACCACCTCATAGACTGGAGCTGAACATTTGTCAAGCCTCCAGGGCTACCTCAGCCTAAACATGATAGCCACCATCTTGGAAGGGAGGTCTATCACTGGCTATTATCCATAACATAGGAAGTGCCTTGATAGCAAGTTAGACCATTAGTCCATCTAACACCTTATTATCTGCACTGAGTGGCAGTGGTTTTCCAGGGTTTCAGAGAGGGGGCATTTCTATCCCTACCTTGGCATGCTAGGGATTGATCCTGGGACCTTCTGCATGCAAAATAGATGCATTAACCACTAAGCTACAGCCCTGCAACACCTGCAACAAATCCACCTCATCAGTATATTCCATTCCATCTCTCCCACCAGTTTTCCACTCCCCCTTCCAACAGTCAGTCAACATTCCCTGCCTGTTGAGTATGATCAGTCCTCATTTGGAAGCTTTGAGATGTCCCCTCCCTTTAAAACCTATCTTGCAGTACTTCTGCAAAGCTTGCAGCATCTCCAAGTCTGCCCTCTCTCTGTCTTGCATGTATGTGGATTCTTATGTTTTGACTACATAAGAGTCCAGTCCTGTGAGATGGACTTTGTTTTTAGTGTCTATTGCTGTAGGAGGAAGAAGAGTGAAGGAAGCAGCTGAAGGAAGAGGAGAGGGTGAAGAAAGAGCTGTGAGTGGAGGGGGCCCCTTTTCCCATCTTCTGGCCCCTCTAGGAAACTAAGCAAACCTGCTGCACCCAGAACTAGATGTGGAGAGTGAAGCTGAATGGGACAGCTCAAGGAAGTACCATCCACCTTGAGCCTGCCCACAAAAAGCAAGTCTAGAGTGAGAGATCAGGGTGTTGTCTGCTGTTTCCAAGAACTCTTCTCATTGTGAGACTTTTCTGGGTGAACTTGAGAGTGTGCTTGGGCCCTGGGTGAGAACCAGAGACTGAGAAGAGAGGGCATGTCAGAAATAAAATGAATTGGCATTGATTAGCAACTTTGTATTCATGTAACATTTTTCTATGTAATGGTGTATTTTTGTAATATTTTTATTAAGTTGTCTGTTGTTGCTTCACTTTTTTGCACACCGCTTGGATATATTTTTAATAGATTAAGTGGTATAGAAATTAAATTATCTATCTGACAGCACATCACTGAATACTAGTTGCTGGAAGAGGGCTGTTACCTTCAGGTTCTGTTTGGGGGCTGACCACAGACATTTGTTGGCCACTGGTGGGAAACTGGAGGCTAGACTAAATGAGCTTCAAGCAGATCCATCAGAAAACTCTTCTTCCTCTAAATTTGCATGAATATTACATAGCTTTACTTCTGCCAGGCAAAGTTTTCTCTACTTGAAACATCCACATCTCCCTCTCTTAGCGGAGCTGTTTGTCTAATGAGATGGTTGCCTGCTGGGGATCCCATATACTTATGAGGTAGAATATCTCCTTTGAGGATCCAGGACAGCAGCAGGGAAGAGGAAAACTGGAACATAGCAGTTTACCCTACTCTGAGTATTTCAGTGATAAAAATGTGTGTGTGCGCGCACAGACACACACATATTCTCTGGTACAGTTTTCTTTAAGCCATAAAATTCTGCAGAAGATGGCATGGAGCCCCCCAAAAAGGGCAGATAGTGATAGCTCAGCACAAAACACACATAGAATAGTTAATTTAATGGCTTCCAACTTTTAGATTTTTTTCAGCAGTCCCTCCGGGGTAGCTTCACAAAATGCTAGTGGGGCAAAAAGCTGCATAGGAAATTGTAACAGCACACAGGGGTGAATAGAATGGAGCTGACCATGGTGCTGAATCAGAAAGCAAACCCCATGCTAGTTGTAAAACAAGGCTCCGTTTATGCCAACCTCTTCCTTCCTATCTAGACAACAGAGGTCACTTGCTGGGCTATATTATATTACAATCCTCTATGAATTGTTCATGGAGTCTCTGAAGATGTGCTAGTTGTCTGATGCAGCAGGTATCAAATGCAACTTATGCCAGGACCATGAACCTGCCTGCCTGCCTGCTGAGAACTACCTTAAACAATACAGATGGCAGTATAATACCACCATGGGGCAGAGGCACTATCAGCAGGTGACCCTGGAAGGAATGGCCATACCACACAGGACAATGCAAAAACAAACTGCAGTGTGTCGAGATATTCGGACTGATGGAAAGTACCCCACGAAGTACTCAGGAGTCAAGCTGTGCTTCAAGTAGGGCTTTATTCCAGTTGCCATCTTGCATCATTATAAAGCAGTCTTCTTACATTGAGGAATCAGCATACACAGGAGGGCTCACATACAAGGGGGAAGCCAGTGGGGATAGTCAACCATACCTCTTTATACTAACTGGTTTCAGACTAATTAGCCAATGCTCCACCAGTTGTGATGCCGACTCATCCCTCGTTCCATCAGCTTTGCTGAAATACCAGCTCCATCGGGCACTTTGTACCTCTGAACTGTTTCTAAACCAGTTGATCATTATTTATTTGTTATTTATTTATTTCTTGCATTTATATCCCCCTTTTTCTTCCCAGAAGTTCAAGGTGGTGTACATTATTCTTCGCCTCCACATTCAATCTTCACAACAGCCCTTTGAGTTAGGCTAGGCTAAGAGGCAGTGACTTGTCCAAAAGAACCCAAGGAACTTCATGGCTTAGTGGGGATTTAAACTCTGGTTTCCCAGATCCAGGTCCACATTGATTCTCATTGTAAGAACTACTATTTAAGAATTGATTCCTGGGTTTGCATTTCCCCCTCTTCTGTCCCTGACACATTTCCCTTGTTTGTCATGTCTTTTAAATTGTAAGCCTGTGGGCAGGGACTGTCACGTTTTAACTGATTGTGTGTAAGCCAATCTTGGGCCTTTCTTTCACAGAAGAGCAAGCCACAGATGTTTGAAATATAGTTATCCAAATAGCTTATCTGAGATTTCAGCATGAGCTGAGAGCCTACCCAACCACCGGGCCATTGGCACTGGGTTTAAGGATGGCACCAAGGACAGATTGCATCATTCTCCCACATGGTCTTAGCTCCTGATGCCCTCATATCACCTTGTGATCATTGTAGCTCTGGAAACAATCACTCAATAATTCTGCACACAGAAGATGGCAGAGGAGAAGGGAGGGGGAAGTAATTCTCTTTTCATTGTTATAGGCGCTTCCACTAATATAGCAGCCCACCGGGGGGGTGCGTGGAGATCAATAAAATCATGTGGCTTCCAGTTCCTTAAGACTTTATTACAAGCTCTGGGGTTCTGCTAAACAGCATAATAAAATGTAAGTAAGTTCAATGGTGCTTTTGGGGAGGGGGTCTCTCCAGATTGCTACTACCATCTCTTTCACTGTTTGCTGCAATTTCCATGGAAGAATTGGGGGGGGGGGGTAAATGGGATGAGGAGTGTGTAAATATAGATCTCTGGACTCACTAGGGAATGGTGTTAAAGTACAGTGGTACCTAGGGTTAAGAACTTAATTCATTCTGGAGGTCCATTCTTAACCTGAAACTGTTCTTAACTTGAAGCTCCACTTTAGCTAATGGGGCCTCCTGCTGCTGCCGCACCGCCACTTTGCGATTTCTGTTCTCATCCTGAAGCAAAGTTCTTAACCCGGGGTACTATTTCTGGGTTAGCTGAGTCTGTAACCTGAAGCGTCTGTAACCTGAAGCATCTGTAACCCGAGGTACCACTGTATTATGTTCTTTGGCCCCAGTCCATCTAATGTGGATTGTTACTAAGTCCTCATCTGCACTATACATTAAAACAGTAGTATGCCGCTTTAAACAGCCATGCCCACACCCAGCCCAAGAATCCTAGGAAATGTCATTTTTAAGGGTTCTGATATTCTCATCAGATAGCTATAATTCCCAGAGTGATTTAACAGACAGTCTTCAGTCCCAGTCTTCACTGGGAGCTCTGAGAATCAGAGCTCTGCAAGGGAGATAAGTAAAAACTCCGCGACCCTTCCCCTCTGCAGGGAGGTGGGACCGATTCGGATGGTCCGTCCCCGCCACTTAATGGATCCAAATGGTTTCCAGAGAGCGGTAGGGGATGCTTTATCCCATGTTGATGGCCTTTCAGCTGATTCCCTGGTGGCCCGCTGGAATGTGGAGTTAACCAGGGCTATTGACTGTTTGGCTCCGAAGCGCCCTCTCCGATTGCATGGAGCCCGGACGGCCCCGTGGTTTTCCACGGATCTGAGGGCAATGAAACAATCGTTGAGACGGCTAGAGCGCCGGTGGCGGATGACCCATTCTGAAGCTGACCGGACACAGGTTAGAGCTCAGTGTCGAGCCTACCAAGTGGCGGTAGTGACGGCGAAGAAGGCTTTCTTCGCCGCCTCTATTGCATCTGCAGAAAACAGCAGCAGGAGACTTTTTCAGGTGGTCTGCAATTTAGCGGAACCACCTGCTACATCGGGGCCCAATACGGGCCACATGATCTCCTGGAATGATTTTGCAAAGTTTTTTGCAGATAAAGTCGCTCAGATTCGGGAAGAGGTAGACGCCACTGTGGGAGCAGGGCCGGGGCGGGGGAGTGCTAGAGTCCTGTCTAGTCAAATTGTGTGGGATCAATTCCAATCTGTTACCTCCGAGGATGTGGACAGGCTGCTTGGACGAGTGAAACCAACCACCTGTCTCCTTGATCCTTGCCCATCCTGGCTTATAAAAGCTAGCCGGGAAGGGCTGGGTGATGGGCTTCGTGGGGCTTCGTGGGGTGGTGAATGCTTCCCTCCGTGAGGGAGCCTTCCCAGACCCGCTGAAAGAGGGGGTTATTAAACCGCTTCTTAAAAAACCATCTTTAGATGCGGCCACAATGGCCAACTATCGCCCAGTCTCAAATCTTCCATTCTTGGGCAAGGTGATTGAGCGAGTGGTTGCTGAACAACTCCAGGCACGCCTGGAAGAAGCGGACCATTTGGATCCCTTCCAATCGGGATTCAGGCCTCATAACGGGACTGAAACTGCCTTGGTCGCACTGGTTGATGATCTCCGGCGGGCTAGGGACAAAGGTGAGAGCTGTTTCCTAGTTCTGCTGGATCTCTCAGCGGCGTTTGATACCATCGACCATAACATCCTTCTGGACCGTCTTGAGGGGCTGGGAGCTGGGGGCACTGTCATACAGTGGTTCCGCTCCTTCCTCCTGGGCCATGTTCAGAAAGTGGTGGGGGGGGATGAGTGTTCAGACCCTTGGGCTCTCACTTGTGGGGTGCCTCAGGGTTCTGTCCTCTCCCCCATGCTATATGAAGCCGCTGGGAGAGATCATCAGGGGGTTTGGACTGGGTGTTCATCAGTATGCAGATGACACCCAGCTCTACCTCTCCTTTAGATCAGAACCAGTGAAGGCGGTGAAGGTCCTGTGTGAGTGTCTGGAGGCGGTTGGAGGATGGATGGCGGCAAACAGATTGAGGTTGAATCCTGACAAGACAGAAGTACTGTTTCTGGGGGACAGGAGGCGGGCAGGTGTGGGGGATTCCCTGGTCCTGAATGGGGTAACCGTGCCCCTGAAGGACCAGGTGCGCAGCCTGGGAGTCATTTTGGACTCACAGCTGTCCATGGAGGAACAGGTTAAATCCGTGTCCAGGGCAGCTGTGTACCAGCTCCATCTGGTACGTAGGTTGAGACCCTATCTGCCCGCGGACTGCCTCGCCAGAGTGGTGCATGCTCTGGTTATCTCCCGCTTGGACCACTGCAATGCGCTCTACATGGGGCTACCTTTGAAGGTGACCCGGAAACTACAACTAATCCAGAATGCAGCAGCCAGACTGGTGACTGGGAACGGCCGCCGAGACCATATAACACCGGTCTTGAAAGACCTACATTGGCTCCCAGTATGTTTCCGAGCACAATTCAAAGTGTTGGTGCTGACCTTTAAAGCCCTAAACGGCCTCGGTCCAGTATACCTGAAGGAGCGTCTCCACCTCCATCGTTCTACCCGGACACTGAGGTCCAGCACCGAGGGCCTTCTGGCGGTTCCCTCACTGCGAGAAGCCAAGTTACAGGGAACCAGGCAGAGGGCCTTCTCGGTAGTGGCGCCCTCCCTGTGGAACACCCTCCCACCAGATGTCAAAGAGAACATCAACTACCAGACTTTTAGAAGACATCTGAAGGCAGCCCTGTTTAGGGAAGCTTTTAATGTTTGATGTATCATAGTATTTTAATATTCTTTTGGAAGCCGCCCAGAGTGGCTGGGGAAACCCAGCCAGATGGGCGGGGTATAAATAATAAATTATTATTATTATTATTATTATTATTATTATTATTATTATTATTATTATTAAAAACCATCAGCACCCTTAACAAACTACAGTTCCCGGAGATAAACCATGACTGTTTAAAGTGGTGTGACACTTTATGGTGCAGCCAGGGGCCTGAGTTTCATGAAAACTGTTGGGTCAATATAAGGCACAACAAGTTTAACTCCCGTTGTTTAGCATGGAAGAGTAGCTGCTTGTGGCAAATTTTGACTGGCCTTTCCCCTCTTTGAAGCCCATTACAGAATGCTCCTTTCGGATAGGACAGGCAATGCAGTTAGCTCTGTCAGAGAGTGTGCAAATCTCTGCGATATCCTGGATGGGAGGCTAGTATTGCGATGCAATGCCATCAGGCAGCACACAAAGAGGAGGCAGGAGGGTTTCGTTCATTCAGCTAAGAATAAGCATGAGCTTCTATAGAGGCAGTTGCTCAGTGTGGTGCCTGTGATGTCAGTAAATCATAGCTGTAAATGGTGTGTGTTTTGCAGTGTGGCTGGAAATATGCAAGTTGAATGCAAAATATGAGTCAGTCACAGAATCTGGTGCCTAATGAGATGTCAGCCTGAAAGCAGAGCTGCGGCCTCTGAAAAGCCGGGCTGCAAAGACCTGTGGGTGTACGTGTGAGAGAGAGTTCTAATATCTGGCCTTCCTCCTTTCTTTCATGCTTCCATAGACATGACAGGCTTGACTGCCCAACTAATGTGCAGATTCCACAGTTTCTTGTGCAGCCAAGGCATGCTTTGGGAAATTCTTGGCAGAGTGAATTATGGGCCTGGGAGTTTATTTTCTTTCTGGTTGTACACTTTATCCCACCTGTCATGGAATCCAGAATTGAGTCCATGTGGTTCCCAGAAGATCTCCAATCCAGGCTCTGAACAGATCTAGATCTGCTTCGCTTTGGCAAGGTGGTGGCCTCACGCCTTCAGACCAAAAGTAAAAACAAAAAAAAAAAAATAGATTTGTATGACTTGCGTATCAAGGTTTGCAGATCCCTCTGTGCCACCCTGAGAACCACAATTACTCTCAGAGCAATTCCTTTTACTTTATTTGAATTTAATACTGCTGTCGTGCCTTACCAGAAATCTTTAAATGCACTTAGCTTTAAGTGAAATCTGATGCCAACTAGAGATGTGAAACTCCTCCCTTGGGGAATTATTCTAATCTGATTTAAATTCTTGGAACTTCTCTCAGAATTCTCCGCAAACACAGTTGTAATTGTACTCAGGAACAACTTTTCCGCGGCTTCCTTTAGATTCCTTTTCTGAATTCCACAGCCCAAAAAGCTCATGTCCTCTGCCCTAACCTTCCCCCAGCCCAGAAGTGGGCTTAGGCAGAGGTCTGTGCCCTCCAGAAAATAACTGTTCCTACAAATTCAGAAGCAGCACATGCCGCTAGTTCTCATGGTTCTGAATGCAAACTCAGATACTAGTGGGCAATGCCCAGTGAATGCTGGAAAAGGGGCTTATAAAAAAGCCCAGAGTCTAAGGCAAGGGGTTCAGGACCCTGGACACCTCCTTACCCCTCACAATGGCTAGCAGAGGCTGGAGAAATGATGCAAATTTGTGGTGGTTGCAGAATTCAGATTTTCCATGGCACAGAATTGTGTTTTATTTATAGCACAGCATGCAGACAGCTCTGGGCCTGAACACTGGAGGTTTTGACAGATTACCTAAATGCTTTCAGAAATACCTTGGCCAGCTTGAGGGCCAGAATGCTGCTTCTTCTTGAGAGTCTCAGGAATATGGATTTTGCTCAGAAATCGCAGAAGACTAGCCACTCCACCCGGGTGCATATTGAAAGCCTGATTCACC
Source organism: Podarcis liolepis (assembly GCF_965112155.1). Taxonomy (NCBI): domain Eukaryota; kingdom Metazoa; phylum Chordata; class Lepidosauria; order Squamata; family Lacertidae; genus Podarcis; species Podarcis liolepis. Next base: position 21,439,818 of record NC_139567.1, on the reverse strand, counting down.
CCAAGAAAGGCTGCCTTTCTAAGCAGGAGCTGGAAAGAATTTCTGAGCACCTCAGTGAATACGGGAGGCCAGCCAAAAAAAACAACCACAAGCAAAAAAACCAAATGATTATGCAACCCAACACAGCTATACTTTCACTGCTGCCCCTCCTCCTCTTCCATGAATGTTTTCACTTTCCTGTCTAAAACGGTTCTAATTGAAGACAAGAAGCCCAAAGTGATGCTGCCCCCAGATGCCCTATACACTGGCTCCCCCTCTACCACCCGCCCATGGTTCAGTCCATCACAGCGACCAATCTGACAGCAGCATGTAAATGAGCATGGGGATGAAACCTTGATTGGTTCGGACAGCCCAGCCAGCCCTGGAGGCTGTGGGTTGAGGGTTCTAATCCAGTGTCACAGGACTCGGCCTGCCCTACCCCACCTGCGTCGCCCTGCCCTGCCCCACATTACCATGTGGGGGGTTTTTTCCCCTCACAGGGTAGCTTGAGAACCAACCCCTCCTCCTCTAACTGCCAAGCTAAGAGCTCCAGCGATGTACACGCTGCTGGAGAAGGAAGCTAATCTGATGTGACATCTCTCTCCAAGCACGTGACACAGCACGGACAAGACCAGCTGAGGCCCCTGTGTGGTGTGCGTCGTCTTTGTCCTGGGAACATTTAGCACCAGGCACTTAAGGCCAAACAAAGAAGTGCATGTCTCCAGCAGTAACACATGAGATCGCAACACACAAGGTTGACCCTTCCCCGCCCCCGCATGCCCCCAAAAGCGATCCAAATTTCTGATTTTGCTTCTTCTGCTTAGATGCTAATCTCATGGGGGTTGGAGAGGATGCTCCTCTGCATATGGGTGCACAGTGTGTGCAAATTTCATTTGGGGGGGAATGATTAATTTCACCACAATTAGAGCCCTTCCTCCCTCTGAGGTGATTAGGGTGGCAGATATGGGTCTCCACTCCACCCTCATCCCATTGAAGGATACAATTGAAACACACAAGATTGCCCATTTGCACAAGTATTCATGCAGACACACACACACAATTTCAGATTCTGTGATGAGAAATCATTTATTTGACCTGTCCTGGTTAGATGCCAGTCTAGCAAAGGGTTGCGAATGTGTGTGCATGCCTGTGTGTACATTTTCCATGGTTTTATTTTATTCCATTTCTGAATCGCTCCCTATAAAACATCTCAAGGCAATTTAGCAATAAAAACACCAACCATTTCATATCTCGAAAGCATTGCGATACAGGTACAGACTGGGGTAAGAAATCTCAGCCTAAAAGGATTTGGGAACCACCATCGGTCTGCCAGCTTGGTTCAGGTGGTCTGTGGCACATGTGTGGATTTGTGGCTGAAAATTGAGGAGGGCAGATCCATTGCACTGAATGGTAATTTTGATTTTTAATTGTTTTTTCACTGCTTCTTTTATTGCATTTTGTTGTGTTACAATTTGAGTTCCATGGAACTGCATTTGCTACAGCAAGCAGGAAATTCATTAAGTGGTCCGCTAAGACCCTCAGCAATTTTCAAGTGGTCTATCGGGGTGGGGGAGAAAGAGAGAGAGCTTGGGAACCAGTGATCTAGGTTATTTCTTTTGTAAGATTGAATTTCTTCTGTGTTAGCTAGATAGTTGGTTTTCTGTCCCATTTGAATTTACTGATATGCTTTGTAAATGGACTTTTCTTCTCAACTGCCCCCCCCCGCCACCCCCAATGCTTTGGATGATGGTAAGTGAGTGTTTCTTGTATGCCACTTTGAGCACAGCTCTAGGTGCAAAAGCAATAAATTCAATAAAAATATACATCAATAAATTCAATCAATCAATAAATCACTGCATGTGGAGGCCATTGTAGCTAACAGGCACGAGCAATTTGTGATGGATGGAGCTGTGCCAAAAAAAATAGTAATTTCTTTTCCAACTATTTTATTTTATTTTATTTTATTTTATTATTTTATTTTGTGAGTGGGGGGAAAACAACCACTCCAAAAAAGATTATGGTGAAAGAAATAAAAATCTCTGAAAATTTCAAGAGAGGATTGCAGCTTATCTTACTTTAACCTTATAAAGTCACAAAGGGGGGTTATTGCTTGTTCATCTTAAAAAATATAAAAGTTCCATACCAATCACATTTGCTCAAGACTCTCTGTCTCTCTCTCTCTCTCTCTCTCTCTCTCTCTCTCTCTCTCTCCACAACTTCTCATCAGTTAGGCTTTCCGGAACCCCTTGGAATGGAGTGATGTCACATTCCCAAGGCATTCTGGGAAGTGTGGTCAGCTAGAAGCTGTGCAAGGATGTCAAGGGTGCTTCCCAACCAAGGAATGCACATGGCAGAGAGTTAACTCTTTATTGTCACAGATAACACAGTTGTTTCTACTGCTCTGGAGGCCTGCACACACCAATCTAGCATCTAGGCAGCTATTCCCAGGTCCATCTCTATGGAGCAGTTGCAGCAGCTGGGCACCATTCTTCCTGCATGAGTTTATGTACTTTCCCCTGACAGGCTATATGCACTGATTCAGGGAAACAGTGGTGGGGGAGAGGGTGGAGAAGTACCTGGCCCTTCACTTGCCTAGCCTGCCTCTTCCTCCATTCCTTCCAGCTTTGAAGCTTCCCCTGCCTCTGATTCTTGCCTCTTGGCTGATACAGGTCCCCACAGACCTGTATTCTCCTCACTCTATCCCCTCTTCCCCTGGTGAACACTCATCAGTCTCCTGCCTGTCCCTGACAAAGGATCTCTACAATTTCCCACTTCTGGGCAAGGCCCAGTAAGGTAAGCAGCAAAAACCTCCTGAAAATTTTGGAGCAATGTACACATGCACACTAGGGGGGGGGAAATCAGGTCCCCATTTTCATAGGGAGGAATATGTGGGCTAAATGCAGTAGGGGGTGGGGAGAATATGTCCCTGGCTTGATCATAGCTAATAAGTACAGTGGTACCTCAGGTTACATACGCTTCAGGTTACAGACTCCGCTAACCCAGAAATAGTGCTTCAGGTTAAGAACTTTGCTCCAGGATAAGAACAGAAATCTTGCTCCGGCGGCGCGGCAGCAGCAGGAAGCCTCATTAGCTAAAGTGGTGCTTCAGGTTAAGAACAGTTTCAGGTTAAGAACGGACCTCCGGAGTGAATTAAGTACCTAACCCGAGGTACCACTGTAGTGTGTGGATTCTTCTGCATTGCATTTTCCCTTGGACTATGTTGAGAATCCCCCATTCCATGATGTAGCTTTGGATCATGCCCTCAGGATATGCCTGTGTAGCCCAAATGGGGAAGAATTTTCCTCATTGCTTGGGCCACTCCAAGCTCAAATCTCTTGATGGGCATGAAGAGTAGGGTTGGCCAGGCCATGGACTGCCCCACCACAGGGCATCTGATTGGCATCTTCTCTTAGGTGCCAATTAAATACTTCTCTGATCTAGCATTCTCCTACGGTTATATAACTTATTATTCTGGCTGCATGCTGCTCTTTTTGTTTATGCTGGATTTCTTTCTCTCTCTATTTTTTTTATTATTTTTTTACAGCTGACTGTTTTGGGATTTCACATTTTGCTTTTTACCACTTCACTTTTTCGAGCGTTGGTTAAATTGCTCTGGAGGGTTCTGTTGTGGAACCGAACAATGAGATTTCAATAAATACATTGTTCTCATGCACTCTCTGATTCCCACGGTTCCTCCACGGAAATCAGGAAACCACCAGGGCTGAGCTTGGTGGAGGCTGGTCCATTGGGGTGAATGGAGCAGCATCCCACCCACCTCTGTCTGTCCCCAAACAACCATCACCTGCCTGCCTGCCTGCCTGCCTGCCTGCCTCCTGACTCACAATAGGTCCAAGGTGGGCCAATGCCTGCCAGATTCCTCCTCCTCTTTAGTCTTAGTGTTGCATGGCAGAGGAGAATGGAGACAAAACGAGAATTAGTTGGCTCTGCCTGTCATGGACTGGACTCCCTGCCTTCCGCTCTACCAGTCCCAATGAGAATTGAATCAGGAGATGGGAGCCACACTCCAGCTGACTGAGGAGGATGCCTGAAGTCAGGACCACAAACAATGCCAAGACATATTGATGCTCAGGAGGACCTTAACTGGAACAGGAAGCCTTCTTGCCATCTTTCCTGATCAGGAGTGTCCACTGACCAACTTGGGTGAGTCCAGATCTGAGCATAACTTCACTGCCTGGATAGATTCTGCAACCTTCAGTTGTGTGGCTCACAGCATAGCTGCATGCCAATCCCAGGGCTCTCACTTGAAGTCCCGGAAGCTCCTGGTGGCAAAGAGGTGCTGCTTCAGCACTGAGTCCTTTACTGGTCTTATAGAACAGTGACAAACATGCATAGGTGAGTGAGGGATGCTGGAGAAATTTGATCGTGGCGGATTAACGTCTAGATCTGCAGCTCCTGGACTGATGTGAACCTCAAAATGTAACAATCCATGAGCATGCATGCTTCCAAAGCAGTTGTCACGAGCCAGTTGGTGGGAATACGTATTTAAAAGTGAATGTTGAGAAATTCACATTTGTATGTGAATTTTCATGCAGATATTTTTAATTTTTTTTTAATCAGAAAAGGGGGTGAACAAACTGCTGAGCAAGCACATGCTAATGTGGCAGGGAAAAGATATTGGCTGATTAATATCAACCAGCCCAGAACTTTCCCTAGTGAACAGCGTATTGGCATCAACCTCTGAATCTCCCTATTGGTCTTTTTGAAGCAAATGGCACAGGAGACAGTTTCAGAGACAGCCTGTTCCAGTGCAACTTGATCTGATGAGTTCATTGTCTCAGGTTTAATCACCCATCTGCTTTCCCAAAACCAGGCAGTGGTGATGAGACTGCCCCCCCCCCCGATGCCAAGTTCTATCTGTCTCTTCCCATGGTGACCATAACTTGCATTCCTCCCCCTAGCCCCTTCTCCCATGCTGTGATTGACAGGTTGGAGGGAAGGTCCTGACTAATTATGGTCCTCACTCCCTTTAACAGCAGATTGCCCGGGAGCATGGCCATGTGGTCTCAACGAACAAACCCCCATGCACTGCCCAATTCATTGTTACCATGCCAGAAAGGCACAACTTGACCTAGTTTCTTTCCTGTGTGTAGGTCAACAAGAGCACAGCAAATAAAGCTAATCAGCAATGGAAGATGAACTCTTAATCTGTTCTGCTCCTGCCTTACTGCTGTTGTGTATGTTAAGCTGCTGCAGCAGCCCCAGAGGGAAAAGCACTTGAAGGGAAACAAGCCAGAGCAATAGGAAATATGCTGGTTGGATCTTCTGTTCTCAGGGATATTAAGCTTTGCTTGTATTTTATATAAAACAAATGGGAAGCCTCTCCATTCTCATCTGGGATGTACCCAGTTGCTGCCATGCTGCCACTGAAATAATAAACAGTGAAGGATATTTACAAATGAATTCATAGGAGGAAGAAATAACACCTGGCACATGCACATTGAGTGGTCCTGTCTCCATTCTAGTGGCCATAATTTAAAAAGTTACAAGATCCAGCTTTAAGATGGCTTGTTCACACTGAGAGCCAGTGTGGTGTAGTGGTTAAGAGCGGTGGACTCGTAATCTGGTGAACCGGGTTCGTGTCTTAGCTCCTCCACATGCAGCTGCTGGGTGATCTTGGTCTAGTCACACTTCTGTGAAGTCTCTCAGCCCCACTCACCTCACAGAGTGTTTGTTGTGGGGGAGGAAGGGAAAGGAGAATGTTAGCCACTTTGAGACTCCTTAGGGTAGTGATAAAGCGGGATATCAAATCCAAACTCTTCTTCTTGTTGTTGTTCTCGCACTGTTCAGAGCCATATGTATCGAGTAGGGCTGGGTGAAATCTGGTTTTCAACCACATGATATATCGTCAGCTAAACATCACAATATACTGAGCTATGTAGAGGCATTGTCTGGCTTCACAGTTTTTCCTGCATTGTGATTTTTCCCAGTGCCTGTTCTTGTGATTCTCTGCCCCCTGCATGAGGCAGGAGAGAGCTGAACCAGCAGAGTTAACAGGGGCTGCAGGAATCAAGAGAAGCATTGGCTGCCTTCATGGTTTTTCCCACATTTGGATTTTTGCATATCACGCATGCAGAGAGACATCATGATTTGCAATATAATGCAGACTCAAAAATTATGAAAGCGATATCACGATATTGACTTCAAACCAGTTTTGGATGATATATCAATATATTGCCCAACCCTAGTATCAAGAATTTCTTAGACCCCAGCATCTGCCTGCAAATATTAGCCACAGAAGCACATGGCTTGGCAATATGCTTCCCTCTCACCTCTAAAAATGTCCTCAAGAACTCCTGCACCTCAGATGTCAGTACAGTTACCACAACTTGCCTTTTATGTGCAGAAGGCAACAGGCCACCAACTGGCCCTTCCTTGCCTCCAAATCCATCTGGAAATGACCAGAGATGACCATGCCAGCCAAGAATATGCAGGAATGTTGTGGATACTAGAAGAGGATATATTGACTTAATAGTATCCTTCCTCTCTCACGCATGTGAGTCAGCAGCAGAGCGACATTCCCCAATATATAGCAAGAAGTAACTTGGTAGATTTGTTTGATCCAAAGCAATCCAATCTGGCTTTGTTCAGATTGGAGTATATTACTGGTAAGACCCCCTTTATACCTCCTAAAAAGAATAAAGACACAACAGTCTTCTTTCAAAAGTAATAAGAAGTTTACTCATTCAGTTCACTCATTCAGTAATAAGTTTACTTATGCAGTTCACAGTTGGATCCCTAAAGGCAGGCTTTAGCTTAGAGCTACAGAAGAGGGTTGATGTTCATCCCATATGGGAATGAGCCCATGTCCTGGTGGCTGAGAGCCAGCAGACAGCAAAATACATCAGTATCAAGAGGAAGAAGAGTCAAAAGAGGAGGGTGGCTGCGTGACTGGCCCCTTTACAGGGTCTCATAGGGTCACGCCCATCTAGCTGGTCACATGCAGGGGGAGGACGCTCCAGACCAGGTGTGACAGGAAGTCCTCTTGGAACTGGAGTAACACCCCCCTACGTTTCCTCTCTGGGCAAACAGGAAGTGTTGTACTTGACTGCTTCTGTTACATCCCACAGAATAATGTATCGAAAACAAAGATTGAAAACAGGAGTATTTCAGAAAAGGATAACCAAGATGATGAAGGAGGTGGAACGACTCCCATATGTGGAAAGGTTACAGCTTTTGGGACTCTTTAGTTTAGAGAAAAAGTGAGGTGACAACAGTAGACGTTTATGAAATTTTGCATGGCATGGAGAATGTGGGACGAAGAACCTTTTTCTCCCTCTCTCACAAAATTAGAACTTGTGGACATTCAATGAAGCTGAATTGGGTAGGACAAATTCGTGGAGGACCAGCCTCCCAATGGCTACTAGCCATGATAACTATGCTCTGCTCCATGGTCAGAGACACTAATGCTTCTAAAGACTACTTGTGAAGGACCACATGAAGGGAGAGTGCCCTGATGCTCAAGTCCTGCTTGAAGACTTCCCAGAGACATCTGGTTGGCCACTGTGAGAACAGGATGCCAGACTAGATGGGTGAATGACCTGAATCAGCAGGCTCGTCTTATGTTCTTAAGATCAGTCAAACATAAAAAGAGCATTCCAATTAGTTGTGGAAACCTGGCGAGCAAAGAACTCTTCTGCTGGAGTCTTCTTAATGTGTTTCATCCATGTCCAGGGCCCCCCAGTCTTGCATCTCTCACCACGTCCTCCTTCTCCCTGCTGCAAGAGAAATTTCAGCCCCAGCATCTGTAACCCACAGTGTCATACCAGGTGTCACAAGCTCTCCTTGGTGGATGACTGTACATCCTCAATAATGTATAAATGTCTCCTGTCAAATGTTAAGTCCTGAGCAATTAAGCACAGGATCTTGACAAGTGTTCTGGCAGGTTTGTTCTGAGATTCAAAATTATATGCAGGGGCTGTGCATTGCGGGGAGAGGGGGAAGCAGGGGCAGAGAGCAGGCTGCTTAGTCTGCAGAAGCGCACCTAGCAGTGCATACAGATGTGTACTGGCAATTGAAAGAGCCAGCATTTATTATATGTGTCTGTTTTCATGCTACCTCCATTAGAAGAGAATGTTTAGGTGCTATTTTCATGTCTGGCATTCTGCATATATAAGGGAAAGGGCCATAGCTCAGTGGTAAGGAATCTGCTTGGCATGTCAAAAGGTTCCAGGTTCAACCTGAGGCATCTCCAGGTAGGGCTGGGAAATACTCCTGTCTGAAGCCCTAGAGAGCCTCTGTCCATCAGGGTGAGCAATACAGAGCGAGACAGACCAGTGGTCTGACTCGATATAATTCTAAATCAGGAAACCCCAGTCCCATGGTCAAAACAGACCTTGTGTGGGTGCATGCATGCACATATGAATTCTGCAAAATTTTATTTACAAGTGGGGTGGGGGTTGGCATGGGGTGGGGGTTGGCATGGGAGGTTGGAGGACGAATTGCAAGAATGGAAGAAATTGATAGAGCAACTGGATTGTAGATTGAGGCTGGAGAGTAACAGGGTTAGGACTGGAGGAAGAGATGCAAACAATATGCATCTATGTATGGAGCAACCATTTGGTACCCATGTTGGATACAGGGTTGCTGTCACTTGCTCTCTGATACAGGGCAGAAGTCAGGAGTGGATCAGGTACAGAGAGATAGAACTCTGTTCTAAGGTCTGTGCTGCAATGAAACTGAAGGTGGGGTTCAAAGGCCGCATTGCTAAACACCCTTTTTAGGATACAAATTAGGCATCCATATGAATAGCTGGCCCTTAGCATGCCTTCTTCCAGTGACAGGAAACACTTAAAAACAGTGACCTGTTGAGAGACACATGGGAAGGAGTTGAGGTGTCTGCTTCTCTGAAAGTGGGCATTTCTTATGGTGGCACATTCAAAAAGTCCACCTTTTCCAGGGGTAAGGTTGAAGAATTGGGAAAGCGAGCCTAGGCTCTCAGGAATTTTGGATCTGCTGGGCTAAGGAATGAGTAGGGGTAAGGGGGAAATTCAATGCAATTTCCATTTAAAGCCAAACCCACTTAATTCATACTTTCTGAAACAACAAGCAAACTGAAGCACACTCGTCCTTCAAAATTCACACTTAATTAAATGAAATTATCCAAATTTCACAGTGCAATTCTCTAGCCATGTAATGGGCAGACAAATGCATATACTTGGGTAAAGTGTGCAGAAAAATGCATATATTTGTGAAAATAATATACAAAAAATGCATTATACAGTATTAAGGAAAATGGACATGCAAAAATGTGTATGTTGGGCTATATTGCATACGCACGTATATTAGGATAAATTCACATTGAATTCTGATTAATTTCCATGAGAACTTAAAAAAACAAAACCACAAATTGATGTGGAAATGTGAAGAACTGAACTGAGGATTGCAAAAGTGAGAAACAGAGAGAAACCAAAATTGCCAGATTCCTAGGGACAGCTAAAAGTTGAAGTGTTTCCAGCTGCTGCTCAAGCTGCGAGACCCCCAGAGAGCCCAACCCATGTGCAATAGTTTGGGAAGCTTGCATGTGTCATCATTAGCTGGTGCTGAAAACCAGCCCATTCGGAGTGCACTGGAGGAGAGATGCCTCTCTTTAGCCTCATCGCCCTTCATTGACGCCCACTGATTATTCATTCTCGGGAAGTCTTCCTGCATTTGAATATTGCTCAGCCAGTTGTCCCTGTCCCTCTGCGATCAAGCTGGAGATGTCTGCTCCAGACCATTCCCTTCGCTGCTGCCTTGATCCAGGTGAGCACTTCATCTTCCCTGACAGGGTGCCGATCTCATTGCTTGGTTGCGTCAGGAACTTTCCCCTTGCGAAAGCTGTGGTCCCATAGAAGGAGATGGAAAATGGGACAAAGGTGAGAGAATTGGCCTTGGAATATGCTTGCAATGAGCACACAGTAAAAACAGGATCACTTATTTTGCCTCTTTTTGCCTGTATGCTCGGGATTCTACCAACGCTCTTGCAAACAGCCAGCCAATATGCTCAATCCTTACTTTCCTAGGGGTTTTTCCCCTCCCCAAAATTTTTTCCACACTTCTAAAAAATCTTGGGAGTTCTCCACCCCACAACCTGTGGATTCTTCCTTCTTGTGCATGGATGGATGCTTTGACTGCAAAAGTCTCAGCACTCAAAGTGTGAATACGAGAAATAGAGGCGATGAAAAGGTGGAATTTAGGTCTCTCATTGTCAGTTAGCAGTGATAGAGAAATGTAATGCTGCTGTCTAGAGGCAGTATGTACAGTGGTACCTCGGCTTAAGAACTTAATTCGTTCTGGAGGTCTGTTCTTAACCTGAAACTGTTCTTAACCTGAAACTGTTCTTAACCTGAGACACCACTTTAGCTAATGGGGCCTCCTGCTGCCGTCATGCTGCCACCGTGCAATTTCTGTTCTCATCCTGAAGCAAAGTTCTTAACCCAAGGTACTATTTCTGGGTTAGCAGAATCTGTAACCTGAAGCATCTGTAACCTGAGGTACCACTGTATCTCCAAAGGAGGGCTGTGACACAGTTACACCCTAAACGACAGTCTTTGGGGGCATCTGGCTACCCCACTGTTAGAATGCTGGAATGGATGGAATTCTTATTTGAAATCAGTAGAGCTCTATGCTCTTCTGTGTAAAAAACCAGAAGAAAAAAGGTCCACCCATTTGAGCAGCTGAATGGCAGGGGAAGCAATCTGCATGTTGTAACAGAGGAAGCTCTTGGCAGAATTCTGGCAATGTGTTGCCAAGGTATGTGTTGGCCGCCATATGAGAAAGATGGATCAAAGTTCAGGCTGGAGCCTAGGAGGAGAAGGACCACTACATGGTGCAAAGAAACACCATCACTGAAATGACAAAGCCTCCAGAAGATGCTGTTATCGGCGGTTTTCTGTTTCATCTCCAGTCATGAGGACTGGAGTCTTTATTTCCTAAATAGAAAGGGACATTTTCACAGAGTCATGCTAATTCCCAGCCTCTACACACGCACAGAAGAGGAACATAATGGAATCAGGGCCCTCCTCTCTTCTCCTCAATCAACGTCACAGAGGTGGCGCAGCAGAGTGGTTAAAGACGGCAGGCAGACAGATGAAAAAAATGATGAAAAGGATTCCTGGCTTCTCCAGCTGAACACCATACTGCTCTCCATACTGTGAAGCGTGACCTCCACAGAGAGTCCCGAGAATGAGGCATCCTCCATATGAGCAGCAAATGCATTCTGTGAGTGTAGATCATTATCCAGCACACAGGAGACAGAGGTATAAGAAGAGCTTGGGGGAATCCTAGAGTTGAAGAAATACAAAGCATCTTTGTGGGAGGAACCCCTAAAAATGTGGAGGGGGAGGGAATAACCCAGTGAAGACCGAACATGCTCATTTGTCAGAAAATGCTGGTTGTTGGAGATAAAATGAGAATACCAGGGAGGTAGTGGAAGCAGAGAGGAAGAGGAAATGGAATGGGGTATTCTGCAAAAGACCATAACTAACTCTCTTGAACCAGTGGCAGCTCAAATGAGCTGCTGCCCCACCAGCCTCAGTCAGCCCTCCCTTGCCTGCCATCTTACTTACAACTGATCAAGGCTTGGTTCCTCTGGCGCCACCTAGTGTCAGTCTCCCTGCCTTCTGCCCTATCAGTCCCAAATGGGCACCAGCCACCTGTCTCTTGAACCCTGAACAGGACCAGTCCACACTGCAGCGTTCCATCAGAGGCCTGCTTGCTCCCCCTGCTTCTGAAGCTCAGCCTCTGTTTGTGTGGCCAGACCAGCACCAGCCACGCACATCAGGCTGGCAAAATGTTTTCAGCCTGCAAAAGTAAAACATAAATAAATGGGGAGAGGAAACCCACTGAGGGCTGAGTGTGCACCGTGACTCGCTGTTGGAAAACTGCATGTGACTGTGGATAGTGCTTCCTAGAAGAGGGCAGGGTTCCTGGCAGGCAGCCATGAACACTTCACATTGTAATGTTCTGTTTCAGCTCCTGCTTGTGAATTCCTTCCTTCCTTCCTTCCTTCCTTCCTTCCTTCCTTCCTTCCTTCCTTTTTTAAAAACAGTCATCTATGCTGTCCTTCCTCAAGGACACAGGTGCATTCCCCAGGAGCCAGGCAGAGGGCCTTCTTGGTAGTGGCACCTGCCCCATGGAATGCCCTCCCCTCAGATGTCAAGGAAATAGACAACTATCTGACTTTCAGAAGACACCTGCAGGCAGCCCTGTTTAGGGAGGTTTTTTAATATTTGAAGTTTCATTCTGTTTTTAATATTTTGCTGAAAGCCGCCCACAGTAGCTGGGGAAACCCAGCCAGATAGACGGGGTAGAAATAATAAATTATTATTATTATTATTATTATTATTATTATTATTATTATTATTATTATTATTATTATTATCCACTATGCTGAGTGAGACATTTGTGGTCCATCAGAAGGGGGGTGGATATCCTGTTACCAACAGTCAAGCTTCTTGCATGTTGCTCTGGTGAAAAGCCATTATTTTTTATTTCACTTCCCTTTTATTTTCCTGAGTTGGCTTTCCTTCCCTCCCCCCATCACGTCCCTGCCGTGTGCATCCCTGAATCTCCAGCGCCCGGGCGATCAGCCTAATGTGATGTGACGCCTTCCCCCACACTTTTGTTATAAATATCGTGTGTCACCGTAACTGCCTCTGACACCCCCTCGGAGGCATCTACTCATGCTTCCTGACAAGATCCGAGCACGAGCGGCTCTTGCCGGCACCAGTCTCTCCTCAGAGTTGCTCAGCATGGAAAGGCGACAGAAGTGAAGGGAAGAAAAGACAGTGGGAATGGGGCAAGTCTGGGCATGAGCAATCTTGCAAAGCCCAGGGAGAAAGGCCTGCTCAGTTTACAAACCAGCCAGGCTGTTTGGAATAGGGGAGGTGCTCTTTCATTTGATCTAGCCACAGGGTCAGGGAACCTCAAATCCGGGACACAAATGCAGCTCCCCAAGCCCAGTCTGGTCCTTGGGACTTTTTCCAAGCCACGCCCCTTTCCTCAGGCCACACCCCTTACTGACCCTGCTCCCCCCCCCCACAGTTGTTTATGACTACTTAATTTATTTTAAAATATCTTCTGCTCCACATTCCCACTTAATTCAAGAAAAAACATAGAATTCTAGAGCTGGAAAGGGTAATCTAAACCAGGGTTTCCCAAACTTGTGTCTCCACCTGTTTTTGGACTACAACTCCCATTATCCCTAGCCATCAGGACCCATCTTCAGGGATGGTGGGAATTGTAATCCAAAATCAGCTGGAGACACAAGTTTGGGAAACCCTGGTGGAATCCAACCCACTGCAGTTCAGGGATCACAGCTGATGTCCAAAAGCAGCTTACAAAGTTCATGAAACCACAGAATAAAAGCATCACAGTTAAAAACCTACAAACTTTTGCCAGTATTCTTTAGCAAGTATGGGGTTCTGAGATCTCCATACTAAAAAATAGAATTTTCCTAGAGTTAGGGGGTGGGTGAGAGCCAATGTTCAGTGGCAGAGCAACTGCTTTGCATGCAGAAAGTCCCAGGTTCAATCTTCATGGGGGGCCGGGAAAGACCACCAGCCTGAAATCCTGGACAGCTGCTGCCAGTCAGTGTAGACAACAACCCCCCTAAGTTCAGAAGACTATACTGATCAATCCCCCTAAATTCAATACCCAACATCTCCAGTTTAGGGCTGGGAAAGATTCCCTGTCTGAAACCTTGCTGGCCAGTGTAGATAATACTGAGCTAGATTGGAGTGGAGAAACTCCTGTGGCCCTCCAGGCTTCTCTGTTTGGCCCTTGAGACTCTCACATAAGCCACACCCCTCGGCAGCCCTCCATGAGTGTTTTTGCCTGGCTAGCTGGAATCTATCCCTGAACTTTGATAGCAGGTGGTCTGGATGGAGGACCGCGAGGAATGTGGAGAAACCAGCCTGCCATTCAGTGGTTAAATTTGCATGCATTGCTTTTCTCCTGGCCCCACCCACCACTGCCATGTGCTTCCCCTGCCCAAGTAAGGTTGCCTAGAAGACCATGTGGTCCTCTGCCTAGGAAAGGTCCCCCACCACAGCCCTGATCTAGGTGGGTGTTATGTACTGAGTGAATAGGATCCAAAATGCAGCATTCTGATTGGTCCTAGAACATTAGGATCCAAAATGCAGCATTCTGATTGGTCCTAGAACATTAGGATCCAAAATGCAGCATTCTGATTGGTCCTAGAACAATAGGATCCAAAATGCAGCAGTCTGATTGGCCCTAGAACAATGCAGCAGTATGATTGGTCTGCAGGAGCCACCCAATCCGGCACCAGATGGATTGAATCCACAACCTGATTGGCCTGCAGGAGAATTCCTGAACTAGCCAATCACGTGCAGCCCATTGTGTAAATAATGTATATAAAGCAGATACTTTGAGGGGACATTCATTCCTCCTCACCACTATGAGCTGAATAAAGAGCATTAAATCCACTCTCGACTCAAGAGTATATTTCAGTGGGCCAATGGTCAGTCTTGATATAGGGTTAGCTTCCTCCTCTCACCCCTCGTACATGCCACCCCCAAACCAGCTTTTGCTCCACCCCCACCATCTGTTCTGAAGGAGCATCTTCCTGCAGCTCTGAGAGCCAAGCCGTCGATGCTGAGCAGAGCTCACCTCCCGCTGACTCAGCCCCGCCAGCCATCTTCTGCAGAGCTCATGCTCCGCTGCCTGAGCTGGGCTTCTGGCGCTTGGGCCGACGTGTGACTCAGCTCCGCCAGTGCCGCCTCCCTCTCCTCCTCCCCCTCCCCTCCCCTGCCTGTGGCCTCCTCTCAACTTGTCCTCCCTGCGCCGTCCTTCAAGTTGACAGCAACGTTTTCGCTCGCCTCTGCCGGGCTCCCCTTCCCCTTGACCCCCTTTTGGTGCCACTCGGCTCTCTCGCTAAGAGCTTGCATCTTCTTGTCTCATCCGGGGAGAGGCATCTGGCCTCACTTGGCTAATGATTCCCCGTGACATAAATCACTGTGACAAGAGCCCTCCGTGGGTCCTTTGCCATTTATCACAAGCCCAACCCCTGTTGTGTCGCTGCCGGCAGGAGGGTGCTGCAAAGGCTCTCTAGACCACCAGCCACCAGGGCCTGGGGAGGAGGGAGGGCTGTGCCCAAACGTTAACACGTTCACCATTAACAAGCATGTATGTGCATGCACGCACATACAGCAATCCACATAAGTAGCAATTTCCAGAAGCTGGATCTGTGGAGAAAAACGAGTCTGCCTGCATCCTTTGATTCAATTCAACTCAAGAGGAATCTCCAGGGAACAAGAGTGTCATAAAGGAATACAGTGGTACCTCGGGTTACAGACGCTTCAGGTTACAGACTCTGCTAACCCAGAAATAGTACAGTGGTACCTCGGGTTACATACGCTTCAGGTTACAGACGCTTCAGGTTACAGACACTTCAGGTTACAGACTCCGCTAACCCAGAAATAGTACAGTGGTACCTCAGGTTACGGACGTGGGTGGCGCTATGGGTTAAAGCCTCAGCACCTAGGACTTGCCGATCGAAAGGTCGGTGGTTCGAATCCCCGCGGCGGGGTGCGCTCCCGTCGTTCGGTCCCAGCGCCACCAACCTAGCAGTTCGAAAGCACCCTCGGGTGCAAGTAGATAAATAGGGACCGCTTACCAGCAGGAAGGTAAACGGCGTTCCGTGTGCTGTGCCGGCTCGCCAGATGCAGCTTGTCACGCTGGCCACGTGACCCGGAAGTGTCTTCGGACAGCGCTGGCTCCCGGCCTTTAGAGTGAGATGAGCGCACAACCCTAGAGTCTGGCAAGACTGGCCTGTACAGGCAGGGGTACCTTTACCTTTACCTCAGGTTACATACGCTTCAGGTTACAGACTCCACTAACCCAGAAATAGTGCTTCAGGTTAAGAACTTTGCTTCAGGATGAGAACAGAAATTGTGCATTGCTGGCGTGGCAGCAGAAGGAGGCCCCATTAGCTAAAGTGGTGCTTCAGGTTAAGAACAGTTTCAGGTTAAGAACAGACCTCCAGAACGAATTAAGTTCTTAACCCGAGGTACCACTGTACAGTGTCAGTATGACTGGTACCCGCCAACAGTCTGCACCCCTGCAGGCATGGGGCAATGCTGACAATATACCCCTGGGCTTGCTCCTTCTCTTCACTGTGGCCACCTGTTTGTTCACCCAGCTCGCGGTCCTGGGATGAGTGAGCAAAGAGCAGCAGTGGGAGGAAGGAAGCGATAACTGCACCCCCTGCTTGTCCATTGGCTCTCCCTGGCAGCAGAGGTGAAGCAGCAGGTGGGAATGATGGCAGCGAAGGGGGCATTGAGGACATCTCTTTCCCAGCTCCACCACCCAAATAAAATCCCTGGGACTAGCATTGCATTCAAATTAGTTCTGGCTCTGCAGGTTAGCTCCTGTGTCTCAGTGTGCATGTGAGTGTGTGAAAAAGAGAGGGTGGGCAGGGATGGACGAGGAATTCGTTCTGTGTGCCTATTGGTGCAAACCTAGCTAATTGGCACTTTCTGAAATGTGCAAACGGAAACGCAGCTATCCTTCAGAGGGCCCACAGTTATTCGGTTTTATTGGGTATATATTATTGGGTAAAATGCATTATATCAGGGGAAACTGCTTGCAAAAACATGTCTCTTCGGAGACATATGAAATAAAATACAGTGGTACTTCGGGTTACAGATGCTTCAGGATATGCGTTTTCAGGTTGCGCACTTCCTGGTTTTGGCACTCGCACATGCGCAGAATTGCTAAATCGTGCTTTGCGCATGCGGATCACGTTCGCAACCCGAGTTTCCACTGTACTGGCGAAAAATTGTGAGGCTGATTTTTTAAGAGTCACAAACTTTTTCAGATTTGTGGAGAACTGAACTTGAAGTATGGCAAAATGAAAAACCAGGAGAAACTGAAATTGACCAGCTTCTCCATCCAAGAAGAAGAGAGATCCAAATCAGCAGAGCTTCTTTAGTCGGCTTTGAGTTCAAATCCCATGTCACCCCTAGATCTGTGTGATGTAGGGTGGTATTCGACTATGTTTTACCTAAGAGTTGAGCCATGCAAACTAATGAACATGGCTATTGCTAGTCCATTAATTTCAATGGGTCTACCCTGAGTTATGCATAGGCTGCATTGACACCCTACATTTAAAGCACTTTAAATAGTTGTGGGTTTTCCCAAAGAATTCTGGGAGCTGCCATTCATTAAGGGTGCTGAAAATTGTGAGGAGGCCTCTATTCCCCTCACAGAGCAGCAGTGCCCAGAGTTCTCTGTGGAAAGAGATTGACTGCCAAATCACTCTGAGAATTAATAATAATCATAAATTAATAATAATACATTTTTATTTGTATCCTGCCCTCCCCAGCCGAAGCTGGGCTCAGAGCAGCTAACATCATAAAAACAACACAATATGCATAAAAACAGACATCAATTAATTAAAATACATCTTAAAATTAATTCAGACAAGTTAAAATCCAGGCAGGTGGCAATTATCAGGTTGGAATTGAGAGTGGTTAATTTTTGCCTGGACCAACTGTTTCCACTGATCATACAAGGATCTGTGAGTGGGTTGGGGGCCTCCTTCGGGCTTGTTTTATACAAAGGAAAGTAAGTCAAACTGCATTCTGCCCAAAGGCCTGGCGGAACAGCTCCGTCTTGCAGGCCCTGCGGAAAGATGTCAAATCCCACAGGGCCCTGGTCTCTTGTGGGAGAGTGTTCCACCAGGCCGGGGCCACGGCTGAAAAGTCCCTGGCTCTAGTTGAGGCCAGTCTAATTTCCATGGGGCCTGTGATCTCCAAGGTGTTGTTGTTAGCAGACCATAAGGTCCTCCGTGGGGCATGCCAGGAGAGGCGGTCCCGTAGGTACGAGGGTCCTAGAATTGCAGCTCTGGGAGGGGAACAGAGGCCTCCTCACAAACTCTCAGCACCCTTAATGGACGACAGTTCCCAGGATTCTTTGCAGGGGAGCCATGACTGTTTAAAGTGGTATCATAGTGCTTTAAATGTAGGGTGTGAATGTGGCCTTAGTCAGATGTCACCCTCTCTTCCTCACCATCCCATTTTTTTCATCGGGGGAAGTTTAAAAGAAGGGGTGGGAATCCCTGTGGCTTATCAATGCCATGCGTAAAGGCCAGGCACCCTTTAGGGAGGGAGAAGAGCAACTGATTTTTCTTCCTTCTGCCCCACCCACTCCACCTCCACCCCATTTCAGTCTCATGTAATTATTTACTCAAGAACACCTATACTTCTGGCTAACTCACCGTTTCTGTACATTCTCGAATGACTGTTATTACAAACAATTAAATGGGTTTATCTGCTACACAATGGATCTGCCTGGTAAAGCGAGGGGGGGGATCATTTTCTGTGCATAAGGTGCATGGCAGGGTGACGGTTGACTTGTGTGGATAACATTGTTGGGAGTTATTACAGGTAATGGGGGGGGGAAGACTCACAATGGATGTTTCTAAGTAGGAATGGATGAATCTGTCTATGCCTGGTTCTCTTACTTTCTTGGGTTTTTTTTTTCAGGCTTAAGTTGCTCTCTTCACATTTCTTCAGGAACTTACAGGGGTTTGGGTTTTTTTTTGGGGGGGTTAATCCCAATGAAAACTCATCAGCATCTACATGCAGATTTCTCAAAATGCACACACTTTTCTATGCTGTTTTCCCCATAACATATGCAATCTCTTGAGAATTGCATCACAAAAGTTGGAGAAGCTTCCGTTTCTAAAGATATTCTTGTTTTGAGTCACATTTGGCTTGGGAAATGCAAGTCAGGTGGTTTCTCAGTAAAATGGAAAAAAAAATGCTAGCTTCTCAATTTGGCCTTCGAGTCGCTCTCCAGCCGTGGCCACTCCCTCTCTGCTCAAATCGGCTCTGCTTCATATCATCCCTGAATGGAATATGTCCTTGAACTTTGATCATGCTTCTTTAACCCACTTTAATCACACAGAACCTAAAGTTTCAGCATGCGCTTGGATCCTCTGCCCCTCCCGAAATACCCCCATCTGTGCTATACATATTAAAGTAGTATCTTGCCACTTTAAGTAGTCGTGGTTTCCCCCAGAGAATCCTGGGAACTGTAGTTTGTTAAGGCTGCTGCGAGTTGCTTGGGGAGAGCTATTTCCTTCTCATGGCTACCATTCCCAGTGTTTCCTGGGAAGAGGAATGGATTGTTAAGCTACTCTGGAAATGGTGGCTCTGTGAGGGAACTAGGCATCTCCTAACAACTCTCAGCACCCTTAACAAACTACACTTCCTGGGATTCTTTCAGGGAAACCATGACTGTTTAAATAATAATAATAATTTATTATTTATACCCTGCCCATCTGGCTGGGTTTCCCCAGCCACTCTGGGCGGCTTCCAACAAAACACTAAAATACAATAACCTATTAAACATTAAAAGCTTCCCTAAACAGGGCTGCCTTCAGATGTCTTCTAAAAGTTTGGTAGTTATTTTTCTCTTTGACATCTGGTGGGAGGGCATTCCACAGGGCGGGTGCCACTACCGAGAAGGCCCTCTGCCTGGTTCCCTGTATCAGAGTGCTTTAAATGCATAGGGGCCATAGTGACAGCCTGGAGGCACCCTAACTGTTATGGGGACCCCCCCCCCTTAAAATGAGATATATATCGAGCTTTCATTTGGCTTAGTTTAGACTTGACTGTGTGACCACAGTTCTTCCTCCACCCCATGTGGTTTGGGGAAGAGATTATGATACTGCACACCTCCCTACTTCCCCTGAGCTCTCCATCCCCTTTTATGTTTTCTGGATCTTCCTTTCTCCATTAAAAAAAAAAACCTGACTCACAAGTGTTCAGATTATTCCTCAGCGCCATCAAAAAAAAGCTTGTAATTAAAGCTGAGCAGCCCACAGCGGGGTTCCCCTTCTCAATGGCAGTTCAATTTGATCCAAGCGGATTTTCGTGGCAAGCTGGTGAGAGATGCACAGAAGATCAGCCATTTGCAGCCTGCCAGCTTCTTGGCCTTCTGCACCCCAAACAGGTGCCAGGTGAGCTGCAATGTGTCAGGTTTCAAGAAACTGTTGGTGCCTTACAGAAGTGAGAGACTGAAGATTATGCCAAGTTGGCTGTCCTTTTCTGGAGGTATTCCATCACAGGCTGAGTATCTACTGGTCAAGGATGTCATTGTTCCATCTTTCACAGAACAGGGATTTGGACTAGATGACCTCAAAGGTCATGAACACACCCATGAAAGTTGAAGCTTTTTTCTCCAGTAGACACATTATTATTTTTATTGTTGTTATTATTAGCAGTGGATACAATAAATGGGCTCTGGTTTTAAGCAGTTCACTGGAACTGATTGCATTTGCTTCTCCCACTTGCACTGTTGCTTAAAGACAGGTTTCCCAGAGAATTTGTGCACAAAACATTCGTAACTTTAACTGAAGCAGGCAGTTGGCAACATTTAAGGAATGGCAGCTCACAACAGCACCCAAAGTGCCTTGCCCTGTACTCCTAGTCATCAACATTTATGCTTGTGTGTCAATCACTCGTCCTCACACTGCAATATGGATCATGTAGTTTTAAGGTTGCATAAGGGGTCCTCCTCACAGAAGCATGTTTCATTTGGCAAATGGATGATTTCTGCATATTAAGGCAAAATCTGAAAAGAGACAGGGGCTTTCTCACCCACTTTTGAATAATTAACCACCACTTGACTGTGGTCTACCCTGTAAGCAGAAGTCAACCCAAAATGAATCATTGTCTCTTCCAGGCTTCCTCTGGAGAAGCATCTGGGCACGAATAAAATCAGCATGCCTGATCCATCATTTCCAGGAGGCATGTTAAGCTCTGTGTGCACAGAAAGAAATTTCTGAAATGCCAAGAAGCTCTGAAGATATTGTCTTGCCAACCAGTGACCCAACAGGCTTCAAATAGCTTGAGAATTGAGTGGTGTGGGTGTCACAAACAAGCAAGTCTCTTCACAAGTGGCTCCAGGCTTCACAAGAGACAAACACCCTGGCTGGATTAGAGGGGAGATCAGTCATTCCTTTCTGTTCTAGCGCTGTGGAGGTGCCATTTGGCTGGAGAAGAAAGGAGTTGCCTTCAAGGAGGTGACTCTCTCCATGGGAGACTTTGTGGTCTGATCCTTTTGTGAGGAAGACTTTTAAAGCGCACATGCATTCACGTGCACACACACACACACACACACATCTTATAACAATGAAACAGAATAAGAGCAGAGAAGAGGAGAGGAGAAGGGGACGGATGCGGACAGGAATCTTTGGTGATGCGGAGAGCCCAGGATGTATTGCACTCAAAGCATCTGAAAACCCTCAGAAGTCATCTTTGAAATCCGTCCCCCTGGCTGGCATGCCAAGGAGCTTGGATCGCTTTTCAAAAGCCCCCTCTTCCCCTGTTTCGCTTTTGTAATGGGCGTCTGTTCCTAATTATCTGAAAATGTTTAATGCTGCCTAATTCAATTGGAACACTTGTTCACAGGCAGTAAATCCTTCATCTGTTCAGCTTTCAACTGGCTCTTTCTTGATGGGGCTCAAGAGTCCCAGCGAGGGGCTGGCACTGATGTCAGTGGAGCAGATTCAGATCTCAGGAGGAAAAGGAGCAAGGTTGGTCATGTGGGTCACAGAGTGGGGAAGAAGAGGCCAGAAGGGAAATGGGTCAGGCCATGGGGATGCCCTATTCACCCTGCTTCTCTTGTTGACATTTGACCAGAGATGTGAGGCTGAACGAACCCATTGGCTATGGTTTATCTTCTGAAATGCCCCAACATATCTATCTTGGTATGGGTGGGTTACACACATCCTGAATAGCTTTTCTGGCTGTTGGGAAGCTGAGGGAGAGTGACAGATAAATAGGCAGGGAGGTATCCAGCTAACACGTCCCATCAGCAGAAGGTTTTGTGCTGGAGCAGTGGAACTCCCCCCACTCTCTTCTTGAACACATGGAGGGCATGGCTAACAATGACTGCTAGCCATGATGACTTTCCTCTGCCTCCCTGGTCAGAGGCAGTGATGCTTTTGAATGCCATCTTCTGGGAGCCACAGGAAGGGTGGGTGCCCTTCTGCTTAGGTCCTGCTTTCAAGTTTCCTACAAGTTATCTGCTTGGCCACTGTGAGAAGAGGATGCTGGAACAGATGCTGGAACAGATGTCCCAATCCAGCAGGCTCCTCTGATGTTCATATATTCACCCTTCACCATCAACAGATACACAGGTCTAATCTGGAGGGTTGGGGTGGGGGGAATCCAATAACAGATTTAGTGGTGAGGGTCAGGGAGGGGTTCCATTGCACAAGCAGAAATCCTAGTCCTGGTGGAATGAGTTATGTTGTGTTACTTTGCAGACAATCTAATATCTACAGGGAAAGGAAGAGACTCCACACATGAGGAGAGCTGAGAAATGAATAAAATACTAAGAAATATTTATTTATTAGATGTATAGCCCACCCTTCCTCCGAAAGGAGCCCAGGACATCAAATAACAAGTGATAAAACATCTTTAAAACATATTAAATTCTCGACTTAGAAGGTTTGTTGAAAAGGAAGTTCTTCGGTAGGCACCAAAATGATGAAGGAGACAGTGCCTGTCTATTTCTGAAGAGCAGGTGACACCACATTCGAGGCCCATTTCCTAATTCGTACATAGTGGACCTCCTGATAAGATGGCAACTGCAAGAGGTCCTCACTTGCAGAGCACAGTGTTCAGTTCAATATATAAGGGATGAGGCAATCTTTCAAATACATCTTTCGCCTGTTTTTCTGTTTGGAAATGAGTGCTTTTGTGATATTAGAATCCACTGCACTCTCCTCTTGGATGTGTTTAGCTGTTTCAGCAACCAATACTGCTCACGCTAAAGGATGAGGTAGATACATTCTAACCCATTTGATGGGTCATTGGTGATGGGTCAAGGAGAGACATGGCCATAGACAAACAAACAAGACATGACAAGGTTGCTGTATACACCTTCTGGGCATTGGTGGTAGCATACCATAACTTTATTCCTAGGCATTATGTGTGCTCTAAATACCAGCAATCTGACATACTGTCTAGGAAATATTCCAAAACACTTGCCTTCCTCAACCTGGTGCCCTCCAGATGTTCTAGACAAGCACTGCCATCAGCTCAAGTCAGCATGGGCAATGGTAACAGATGATAGCTGTGGCCCATAACATCTGGATGGCACCACATTGGAAAACTGACAATTGTCAATCTATTGTCCCCTCCATAGACAGACTACATCAAAATTCCCAAAGTGTTGCAGATAGTTATGGTTGATAGTTATAGCGATCAGGGAAATAACTAGAGAAATGTTGTTTTTGAAGCTAGCAATGTTCCTATTATGACTGTCTAGACAATATGTTAAAATAGAATACCAATGTTTAGCAAATAATTTTCTCATCGCAACACATATTTGAGGCATTTTATTTTATTTTTATTATTTTTGGAAGAAATGCAATTTGTCTGCTGTAGATGTTTGGTTGCAGAATGCATGGTGAACTTAGGTAATGGTTAAAAAAAATAATGCCAGCAATAAAATATTATGGTCAAATAAATGTTTTGCATGTTTGGGAGAAACAGAGCTTTCTTGGTGCACTAGAATAATATTACATACAGTGGTACCTCGGGTTAAGTACTTAATTTGTTCCAGAGGTCCGTTCTTAACCTGAAACTGTTCTTAACCTGAAGCACCACTTTAGCTAATGGGGTCTCCTGCTGCTGCCGCACTGCCGGAGCACGATTTCTATGCTCATCCTGAAGCAAAGTTCTTAACCCGAGGTACTATTTCTGGGTTAGCGGAGTCTGTAACCTGAAGCGTATGTAACCTGAAGTGTATGTAACCCGAGGTACCACTGTATTCAGAAATGTTAAACTTTGCATAAAGGGGGATTTTCCCTCTCTCTTTTTTTTCTGCTTGTGCAATTTTAGCCAATTAAAGAGCTCTGTCATCCTAATGCAAAAAGTCCACTTTTTAAAGATACTTTTTGCAGTTAGGAAAGTGACAGGGAAATTTATAGAAAGTGTGGAATAAACAAATGATGAATGGGAAGATGTATAAACACTCTTCAAGCAAATCAAGGTGAATGCAGGATTCATATATAACCTCTCTGCAACACAATCAGAATAAAGGCTCAATAGAGAGCCGATGACATATTCCATGTAAGCTTTGTGCAAGCAGATCTGGATGAATGCTGAATAAACAAGACATCTGGCAGAACCCATGCAGGCAGACATGTGCACATCAGTGAAATGTTGCCCCAAGGTTGCTTATTTCCTTTTCCTTTTTTGCAGTATTTTTATCAATACGCACCAATGTATAAGGAATATGTGTATGTGGGAGAAGACACAAAGTAACTGCTTGGTTTTAAAAATTAAAATTGGTTGGCTTATAGTATATAAATATATATCAGAGTTAAAAGGCATAGAAACTGGAGCTACCTAGAGTTACAAGGTCTCCCCACCCATTCTGTCTTATTCACACATCGCTAGCATTTCTTAAAGGGAGGAAACAAGGGACACAGGAGTCCCATTGGTAAAGAAAAAAGTATACTTTCAAGTAACTTCATATTTACAAGGATGGCTTCAGATTCATGTACACTAGAGCTAACTTTCATAGTATCCTCATGCAAGAGAGAGAGCAACTAAGAGGAAGAGGAAGAGGTTGGTAGTTAGCAGCAAACCACAAAGTGTTTCTCCCAGTCTATCTGTTAGTCCAGTGGTGTAGCGTTGTTTGCCAGTGCCCAGGGCAGACAAACACACACTAGGGAGTAGGGCGTAGAGGGTGAACAGAGCCCACCGTGCCAGCCCCGCCACTGCCACAGACGCTGCTGGAGCAATCCCCCACCAGAGCCAGTTGGGGCCACACTGCGCCGTCTGCCTGCCCACATGGGGGGCAGCCCAGCTGGCTGACACAGCCCTTGGTGGGTGAATCCCCCAAGGCCCATGGGCTGGGCTGGGATTGAAGGGCATATGGCTGTTGCACCCTTCTCATGCCGCCCTGCCAACCCTGTGCCACTTTGCGAGTCTGGGATCTGATCTGAATGATCTGAAACAATTCCCAAGGGGAGGCTGTGGAAAGCAGGAGTGGCTCTCCAGTGTGTGAAGAGCAGGATGACCGTAAGGAACACATGAAATTAGTCCAAGGGTGATACATGTTCCCCAGATCACCGTTCTCCACCCCAACTCTAAACACTTTGGAGAGCTCTCCAGCTGCATGGAGACCATTTTCAAACTCATCAATGAACTGTCCATCCTGAGATGTTAGCCAGTAATCTGCCTAACAAAGAAATCCTCCACCAGCAGCTGTATCCGTGCCTTGCTCTGTTACAAGATTTCTCAGTGTGATAGTCTGAGACATTTTTGAACAAAACTAAATGCTAAGTGGACACTGCCAAATGATTGGTCAGTTGCAGGAGGAGTGGGCGAGTTAGCTGTTCCTTCTCTTAAGCATATGCCTGGATTTTGCCTTTTAATTACCATACCTGCTGTTCATGAGAAAGGTCCACTCCCAGGTGATCTCAGCTTCAAATTGCTGACCTCAGTGAACAATAGGATGACACACACACATTGCTCCTGTCCCCTTCCAACAGTACTGATGAACTTGTTAGAGTCACAGACTCAATAAACCAATACTAAAAAGCTTGTTAACTTCCTTCGCAAATATATATACACATACTGGAGTAAGCTGTAACCTGGTACCTTAGGGGGGAAGTCACAGCATGGCTTACAAGAAAGCAATTTGGAAAGTGTTGTGTTAATGAACCAGATTTCTCCAGCAATGAAGGGAAAGGGGGGGGGGGGAGAATGCCCTAAACATTTATAAAACTGCAGAGCTAGATCTGAGCAAGCAGAGGGACACCACAAGCACCATCACAAATGCCACCTGCGACACTATCCTGTGCATGCCTACTAAGAAATAAGATCTGTATTTGATTGTGTTTATTCTCAGGTAAGGGATGCACCACATCCATGGGTAGGCAGGCATCATATGTGCACGTGAATGAACCATGCATTTAAAGCGCTAGGATACCACTTCTTCCAAAGAATTCTGGGAGCTGTAGTTTGCTATGGGTGCTGAGAGTTGTTAGGAGGCCCCTATTACCCCTCTTAGAACTACAGTTCCCAGAGTGGTTCAATGATCAACACACAGAACTCTGGAAATGGGAGCTCCAGAAGGGAATAGGGCTTTCCTAACAATTCTCAGCACCCTCAACAAACTACAGCTCCCAGGATTCTGTGGGGGGAGCCACAACTATTTAAAGTGCTTATTCATTCATTCATTCATTTCTAGACCACCCTATACCTGGAGGTCTCAGGGCGGTTCACAGAACAAAGATCAACATAAAACACCACAATATAAATAATCAAAATAAAAACAACAACTCAATAACACACCCCCCCAAAAAAGAGAGCCACATTTTAAAAGTATGGTGTGACTGTGGCCAGAGTTTGAAAGGGAAACTGCAGGAATTTATGTTGAGTATCTATCTGTTTGAATGTGGAGCTCAACTGTGGGTTTTCCATTGTTCTGCAAGTTTTTCCTTGGGAAACACACACACACACACACACACACACACACAGTGAGTCTGTTCTCATTCTTTTTCCATTGGGCCACCATTTCCTTAGCTGTCACTTCTCCTGTGCCATTTCTGCACCCCAGCCAAGCCACTGCATGACCTGCATGTAATTCTTTCAAATAAACACTGGGGTATCTTCCTACTGCAGGGACGCGGGTGGCGCTGTGGTCTAAACCACAGAGCCTAGGGCTTGCCGATCAGAAGTTTGGCGGATCAAATCCCTGTGACGGCGTGAGCTCCAGTTGTTCGGTCCCTGCTCCTGCCCACCTAGCAATTCAAAAGCATACCAAACTGTAAGTAGATAAATAGGTACCGCTCCAGTGGGAAGGCAAACGGTGTTTCCGTGCACTGCTCTGGTTCACCAGAAGTGGCTTAGTCTTGCTGGCCACACGACCCGGAAGCTGTCTGTGGACAAACGCCAGCTCCCTCAGCCTATAGAGCGAGATGAGTGCACAACCCCAGAGTCGTCAGCAACTGGACCTAATGGTCAGGGATACCTTTACCTTTTTATCTTCCTACTTGCCCCATCTTGATATGTTCACAGGAAGAAAACACCCTTTCGGCTCCCCTGAATGAGAACATTAGAAGAGCTTGCTGGGTCAGACCAGTGGCCCATCTGACTCAGAATCCTCTTCTCACAATGGCCAACCAGATGCCTGTGAGAAACCTGGAAGCTGGACCCTCCCCACCTGTGGTTTCCAGCAACTGGCATTGAGAAGCATTGCTGCTTCCAGTCATGGGGACAGAGCGCAGGCATTGTAGCTAGCAGTGATAACTATCAAGTGATAAACATCTTAGCATTCCTCAATGGCTTTGGAAGGTTATTGAATTCTTAATTCCCACCCACCCAATGCTCCCCGCACTTACTTTCACATTTGAGTCCCTCCCCTCTTCATCAATCAGAATTGATTCCCTATATTGACTGAAAAGGCCTTGGCCATTATTGGGTTCGTTTTCCATCGCTTAGCTACAGATGGATTCATGTGAGGACCAAAGGAGCCATGGGGAACATTATTAACGAGCACAATAATCCTCATTTGAATAAATGTTACTTCATCTGATGGCGGCTGTCAGATGCCAGAGAGTCGGTTCTGCCATTCAAATGACGACCAAGAAACCACCACTACCACCCCAGCATCCCCCATCCTGTTCCCAGAAAAAGAACAAGCCTTCAACTTCCTTCATTCCTCTGGCTTGCTCCCTTGTTGCTATCTTTCCTTGGCACTTTAACATACAAGTTTTACATCAGTGTGCTACCAAAAATATAAGAAGAGTCAACGTGTCAGGCCAATGTCCCATCTAGTCCAGCATCCTGTTCTCCCACACCAGCATTTCTCCTTGCCTGTGATTCCCCACAACTGGTACTCAGGATACAGACTCTGGCCATGGAGGCAGAGCAAAGCCATCATGCTAGTAGATGCTGACAGCCTTACCATCCATGAATTTGTCCAAAAGGTTTGCTAAAAGCAAAATTTGAACCAAATTGGATGGGTTGGTGGTGGTACTTCTTTGAGTTAAACCAGGGATGGGAATTCTTGTGGCCATCCACACATTGTTGGACTACAACTCCCAGTGGCTAGCATGGCCAGTGACATGGAATGGTAAGAATTGTAGTCCAGCAACATCTGGAGGGGTGCAGATGTTTCCCATCTCTGAGTTAAACATTCGAACATCAATGGACTCTTGACATAAGCAGCTGACTGACCTC
Organism: Podarcis liolepis; assembly: GCF_965112155.1. Classification (NCBI taxonomy): domain Eukaryota; kingdom Metazoa; phylum Chordata; class Lepidosauria; order Squamata; family Lacertidae; genus Podarcis; species Podarcis liolepis. The sequence goes on along the minus strand of NC_139567.1, from coordinate 21,411,595 downwards.
TGGTAAGGACAGACCCTTAAAACCAACATCAGTGGGTGCACAGATTTTAGGTACTGGGTAGCCAGTGCCATCATCTTCCCATACTTCAGCTAAAGTCCACAGGACTTTAGTGTAGTTCAGTTCAGAACAGTGTAGTGTAGTTCAGAAATGCATGGTCCTTTTACAATTCGGTGCCCGGTGCGGCGCGCACATCCTGCAGCCAGGGCAGGGTGAGCTGCCCATGGGGGTGGGGGGCACTGCGTGGAGCCTCTATGCAGCCTCCCCCTCAGCTGTATTGCAGCTGAGGGAGAGGCGGTGGGCAGACGCAAGATCCATGTTTCTGCTTCAGGCAGCACCGAGCCTGCAGGCGCTCAAGCCACCACATCACTTCCAGGAGGGACATGTGGCCTGGGCACGCTGCAGGCCCCGCAGTAAGTGCTGGACCCCGTGGTGTGGTGTCCAGTGCCAGCCGCGTTGCGTTGTGTTCGTTGACTGAACTAAAAAGTTTCATGAGCCCATTTTTTTTAAATTCATATTTTTGACATTTTGTCACACACACACACCCCCCTCAGTGATTGGACCCGGGGTGGCCCGCACCTGCTGCACCTCACTTCCTCCACCACTGCCCACGAGAGAGAGAGAGAGAGAGTGCCCTGCAAAAGAGGCAGAAAAATAGAAGCCCTCTTCTGCAGGAGAAAACTTTTCTATGAATTGAAGGGCATGTTCTGGCACAGCACTGGTACATTTCATTTAGCTCCTGCATGAACCACATACAGAGAGGCTCAGATATGCTCCACAAGAAGCAAGGGAGCAAATTCTGGCAGAGATAAATCCTTTTCAGCCTGTGGGGCTCCCATCCCTCATCCCCCCCACATCATCCTCTTTTTTTATCTCAGCTCAACCCCCTCCTTTCACGTTCTTCTGCATTCCCCTCCTCTACACCCGTGGAATGTCCTTCCGCGAAGGTCATAGCATGCCGCAGCCCCTCCGGTTAACGGTACCTTTGACTCGCCCTCTGTTTATGCCTGTCAATGACTCTGTTTGCTTCCCATTACGTGTTTTATGCCACCGTTAAGTGCAGCAATGAATTTTATCTCACGCTCCCCATAGAGCATGGGAGGGGGCGCAGCATATGGGCCACTATGGCTCCATTTTGCCTGCAGCTTGGGGTCTTTTGAGTTTGATTTGCACTCCCTCCCAGCAATTGGTGTGTTGTTCTTTTTGCTCCCTTTCTCCCTCTCATTAGGGATTACATGCAGGTCTGTCTGTCTGTCTGTCTGTCTGTCTGTTTGTTTGTTTGCTTGCTTGCTTGCTTGCTTGCTTGCTTGCTTGCTTGCTTGCTTGCTTGCTATATAGCAGTGGTTTCCAACCAGTGTGCCGTGGCACCCTGGGATGCCTTGAATGATGGCCAGGAGTGCCATGGGCAACATTGGCCTCTGTCCCTCTTTCTTTCTGTCCCTCCTCTGATGCCCTCTCTGTCTCCCAAAGACTTGCACAGTTGTTTGTTGCAGCAACCGAAGCTACAAGCTCCCCTGGTGAATGGTGCCTCTGGGGCTGGCCAGGAGGTGCTTCCCAGGCCCCTGTGGGGCAGTGTGAGGAGGCACCTCTCCTTGGGGTGGGGGGGGTGAGGACTCAGAGACCAAGGGGTGGCAGCAGTGGCTGCCCAGAGGAGCCCCAAGGGAAGGCGAGGAAGCTGAGGGAATACTCCACAAGGGAGGCTGTTTGAAAAAGGGTGAGAGGCTGCCAGCTCTGCAAGCAAAGGGTAACACAACTGGGCTCTGGAGACCCACAGGGGTGCCATAGACAGAATGCAGTTGGTCGAGGGAGCCATGGACTCAAAAAGGTTGAAAACCTCTGCTATATAGGGATCCTGCTCCTCTGTGCTTTTATTAGCAGCATAACTCAGAGGCTCTTATCTCCATGGTTCATCTCTGTACCAGCAAAAGTCTGCCCTGCAAAATATCCATGTGTTGGGATGATGCTAAAGGTGCAGAAGCAGAGCCAGCAAAACAAGATGGCAACCCAAGTTGCTAGTATGCTAGGTTTCTATTTGTCTTACCGGTGATAAAGGCAGAGGAAGCCAGCCATTTCTCTGCACACACATGCATGCATGCAGGTTGTTTGTCCTGTTTTCACTGCAACTGGACTAGGGAAAAGAGTGGATCTGAACATGTGAACATTTCTAGGCTGCATCATGTCCAATCAAGGGAAGTAATAGCCCCGCTCTATTCTGCCTTGGTCACACCACAGGTGGAATACTGTGTCCAGTTCTGGGCACCACAGTTTAAGAATGATTTAGACAAGCTGGAAAGTTTGCGAAGGAGGGCAACCATGATGATCAAATATCTGAAAACCAAGCCTTATGAGGAGCAGTTGAGGGAGTTGGAACTATTTAGCCTGCAGAAGAGAAAAATGAGAGATGATTTGATAGCCATCTTCAGGGACTGTCACATGGAAGATGGAGCAAGCTTGTTTTCTGTTGCTCCTGAGGATAAGACCTGAACCAGTGGATTGAAATTACAAGAAAGGAGATTGTGACCAAACATTAGGAAGAACTTGTTGATGGTAAGAGCTGTTTGGCAGTAGAACTGACTGCCTTGGAAGGTAGTGGACTCTCCTTCTCTGGTGGCTTTTAAACAAGGGTTGCATGGTCATCTGCATTCAAAAAAAATTGTCCCTGTATATGGAGATCTGCATTGATTGTTGCAATGCATCCCTAAGTACATAATTATACGATGGTTTTATATTTGTAGACAGTTGCATCATCTTAGATGGAATGTGCTGTGACAATCATGAAGCGACCCTGCACTTCTGAATTTGCTACTACACTATGGGATAGACGAAGTGTATGATGTGGTATAAAGCGTATCCTATATTCCTAAATCCACAGCTGCTGCTACTTTCCCCCAGGGGACTTTCCCAAAGCGATGTTTACCTTGTATAAGCATGCACAGATCCAGCACAATTCCCAGGAACAGAAGCTCTAACAAGCATGTGCTCCAGCTCTGTGTTTTGGCTCTTTGTAAACCTTCCTCCCAATTTTGACAGTTCTGGGGTGAGGGAGAAAGAGATTTGGAGTCGCCTTTCTGAAATATATATTTTTTCTAGTGCAAGTGCACGCATCAAATAGTATGATCGCTTCTCTGCCATCCCCTCTACCACTGTCCATCCAGATAATCGCCGTCGCTGGTGCATTTGAGCTGCAGCTCTTCTCTAAATAGAACGAGATCAGTAGTGAAATTAAACATTCTATTAAACATTCAGCACATTAATTCTACATTAAAGCGGAAACTCTTAAGAGTCCGTTTGCCAACCCGCTTATCTTCAGAAGCGGTGCTGCAAAGGCTAATATGCATCAGAGGCTGTGATGGAGGGGGGGGGGTCGAAATGGATGAGGGACGTACACAGAAGGAGCAAAGGACATTTTGGAAGGGAGAGAACTGCCAGGATTTGAACTGAGTGCTAAAGGGCTTTGTTTTGCAGTCAAGCTTTACCCAAGTGACACAGGGCTTATCTATATTTACCTTTCCCCCACTCTTTCCAAGCACAACCCATGCTTTAAAGCTCCATGTCTGAGCACCCTTTTCCCCCCTCCAGAGCTTTCCCCACAAAACCTCGCTCTTTAAAGCTCTTTTGGAGCATACTGTAATCCATGGCAAAACCCGAATTGATATTTGCTCCAATTGAGTACTAAAGAGTGGGTTTACATGGGGAAAGTTCCATGGGTAAAAAAAGAGAAAGAAACGCTCAAACACAGAGCTTTTAAGTGAGGACCTGTGCCTGGAAAGGGCAGAGTGAAAGGCCCACAGTCTTTCTGAGCTTTTGTGTATTCTTGTTTCATAGAATTGTAGAACCCAAGGGTCACTGCCCTGCTGCAGTGCAGGAATGCCAACTAAAGCATCCATGATAGATGGCCACCCAACCTCTGCTTAAAAACCTCTGAGGTAGAAGATTCCACCACATCCTGAGGGAGACCGTTCCACTATCAAACAGCTCTTACCATCAGAAACTTCTTCTTGATGTTCATTAGGAATCTCCTTTCTTGCACAACTTGAAGCCATTGGTTCAGGTCCTACCTTCCGGAGCAGGAGAAAACAAGCTTGCTCCATCCTCCATGTGACAGCCCTTGAGATATTTGAAGATGGCTATCATATCTCCTCTCAGTCTCCTCCTATCCAGGCTAAACATACCCAACTCCCACAACTCTTCCTCATAAAGCTTGATCATCTTGGTCACCCTCCTCTGCACGTTTCCTTCAGTCCTGATCCCTGGTTTGCTCTCTAGATTTGATGTTTGCCTTTATCCCTGTACTGGAACCAAAGGGCTTGCCTCGTTCCAGCTCAGATGATCACTGCATCCAATCTACACGCCAGCCTTCCTCAATGTGGTGCCTTCCAGAAATGGTTGGACTACATTCCCATCAGCCCCCTCCAGCATGACCTATGACCAAGAATGATGGGAGTTGTAGTCCAATGACAAGTGGAGAGCACCAGCTAGAGGAAGACTGGGACACTGAAATGTACTCGGAGTCCTGTAGCCATTTCATGCTCTTTATTGTAGCTTGTAAAACAGTGATTCAATTGCCCCCCAAACCTCAGGCTTTTATATACATTATTTACACAATGAGTCCCGTCTGATTGGCTGATTCTGCTTCCCTCCTGGAGCCTGATTGGTCTTTTCCTGCAGGCCAATCAGTTGTTGCATTCTACGATCTTACCAGCCTAATAAGCTGATTAACTTCTTCCTGGAGCCTGATTGGTCTTCTCCTGCAAGCCAATCAGTTGTTGCATTCTAGGATCCTACTTGCCTATTGTTCTAGGATCCAAGCTTAGTACATTACAGATACACAGACTGACAGAGGTTCTCCTGGGTCTCAGGCAGAGGTCTCTTCCCTGGCAGAAAGCTTGGTGTCTGGTTCCTGGCTTGGTTCGGTCTAAGGCCTAAAATTCATTCCTGCAGTCAACACAGACACTGCTCATCTTCACTCTCCCCCTGCCTGCTCTAGCTTCATTGCCTGGGAGGCCCTTCTCTGAATTCTGGGAACTACTAGTTCTTCTTTATCCAAGGAAGGGCCATGAACTCAGCAGCAGAGCATCTGCCTTGCATGCAGAAGGCCCTGGCTTCAATCTCCAGCATCTCCAGGTAGGGCTAGGGATGTCCCCTGGCTGAAACCCTGGAGAGCAGCTTCCAAGAAGTGCTGACAACCCTGAGCTAGATGGACCAAGGATCTAACTCAATCGGAGGCAGCTTCCTATGTTCATCTCTCTGCCTTTCTGAACTGAACTGAACTCAGATTTCCCCTCTGACTTCAGAGGCACTAAATCTGGCACCTTGCCCTGACCTTTTCACTGGAGAGGTCCTTCTCCACTCCCTCTTCCCTGCCCCCTCTGACCCAGCAGGGTAGGTAATCAGGATTTCATTGCTCAGGACCAATGCTCAGGACTTCATTGCTACTTTCTGTGCTTCAACCAGAAGTTTAAAGGTGCAAGGGGCATCTTTCTCAGCATTATTTCCACTGAAAACTGCCTTATTCTGAATTAGACCATTAGTATTGTCTACCCCGACTGGCAGCAGCTCTCCAGGGTTTCAGACATGGGAAACTCCCAGCCCTATCTGGAGATGCCAGGGATTGAACCTGAGACCTTCTGCCTCTGAAGCAGGTTGCTCTCCTTCTGAGCAATTCACTCAAAAATAAAGTAAGATTCTAGTCCTCATGCCTCTGGATAAAAAGCTGAATTAAATAGGAACCAAGGAAGCTGCATTATACTGAGTCAGACCAGTGGTCCATCTAGCGCAGTATTGTCTACACTAACTGGCAGCAGCTCTCCATGGTTTCAGGCAGAGGGAATCTACAGCCCTGCTTGGAGATGCTGAGGACTGACCAGTCTGGACAGCTCCGTCGGTAGAGACTCAGGTATTGCAGGAGGTTGGACTAGATGACCCCTGTGGCTCCTCTATGATTCTATGAGACCCATTCCCTGAACAAGCCCACATCTCCTTGGGAATGCCTTTGTTTGTGGTCAGCTCACCTGGTACATTTTGCTTCGAGCCGGAGAAAGCAAGTTTTATGGCTGAAAGGTTGGGGATTTTTGAGGCATTCCATTTTTCGCATCATCAATCCATATTGTATGGTCACTGGAGTAGAGGGGATGCGGGAGGAGAGGTAGTGAGAGAGAGAGCACAGTACTCGCCAAAAGGGCAGAGCTGTTATGAGATAATGGAAAACCATTTAGCAGGAAGGAGGAGAAAGCGAGTGTGTGTTTTAAACTTCACTATGAAAGAAAATAAAGGGGCAGAGCAATATAGGGATTGCTGTGCCTTGAGCACAACCAGGGCCCACCCCCTGCAGAAACCAACAATGCGGGAGATGAAGTACACACAGAAGGCCTGGCAGTGATTAAACACACACACACAAATGCACCATTCTTTATTCCTTAGTACTCAGAGGCTTACCACTGGAACACCTCTACCAAGGATATCTTGCTTAGGCCAGGGGCGGAGGAAGGGGGTGCAGTAGGGGCGGGTCGCCCTGGGTGTCACCACTGAGGGGGGTGACAAAATGCTGGGCGGCACTCACTGCGGGGCCTGCAGCACGACCGAGTTACATGTCTCTCCTGGGAGAGACACAGTGGCTTGAGTGTGCGCAGACTGGTCGCTGCCCAAACAGTCCGCCCGCCGCCTCTCCCTCAGCTGTAGGGTGACTGAGTAGGAAGAGGCAGGCAGACTCCTCGGAGGCCCCACGGAGCATCCTGCCCCGGCTTGCCCCGCCCCACATGTGGCTGGCCCCTCCCCTGGGCACAGGGCATGCGTGCTGCCCCAGGCGCCCGATTGGCTTGCTCCGTCACTGCCTCAGGCCTCATCCAGCAGTGTAGTGTCAAATTCAGAAGTGCAGGGTCAGAGCCACACCTACTCACAGCCATGTTCCATCTAAGATTATACAGCCTTCTGTGATTATACAATAACCTTATAATTGCACAATAATCTTAATGAGGGATTCATTGCAAGGATCAAGGCAGATCTCCATGTGTTGCCTAGATTTATTTTCTCTGGATGCAGGGTCAAAACTAGGCTTTATTTCCCCCAGGGCAAAGACCCAGTTTGCACCCATGCACATTTGCATACACAGAGAGGCTTGGCGCCTCAATGACACCCCTCTGGAGGCTTCACCTGAGGCAAAAAACCTGACTATCACCCCACCCTGGTAGCTATGGCTCTGGTGCATGCAAATGAAGTCGAGTTTTCAATGAACTTCCATCGTGGATAACAGAACTTGCACACCATTTTCTTAAAACAGGTGCACTTTGGCTTCCTCTCCTGTTTGTGGGAGAGACTCAGGCCAAGGGGAGGGGGTTACCTGAGGCTGTAAAACTTCTGAGGAAATTTAGGGGACCAGGGCACCTGTAGTTGTCTTTTGAAGTGGGGGGGGGGCAGAGATGCTGGGTCTCAAGCTCTCCATCACAGAGACAGTCTCCAAGTCTGTCATGACAAGCGGAAGAGCTCTTATGCAATTTGGAACATTCTGTGGAAAATTCTCATGTGGGACCCAAGCATAACAGCACTCTCCCCTCTGCAACTGATATTCAAAGCATCACTGCCTCTGACTAAGTTTGAATTTTTAGTGGTCTTCTTTCACAGCCAGAATCACAGGGTTGGACCCCACAAAACTCATTTGGCCCTGCCCCAACCTCATTACAGTATCATAGGCCCTAAATAGTATTACAAACACAGGGCCCAACATTACATGTTCAGCTTTTCCCTGTGAAAACTGCAGTATTTGGAGGTGTGTCTAAAATATATATCTTGGACGAAGAGATTAAACAAATAATTGCAAAGACTCAAAGTGTGCAAACATTTCAAATTTCACTATTCAGATTTTGAAATTTCATTCTGGATATGAAATTTTGCTCCAAATATTGGGTTGGTTAAGATTGGCTGGCAGTACTTGGTGGGTTTTCATTTTGTCAGGCATCGAATATGAAACCTTCTAACTGGCAAACACTAAACACCACTGAGCGCTAACCATCTCATATGATAAAATGCTATAGACCACTGCACGTCGGCAGTCAAGAAAATTACTAAATCCCATCCCTCGGCTCCTGTCAAGTATGAAACATTGCTGCATGTCAAGCAATCAAATGCCATCAATTGCCAGATGCAATAATGTGCCAGCAATCAAATATCAAAATCTATATCCAAGGACATAGCATGAAATAAAATTTAAGCAAGCATCAAACGGGGATCTCAAATATGCAAAAACCGAGGGTTATTTGCAGAATATTCCGCATCAAAATTTTCAGAGGAGATATTTGGTGGATGAGACTGATTCCTAGCCTGCCTCAGCCTTCTGGACGCTATGGCGCCTTCTGGACGCTATGCTTTCCAACTCTTATCAGCCCCAGCCTGCATGACCAGGATCAGTGAGAGTTTCAATCTAAAAACATCTGGAGAGCACCAGGTTGGGGAAATCTGCTGTAGCTGGAAGGGATGTGGGAGGTGACTTGTTAGCTGCATCAGGTTTCCAGCAACTTGTTAGCTGTATCAGGTTGTGATGTATTTTGAAATGCAAAGAGAGAAACCTTGTATCCATCATATTCTTTGTGTGGTTTCCCCCCGCTGTCCCCTGAGCCTGCACAGAGGTGGGTTGGAGAGCTCTCTGCCTGAAGCAGCTTCTGTGTTTTTCCTTCCCTTTGTGTTCCTAGACATTGTTAAGTACTCGTTGTACCTGGGCGTTTGTGTCTGGTTTTTCTTTTTCTTGTGCACCCCCCACCCCCACCCCTTTGCAAACCAGAGTCTGGCTTTCCACATTCCTCTTGTTGTTGTTTTTAACAGATAGCATACAAGATTGTCATTAACAACCCCAACCATTCTTGCCTAAGTTCTGTCTTGATTTTGGGGACTCCAACAGCTTTCATATAGACCTTGCAGACAGTCTGCCAATTGATAGCTATAGCTACTACTACTAATAATAATAATAATAATTTATGATGTATACCCTGCCCATCTGGCTGGATTTCCCCAGCCACTCTGGGCAGCTCCCAAACAAATATTAAAAACACAATACAGCATTAAACATTCAAAACTCCCCTAAACAAGGCTGCCTTCAGATGTCTTTTAAAAGTAGGATAGTTGCTTATTTCCTTGACATCTGATGGGAGGGCATTCCACAGGGCAGGCGCCACTACTGAGAAGGCCCGCAGCCTGGTTCCCTGTAACCTGACTTCTCACAGTGAGGGAACTGCCAGAAGGCCCTCGGAGCTGGATCTCAGTGTACGTACGTATATCAGAAAGGCTTGGAAGCTGGAGCTACCATATTCACCCATTCTGTATCATTTTCACACATCACTAGCATTGCTTAAAAATGCAAATCAGAAGACAATGGAGTCCCATTGCTAAAGAAAAAAGTACTGTTCCTTACTGACAGTTATTTCATATCGGCAAGAGTGGTTTTGGATTCTAAACTACATGACTGGAGCTGCTTTCCTTGCATCCTCATGCAAGAAGGAGAGAGAAGAGAAGAAAGACAGTGAGGAAGAGGCGGAGCTTGGGTGGTTAGACCACAGAGTATATTTCCCCTGACTCTCTGCTAATCTCAAACACTGCCGTCTACCGATGGGAGGAATGCAAGGTGGGTTACACCCAAAAACAACCCGGTGATGAACAAAGATTGCTGAGCAGCTTTCGATATAAAGGTAAAGGGACCCCTGACCTTTAGGTTCGGTCGCGGATGACTCTGGGGTTGCGGCTCTCATTTTGCTCTATAGGCCAAGGGAGCCGGCATACAGCTTCTGGGTCATGTGGCCAGCATGACTAAGCCGCTTCTGGCAAACCAGAGCAGCGCACGGAAATGCCGTTTACCTTCCCGCCGGAGCAGTACCTATTTATATACTTGTACTTTGATGTGCTTTCAAACTGCTAGGTTGGCAGGAGCAGGGACGGAAGCAACGGGAGCTCACCCTGTCACAGGGATTCGAACTGCTGACCTTCTGATCGGCAAGCCCTAGGCTCTGTGGTTTAGACCACAGCACCACTCATATCATATAGGTGATATAAGGTAAAGGTAAAGGGACTCCTGACCATTAGGTCCAGTTGTGACCGACTCTGGGGTTGTGGCACTCATCTCGCTTTATTGGCCAAGGGAGCCAGCGTACAGCTTCCAGGTCATGTGGCCAGCATGACTAAGCCGCTTCTGGCGAACCAGAGCAGCGCACAGAAATGCCGTTTACCTTCCCGCCAGAGCGGTACCTATTTATCTACTTGCACTTTGAGGTGCTTTCGAACTGCTAGGTTGGCAGGAGCAGGGACCGTGCAACGGGAGCTCACCCCATCATGGGGATTCGAACTGCCAACCTTCTGATTGGCAAGTCCTAGTCTAAACCACAGAGCCACCCACATCATATAGGTGATGGCAAAAATGCATCACATAGGAACATAACAAGCTCTCTTGTGCCAGGCCAGACCACTGGTCTTTCTTGCTCAGTTTTGGCTACACTGACTGGCAGAAGCTCTCCATGGTTTCAGGCAGGGAACATTCCCAACCATACTCAGAGAGGCTAGGGATTGAGCCTGAGGCCTTCTGCATTCAAAGCAAGATGCCTTGTCACTGAGCGATGGCATTCCCTAGCAGATCAAGCCATTTTGAGTAGTTAGACAGGCAAACCTGCAGAGCCTGTAAATAATGTTTCAAATGAGTCCTCCCCCTTCAGCCTACATTTTATTATTTATTTATTGCATTTAGATCACACTTTTTCTCTCCAAGAATTTCAAGGTGGCCTACATGATTCTCCCCCTTCTCATTTAATCCTCCACAACCCTGTGGGGTGGGTTAGGCTGAGAGGCAGCGACTAGCCCAAGGACACCCAGTGAGCTTCATGGCCAAGCAAGGATTTGAACCCTGGTCTCCCAGGTCCCAGTCTGATGCTCTAACCACTGAACCAACACTGCCTCTAATTACAATCTAATTCTATATTAGATTGTTTGAGCATCACATTTGCACTTCTCCTCTCCAAAGGACCTCAAATAAGTAGACATACCTACCATGTCCTTAGGAATACAGGAAGCTGCCTTATTCTGAGTTAGACTATTAGACCATCTAGTTCAGTATTGTCTACACTGACTGGCAGCAGCTCTCCAGGGTTTCAGGCAAGAATCTGTCCCAGCCCTGTGTGGAGATGCCAGGGATTGAAATTGAGATCTTCTGCTTTTAACTGCTTTGAATTTCTCTGATGGAGCATTCTCTCCTTTGATTTCATGGATCTAGATCTTAAAACAAGAACTCCTTGCAAGACCTCAGTTCACATGAAAAATAAAACACCATTTACTAAACCTGCCAAGCAAATGTCCTTTGGAGAACTCAGATCCTTTACCAGCAAGAAAAGCATGTGTTAAAATTTACTAACTAATAGAACAGACTTTAATCTACTCTTTTGTAACTTCCGGAAACTTATATCTATGCTTCAATTTATGCCTTGTTAAGCATTGCAGCATTTGAATATTACTTTTAGAATATTATCCACTTGAACGTAACAATAAACGTTAAAAGGATTTGCTCTGGTTCTCTCAGTTTTCATTTTCATCATGGGTCAAGTTACAAAGACTGTGTGTGGGGAAATCAAGGTCAGGGAGACCATCAAGGGAATTAAAAATTCATTCCCATCCCAATATATCTATATCTATCTATATTGGGCATCCTGTATCCAGGATGGAAGTCATCCCTATTGGACAAAGCAGCTGCATCCATACTGTCCAAGCCTCTGCTGGACAAGAGATGAAGCCAGCAGCTTAAGACACTGCTGTTCAGACACTAGATGGTGCTAGAAAGTTGTGCTTCTGCTCTTCTCATCTTCCCTTCTAAAGGCAGAAGAGAGGAGGAATGCAAAGTCTTTGCAGATTCAGAACCCTGCCTGGGAGGATTGAGAACAGATTTCCCTGTGCAAAGAGTTTGCATTGCTATTGTTTTCCTTTGCAGCGTGAGTATGCCTGATGTATGGGCTTAGGCATCTGGAGAGGCTGCAGTTTCTGACTCAGTGGCATTCAAGTCCCCATAAGCTCAATGGGGCTTGCTCCATCAGAAGTGTGCTCACAATTGCAGAGTGCCTTATTAAAATCGCACACAGACAGCACAATGGAGCTAATTGATTGAGAGTGGTGCTCGAAAGATATTATAAGCATCCATGCAGCTGGCAGAGTCTTCCCGGGGGTTGTCTCCTGCTGATCTCACAAAGGAAGGGGCGGGGGGAGTGGCATAGAGATGTTCTTGACTTCCCAAAGCATCTTCAGAGCCTTGGATACAGAAACAGAGCCGGCCCTAGCATTGGGCATAGTGCAGCAGCTGCCTCGGGTGGCAAATGCTGAGGGGTAGGCAGTGGTGGAAAGGTATTAAGTTACAGAGCTGAGTGCTGCCATGCAGCTTGGCCTATAGTGGAAGTTGCAATCCCATTGTCATCCTGAAATACAATTCAACTGTCCCCTGGCCACCTTCTGGACCTGGAGTGTCAGGGTACGTCATCTTAACCTAATATTATAAGAAGATTCCTGCTGGATCAGGCTGATGACCCATCTTGTCCAACATACTGTACTCATAGTGGCCAACCAGATGCCTGCTGCAAACCCTCAAGCAGGACCGGAATACAAGAGCGCTCTCTTCTTCTACCAGAAACTGGTATTCAGAGGCATACTGAATACAGTGGAAGTACAGCATAACCATTAGAACTAGGGCCAGGGCCTTTTCAGTACTGGCCCCAACTTGGTGGCCAACGCTCTGTCACAAGAGACTAGGGCCCTGCGGGACTTGACATCTTTCCGCAGGGCCTGTAAGACAGAGCTGTTCCGCCTGGCCTTTGGTTTGGACTCAGTCTGACCCTTATGTTTCCCTCTCCTTATGGTTTTGATCTATGGGCTATTGTTAAAATGAGGCTGCATTTTAAATTGTATTTTTAACCTGCATTTTAAATTGTTTTTTCCCCCTCCCCTATTATGTTTTTATTGTAATTTTACTGGTGATAGCCACCATGAGCCCAGCTCTGGCCAGGGAGGGTGGGGTATAAATAGAAATAATAATAATAATTATTATTATTATTATTATTATTATTATTATTATTATTATTATTGCTACTTGCTTATTGCTTCAGGCAGCAAGAGACTCCAGACCAGCCCTGGGGAGAAAGATGAACAGAAGGAGCTCCCAGACTGATGTGGGATTCAGTCACATGCCAGCAAATTCTCAGACCCTCCAACATTTCTCTGAAGAAAATAGGGAAGTCCTATTCAATAACAATAATTTTACTATTTATACCCTGCCCATCTGTCTGCATTGCCACAGCCACTCTGGGCAGTTTCCAGCAGATACAAAATAATAATAATAAAACATTAACCTTTAAACAAAAAACTTCCCTATAGAGGGCTGCCTTCACATGGCTCAGGGAGGCCCATACCCTCCAACATTTCTCTGATGAAAATAGCAGCATCCTAAGGAAAAGCAGGACATTCCGGGATCAAATCAGAAACCGGGATCGCTTCTATAAATCTGGGGTTGTCCCTGGAAAATAGGGACACTTGGAGGATCTGAATTCAGGAGAGCAGAGAGATGCAGGCATCAAAATGCCACATAACCTGAGTATTACTGAGAGAATGTGCGTGATGCACGTTGAAGACCACAAAGCACAACAGAAACAGTATTAGATGTCAAAGAGAACAACAACTACCAGACTTTTAGAAGACTTCTGAAGGCAGCCCTGTTTAGGGAAGCTTTTAATGTTTGATGTAGTATAGTATTTTAATATTTTTTTTGGAAGCCGCCCAGAGTGGCTGGGGAAGCCCAGCCAGATGGGCGGGGTATAAATAAATTATTATTATTGTTGCTGTTGCTGTTGTTGTTGTTGTTGTTGTTGTTAAATGCTTTCTTCTTGTAACGACCCTGCAGGGTAGGCTAACCTGTGTGGAAATCTCTTGAAGCAGATTTTGCCAGGAGATAATTAGGATTACCTCCCAAGTGAAGAAACTAGCCCTTGGCTGACACCCTTGTGTAGGCCAAAAGTGTTTCAGCTTGTTCACCGTTCCTCCATCTGTGGATGCATTAATGTGTTTACAGACGACGGAGCGAAAATAAAGCTGGCGCTGGCATTCAGATTCTGTTTGACACGGCGCTCTGCACTGATTTGGAATGTTTATAAACACCAAAAGGTAATGTAATCAAGTACAGCAGGAAATAAGCACGGCAGGTACTCAGCGGTGACAAGAGTGTCAAATATTTTCTCCCGCGTAGAGCAGTGGGGCTGCCCTCAGAACAAAAGCGTCGGCCAAGCCCCAGGGAGGAGGAGTGTTCCGGAGAGCAATTTCTTCCCCTTTCAGCCTCCATGCTAATATTAGTAATAATAATAATAATGTCATCCATTTCCACAGTGCTTTTTCACCCCTATGGAGTGCTCTGCTAATGCAATGTCGGCAGAAAACTCACCAAACGCACATGAATGACTTCTCTGTTGGACGGATGCGGAATAAACAATGCAGAGATTTTGAACCTCAGAAGGTGAGAGGAGGTAGGAGGCAGACTCAATTGTTCCACACACCTCAGTCCCAGAGATTTAAGCACATATCTTGGGTTCGATTTCCTTTGGAAGGCGGCCATCACAGGAGGCTTATTAGTGTTTTGTAACATTTGCATTTATTTACAAATTTGCAGGTTGATCATTGATGGAAGCTCGCAGCTTAAAACTCCAGCAGACACTTCCTAAACCTCTCCAAGTTCCTGCACATATTTGTGAAAAATAGCATATGAAAAGGCATTATATTAGGGGAAGGTGATTTGCAAAAACGTTTATATTAGTATAAATTAGCACTAAAGTGTTGGTGAATTTTCACGAGGGCTTTAAAAATAATAATCACCAACTGATGTGGAAATGTGGAGAAACGGAGTCAATATGGGGAAAATGTTAAACAGCGAAGCTGAAACCAACAGATTTGCCCACCCCTGCCTGAATTGTCAGACCATCACATTGCTCATGTGAGATGAGACACACCAGTTGCTACGTGCTGACATGTTCTTTATCTTTCCCCAGACCAAGTCTTGTTACATGCTTTAATTGCAATTTCAAGAACTTCATGAGCATGACAGGGCCGATAAGAGACGGCCAATTTACTTACTACAATACAGCTAGTCTCTGAGGCTCGGGCAAATTTTACAGCGCGGTTATGGTTTTCCATCTCATAGAGAGTTTAACTCGTTGCCATGTAACATGAGGCACTCGATGCCCTCCACTTAAAGTCTTGCTCAGTGAGGATTGGCCAATACACCCCCAGATTAAAAGGAGATGGCTTTTATATGGTGATGGAGTATTGCCATTGCAATCGTGAGAGGGCTATTGATGGCTACTAGATAGGATGGCTACACTCCACAGTAACGCTTCTGACTACCAATTGCCAGAAGCCACAAGAGGAGAGGGTATATTCCTGTGCTCCAATCCTGCTTGCTGGTTTCCCATAAATATCTGATTGGCCACTGTGAGACCAGGATGCTAGACTAGATGGGCCATTGGCCTATTCCAGCAGGCTCTTCTTATGTCGTTACGATGAAACTTAATTGATTTTACGCCAGTTAATTGCTATTTACTGGCTACAGTAATCCATGCTCTATAACGTCAAGGATGGACTTCTGCAATGCACTTTGCACAGGGCTGCCTTTCAAAACAGCTAGAACCTTCAATTAGTGCAGAATGCAGCTTCCCAACTGTTGACAGGTTTGACAAATAGATCATATAACACCAGTTCTGTTCCAACGACGCTGACTGCCAATATGCTTCTGAGCCCGAAACCAAAGTGCTGGTTCTTTAAAGCTCTTTAAAGCTCATGACCCAAATAATTTCTGAGACAACTCTCCTGGTATGAGACTACCTGGACCCTTAGATCTTTGTCTAAGGTTCTTCGTCTGAGGGAAGATGAGAGGGTGGTGACAAGGGAGAGGGCCTTCTCTGTTGTGGCTCTCTATGGAATGCTCTCCCCAATGTTGTCTGCCAAGCACCTTCATTGACAACTATTAGGCACCAGATAAAGACTTACCTTCTTTCCTGGGCTTTTTAATAGACTAAGATGATCTTTCCTTACTAGCGCTCTACCAAACTTTCCTATGATGGCAATTGTTTTGCTCTGTCTTTATGGTATACAATGTATTTATATGTATGTTTTAAATATGTTGCAAGTCACTTGGAGACCTTTGGGTATCAAACCTAAATAAATAATGAAATATTTGGTCCCCGTTTGATACTTGCTTTGGTGGACGTGCCCAAGGATCAAGGCCTTCTGGGAAATGATATATAATGAACTGAAAAAGGTATTTAAATATACTTTCCCGAAGAAACCAGAGGCCTTCCTCCTGGGCATAGTGGACCAATCGGTGTTAAAGAAGGATAGAACTTTATTTATGTATGCTACAGCAGCAGCAAGAATCCTCATCACAAAGCATTGGAAGACACAAGATCTACCCACCTTGGAAGATTGGCAGATGCAACTAATGGACTACATGGAAATGGCGGAAATGACTGGCAGAATCCGGGACCAGGGAGAGGAGACGGTGGAGGAAGATTGGAAGAAATTTAAAATTTATTTGCAGAAATATTGTAAAATTTATGAATGTTAAGGACATTGAAATGAATCGCAGGGGGTTTAGCAACAAAGTAAAATGTAAGATTGGATTAACAACAGATAAATTAAATAGGATATGAATTTGCTGAATTAATTTTTAAAAAAGGGATACAAGAACAGGAGACGTGAGGAAGTCTGGAAAATAAGCTAATTGAAGATGAGCAATTAAGAAAGAGGGAATTTTTGTTTTTTTGTTATTATATGTGTTTTTATCTCTTTTTTCTTTTTCTTTTGATGTGTTTAATGTCTGTATTTTTGTACTGTATTTTTTGTGATTTTGTATTTTCTTTGTCTTTTATTGTGAAAACTTAATAAAATATTTATTAAAAAAAATGAAATAGTAAAACTAATAATATCCAGTGTTTTTTTCTGGGGGTACGCAGGGGTATGCATACCCCTAAACATTTTGTGAATCTTTGTACTTTTGTGCATATACTGTATTTATTTTCCCCATTTTGAACTATAAAATTGTGATTTTCTTGAGTCAAAATGAGAGTACCCCTAAACATTTGGGGGGGGGGAGGACTGATAATATCAAATCTAAAATGAAATGATAACACATAAGCAAAGACTGCTTAAAAACATACACGTTCAAACAATGTGGTGTAGTGGTTAGAGTCGGACCAGGACTGGAGTGACCCCGGTTCCAGTCCCCCATTCAACTCTGGGTGATCTTAGACTCTCTTGGCCTCACACACCTCAAAGGGTTGTTGGGAGCAGTGCTGCTTTTTTTAGAAAAAGAGGTGCCAGAACTCACCATGAACACCTTCCTAGTTCTCTTATAATGGAAATGGTGCCCATCTGAAAGGTGCTGGAACTGAGCTCCAGTGAGTTCCAGCTGGGGGGAAAAGCCCCGGTTGTGAGGATGTGGAGATGGGAGAAGCATGTAAACCGCACTGAGATCTCTAGCTGAAGAATAGGATAAAAAACACACCACAACACATCATGAATAATACAATGGACGCTCGGGTTGCGAACGTGATCCATGCGGGAGACACGTTTGCAACCTGCAATGTTCGCAACCCACAGTGGGTTGCGGTTCTGTGCTTCTGCGCATGCACAAAGCATGATTTAGTGTTCCTGCGCATGCGCGAGTGCCGAAACCCGGAAATAACCTGTTCCGGTACTTCCGGGTTCAGGGCAGTGTGCAACCCGAAAACGCGCAACCTGAAGCGTCTGTAACCCGAGGTATGACTCTAGATTGGAACAGAGACTCATGCAGAAGCCTTCTCCAAGGGTTGATAAGTCTGTTACACCTGAACTGAGAGTCAGCGAACGATGCATTTGCACCTGACACATAAATGAGGTGATTTAAGTGGAAGGAGGAAAGCCCAGAGACTTGATTATACATAATGGGGAGCCTCCTCTGAGGATGCTGCTGCAGCTCTGTATGGGAAGTGAAGGAATAATCCAATTGCACATGATGCAGAGACAGTGAATTAACTCCCTGCCATCATCTGTGGATGCCACAAGGAGGAGTCTGGAAGGACCATAGCTCAGTGCTGGAGTGCCTGCCTTGAATGCAGAGGCCATTGGATCAGATGGAATCTCATCCAGAGACGTGACCTGGAGTCTCCCCTACAAACGGCCTCTTCGGGCTTATCAGAGGCCTTCCTCATTCCGATTCCTTTTCTTCCTCGCACTGGTTCCCAAGTTGCAGCCTGCCAGCGAGTGTGGCAATGTGCGCCTTTGGGGGAACAGCTACCCCAGTATCCTCTTTCCCTCCCTTCTCCCCCATACGCCTCACTCAGCCTGACATTTGCAGAGACGGCCTCAAAAAGGCAGAGGGGGTAGGGGCTCGAGCTGCTGCCCACCCCCACCTCACCACCCCCCCCCTTACCATCCCCCAACCCCAACAAATCTGGAGCTGCTGTTGCCGCTGATTGGGGCTGCAGCCGTAGGCACTAAGCAGCGCAGCTTGACAATCAGGCCGCCATTGTGTGTTCTGTAGGAACAAGGCTCATTATTTATTTATTTTGATGAACAATAAGAGATGCCCTTTCAAGCGATGGGGGAGGGAGGGAAAGAGAACAGCAGAAAAAAGAGGGGGGGACACCCATAACCCAGCTCCAGGCGCCCTGACAATTAATTAGACTCACAGTTGCAAATGATAGTTTTCAGAGAGTCAATAAAATAAAAAATAGAGGTATGATCCGATAGGCAGCTGTTTCTATTCCAAATGGCATAAAAGGTTCTTGATTTACACACAAACACCCTCCTCCAAAACACCCTAAAATAAACCACCACTAGGAGCAGTGTCAGAGCCATAAATATTATATCATTACTCATATCAGTTTAAATACACGCAGTCGCAGGTATTAAAAAAACCAAACAAGCCACTCACAAAAACAATGTCCTTCCTACACAATTCTGAACTCCCACATGCAACTAATTAACAGGACAAGCTGACAGAAGGAAGAGTCAAAAGTGGTAGATGCATGCCTCACTGTTTGGTTATAGCAGTGGCGGCTGGTGCTCACCAGAACCGGTAGGATGGAAGGCAGGGAGTCGAACATTAGGTGGCACTAAAGAGCCAGTAAGAGGCAGAGCCCATGAATTACAGTGGTACCTCGGGTTACATACGCTTCAGGTTACATACGCTTCAGGTTACAGACTCCGCTAACCCAGAAATAGTACGTTGGGTTAAGAATTTGATTCAGGATGAGAACAGAAATCGTGCTCTGGTGGCAGCAGGAGGCCCCATTAGCTAAAGTGGTGCTTCAGGTTAAGAACTGTTTCAGGTTAAGAACGGACCTCCAGAACGAATTAAGTTCTTAACCTGAGGTACCACTGTATAGTTTTTTCCCCATCCTCTTCCTTCATGCTGAGTTTTATAAGGGGCAATGCTGAGAAAAAGGAGGAGAGAAAATTGATAGGAAGTGCAACCCTTTGGAGTGATTTATTTAGAGGGTAATGTCCCAGCTTGCCAACTCCACCCATCCCTTTGCCAACCACCCTTCACCTACACATGACCAAACCCTCCTCCCCTCACAGCTCACCGCAAGCCCCTCCCCTCATACCTCACGCCAGCCCCCAACCCTTTTTAAAGGAAAGATGGAGGGACTTCACACAACAACTTGCTAAATCACTGTTTGAAGCACACACACACAAACACCGTTTAACAGCTTGCCCAGGCCAACTGAGCGCCATTCTACTTGCTTGCTTGCTCACCTGCTGCCTGCCATTGTCTTGCTAGAGTTAGTATGGCCACCTGTTGGTAGCCACATGAACTGCAGTGAGATGGCACCCTTACATTTCTATGTATATAGGAAGATTATACATACACACACATATTTTTTTTAGTGTTGTTGTTGTTGTTTAGTTGTTTAGTCGTGTCCGACTCTTTGTGACCCCATGGACCAGAGCACGCCAGGCACTCCTGTCTTTCACTGTCTCCCGCAGTTTGATCAGACTCATGCTGGTAGCTTCGAGAACACTGACCAACCATCTCGTCCTCTGTTGTCCCCTTCTCCTTGTGCCCTCCATCTTTCCCAACATCAGGGTCTTTTCCAGGGAGTCTTCTCTTCTCATGAGGTGGCCAAAGTATTGGAGCCTCAGCTTCAGGATCTGTCCTTCCAGTGAGCACTCAGAGCGGATTTCCTTAAGAATGGATACGTTTGATCTTCTTGCAGTCCATGGGACTCTCAAGAGTCTCCTCCAGCACCATAATTCAGAAGCATTAATTCTTCAGTGATCAGCCTTCTTTATGGTCCAGCTCTCACTTCCATACATCACTACTGGGAAAACCACAGCTTTTACTATACGGACCTATGTTGGCAAGGTGATGTTTTTTTAGTGTAGTAAGAGGAAATTCTAATAAAGCGCTAATTAGCCTTGGTGGGCCCACTACTTTGTTGTGGTCTCCCTCCTGTCTTGATCAGCCCCTGGGTGGGACTATGGCTACATGCAGCGGGATCAGGTGGTAGAACGGGCAAGAACCACTGCAAATGGCAGGCAAGTCAGCATTCAAAAACGGTCCCTTTCTGCAAGAAGAGAATTAGCTCAGCAAGGAGGGAAGTTGTGGACTTCAATTCCTGATGAGCTAGCTTTCTACTTATGTAGCATGTGTTGGGAAGGGGGACAACTTATTTTCAAAGGAACATTCAGTCATGGCAGGTCCTTCCTGCCCCCTGAGGTGGCGCAGTGAACCCTCCTACCTCAGGAGTCTACTGCATCAATTTTGCTACATGAGTAGATAGCCCCAGCACAATCTTCTGTCATTTCAGCCACAAACTTCCTTTATGCCTGCGTAGATGAACCACTGGCAAGATAAACGAAGCAAAGGCTTGCAAGGACACAGGAAGGAATCTTTTTATAGCCTTTCCCCCTCTTCCACCTTCTCCATTTTCCATTGTGTGTGACACCCTCCCCATCTGATTGTCTCTTTTCTTGTTTGCCAGCCATTGATTTCTTTCTGGGCTGCTTCTAATGGTGCTTGAAATCAACATGACTTTCTAGCCGGCGTGGTGACGGCGGTTGTTCTTTACGTCTTTGTGCCTCCCTGTCATTGCCCAAGTTGCTACAGATCGGAGATTGAGGCTTTGTTGGGCAAGAATAAATAACACACACCTCTTTTTTTGCATTCGTAAAAAATAAAAGCCCACTAACAACTCAAGAACGAATGTGGGTGCGCTACTTCTCCTAACTGGGAAACTTTTCACAAAAGGGGAATCAGATATTTTCGGATTCCAGCTCCCATCAGCCCCAGACAGCATGACACAATGGATGATGGGAGTTGTAGTCTGCAATGCATTCAGTGTGGGGGTTTTCCCTTGCACTTGACCCACAAACTGCAGTTACTGCAGAATGATGCAGCTTGGTTGCTGAAAGGAGTGAGACCCTGTAAGTATATCTGCTTGGAAAATTGCACAGCTTGCTAATTAGTTGCCAGTTGTTACTATTGGTATACAAAGTTCTTAGTGGCTTGGGACCAGTCTGCCTGCAGTACCCTCTTACCCTATATGTGCCCACCCCACCACTTCAGTCAGCACAATAGGAACAGTTACAGGTGCTGCATAATACTCATTCTACACTTGTAAGAAATTGGTCTTTTAGTGTAATGGCCCCCAAACTTTGGAATTCCCTGCCTACTGACACCAGGCAATCTCCTTTGCTGCACTCTTTTTTTGGTCCCTGCTTAACACATTTCTGTTTGTGCAAGCCTATCCAGCCACATAGGTGTCAACGTGTTTTAATCTTTCACTGCAGATTTTAATTAAATGTGAAAGTTTTAATTGTTCATAAGTGTTTTGTTTGATAACCTCAATTATTTCTTGCAAACTGCCTGGAAGTTTTTGCTACAATCAAATGTTATATACACTTTGTTAAATACATACAAATAGGTTTAGAGTCCAATAACACCTGGAGAGCCACAGTTTTCCTGTTCCTGCATTGTAAGGTGATACAGTGCAGGGATAGGGGAAAGGGGCTCTCAGGTGCTGGAGGTGCAAGAAAGGCTTCCTTGAGCACCCGGTATATGATGGGAACCAATGAGGGGAAATGCAGTTCCACTGAATACTTCCTGAGCTGTGACGGCAGGTGACACCAGACAGCCAATGCAGTGCCACAATCCTTGGTCAGCTGTCTTCCCCTAATATTGGGATAGCCATTAACAGCTATCAGATGGGAGTCGAGAGTTGAGCCACGCTCCAAAATACATCCTCAGATCCAAGAAAATCAATGGATAGCCTGGGTGTGGACAGTCCAGAACCCGAGAAAACTTCACTGCCCAGTAAGATACTCCAAACTGGAGTTCCATGGGGCACCACATGGGGCAACTAAACACAAACTTGAAGTTCCAGCAGGCCTGCTTGGTCCTGACACCTTTGTTTCAGCTTAAAGAACAGGGCTTCTGTTACAGCATCCTGTTCTTGCAGTGGCCAACCAAATGTCTGTAGGAAAGCAGCAAACACGACCTGAGTGCAAGAGCTCTCCCTTCCTGAGGCTTCCAGCAACTGTTATTCAGAAGTGCCACTGCCTCTGACTGCAGAGCATAGCCATTGTGGCTAGTAGCCATCCATAGCCTTCTCCTCCATGAATTTGCCCAATCCTCTTTTAAAGCCATCCAAGTTGGTGGCCCCTACTGCTGCCAGTGGGAGTGAGTTCCCTAGTTTAACTATGCTCTATAGCGGAGTTTCCCAAACTTGAGCCTCCAACAATACCCATCATCCCTGACCGCTGGTTCTGCTACTGCTGGAGAGCCAGGTTTGGAAAACCCTGGTCTATAGGAAGTGCTTTCTTCCTGAAATCTGTCCTGAAACTTCCAACATTCAGCTTCATTGGATGTTCCTGAGTTTTGGTGTTACAAGAGACGAGGCAAAACTTTTCCTTATCTACTTTCTCCACGCTATTCATTGTTGTTGTCGTTTAGTCGTGTCCGACTCTTCGTGACCCCATGGACCAGAGCACGCCAGGCACTTCTGTCTTCCACTGCCTCCTGGTAGCTTTGAGAACACTGTCCAACCATCTCATCCTCTGTCGTCCCCTTCTCCTTGTGCCCTCCATCTTTCCCAACATCAGGGTCTTTTCCAGGGAGTCTTCTCTTCTCATGAGGTGGCCAAAGTATTGGAGCCTCTGCTTCAGGATCTGTCCTTCCAGTGAACACTCAGGGCTGATTTCCTTGAGAATGGATAGGTTTGATCTTCTTGCAGTCCATGGGACTCTCAATGTCACACAACTCTTACTCACCTTTTCTCTAAACTAGAAAGCCCCCAAGGTCTTTTCTCATAGGCGAGCTGCTGCTCTATGCTCTATCTATCCCCTTGATCATTTTGGCTGCCCTTTTCTGAACCTTTTGCAACGGTGCCGTTTTCGAGGAGAGGAGATCAGAAGTGTACAGTGGTACCTCGGGTTACAGATGCTCCAGGTTACAGACGCTTCAGGTTACAGACTCTGCTAACCCAGAAATAGTACCTTGGGTTAAGAACTTTGCTTCAGGATGAGAACAGAAATTGTGCTGTGGCGGCGCAGCAGCAGCGGGAGGCCCCATTACCTAAAGTGGTGTCTCAGGTTAAGAACAGTTTCAGGTTAAGAACGGATCTCCGGAACGAATTAAGTTCTTAACCAGAGGTACCACTGTACACAAATAAGGCTGCACCACAAATTTGTATAATGGCATTATCATGTTGGCAGTTTTACTTTCCATTCCACTGACCAAATGATGCTGTGGTTTAACCCTGTGTCCACTGGCGGAAGCTGTTCAGTTACGGCTCTGCCCCACCTGACCCAGCCTCTACCTGCCTGTCTTCTTTTATCCAGACAGCCCCTGGGTTAGGACTGCCTCCCAGCTTCATCTTCCTTAAGTCCCATTACTGTCCTGTGGAACTCAGCAGGGAGGAAGGAGATGGGATTAAACTAGAATTAGTTGACTCTGCTTGTGATTGGCTGTGTCTCAGCCTATGATTAGGCTCCTTGCCTTCCACCCTATCACCACCACCAAGCCCCCTCTTCGGAAAATATCCATTCACACATCCCATCTCTAACAGCGGCCCCTGCGAAGCTCACAAGCACAGCAGAGGACCATAGCGAGAGCTTACCAGTAGAACTCTGAAAGCGATTATGCACACTTCTCTTCCTCCTTTAAACACACCCATTTGGATCCATTCCTTCCGTTTTCAGCCACTGCTGTCCCCACTCCAATGAAAGAGATCTAGGAGGGTCTCAATACAGTACCAAAAGGGCTTCAGTTCAAAGTGTTTCACTATGGGTCTGGATCAGACCCAGAAGGGCAGGGGAAGAGAGGAAAAGGTCAAGAAATATAGCGGGGAGTGGGGTATGAAAGCAAAGGAGGAAGGTGATAAAGGAATAAATAAGAATGGCCGTAGCTCCGTGGTGCAGCACGCGGCCCGCATACAAAAGGTCCCAGGTTCAATCCCTGGCCTCTCCAGGCAGACAGGGTGATGACCCTTGAGCTGTTGCTGGACTCCAACTCCCATCAGCCCCAGCTAGCACTGCCGAGTGTCAGCAGCGATGGGAGTTGTAGTCCTGGAGCGCCACAGCTGTCCCTACTACCCAGTCTCCTGGTGGGAAATGCCGAACTGATCTGAAACCCGGGACCGCCACTCGCTGCCAGCCCGTGTCGACAACACTGGGCTAGTACCCATGGACCATGCAGCAGCAGCTCCTGAGCTGCAAGAGGGAAAAGACGGAGGGGAGGACCGCAGGGGTAAGGAGGAAAAGACGAACCGCGTGGGGGGCAGGAGGGGGAGTGGCGGGAAGCGTGCAGCTGCCCCGCCGAGCCTCTCCGACCGCACCAGACGGACGCCGGAGGAACGCGCGGCACTGCGCACGCGCCCCTTTCGCGGAGAATTAACGCCGGCGCCCCGCCTGCTGTTTTGCATGCTGTGACATCACAGCCGCGGGGGGCGGGCCCGGGGATCCAGCGGCGGGGCTCGGGTGGGAGTTGTGTGTGTGAGAGAGCGCGCGCTCCGTTCCTCTCCCCCTTTCTCCCCGCTCTCTCTCTCTCTCGCGCGCGCTTGCGGGCGAGGGTGCACGCGCAGGCGCGCCCCCGCCGCGGCTCTCCGGCTGGCCACCCTGCTCCAGCTCAGAGCAAGCCGAGGCTGCCCAGAGAAAGGGAGGCGCCTCTCGCCGGTGCTGATGTTGCAGCGAGGAGCCGCTGCTCTCCTCCTCCTCGTCGTCGTCGTCCTTCTCCGCCCTCTTCGCCGCTCCAGCCTCCTCGGAGTGCTCTCGCCAGTCCCAATCGCGGCGATCCGACGCCGCCGCTGCCGCCGCCTCTCCTCCTCCTTCCCGCCTGCCGTGGGGTTCGCCGAAAGCTGGGATCTGCGAGACATGGAGCTTGTTTGGAGCACTTTGTTCCGCGCCGGGGCCCTCTGATCGCCGTGCGGCGGCAACAGCAGCAGGAGCAACAGCAACGTGCTCGCAGGATCCGACCGCGCTCGCTCTCTTCTTCAGTCCCAGAAAAGCCCCAAAGCCACGGGGGATCCGGCTCGGTGGCTGGCGAGAGAGGAGGGGGGAGGGAAGGAAGGAAGCGAGAGAAAGGAGGGAGAGAAAGCGGGGCAAAGCCGATCCCTGGTCGGAGGCTGTGCCGCCTCGCCGCACGAGGGGTGTCCGGAGCATCGGGAGATGACTTGTCGCCAGGATCCGGTCTAAGCAGCCCAGGAGGAGGCGGTCTTCTCCTTTCTCGCCCTCCGTGCTTGCCTCCTCGTTTCTGTGCCAGCTTTGGCCCCCGATCCCAGAGGAGACGACCGGACTGGGCTGGCCTTGGAGAGCGCAGGGGGCGATTGGCAAGCGGCTGGGTCGCCAAGGACCGCCCCAGGAAAGGAGAGCTTTGAGGGCGCGGTCTCGGCAAGCAACTTGGGGGGCGTGTGTGGCTTGATTTCCTCTGGTGGATATTGTACTCCCCCTTTAGCCCTTTCCGGGACCCGTAATTTTATTTTTTAAAGGGCCGCCCTTTTTTGGCAGCGGATCCGATTGATGCTACTAGCGTGGGGGGTTCTTCGCTTTTCGATCCGCACCTTCGGCGTCGCTTCGTCTTTGTTTGAATCGCCAACCAGGCAACCTAAGGAACTCTCTCCCCGATGGCCGGGAAACTGCAGAAGGGCTGGTTTGGGGGCTGGTGGACTACCGGAGTTTGCTTAACGGCGCTTTCCTACGTCCCAGGTGAGCGATCGTCTGAACAAGACGCTCTCTTCTTTTTCGTGCCTCTCATAAGAACGATGGTTCTCCGGTGGAGCTACCTTGGTGGAGCTACCTTCGGTCTCTGTGTGTCTCGGGATCTCTGTATAGGAGACCGAGAAAGTTGAGCTGGGCAACTGGAGGAAAGGTTTGCCTTGGTCTGGAGCAGGTGATGGTGGTGGCACGAGTATGGCGAGAGGGTGGGCAGCTGTCCTGGTGGCATGGGGAAAGAAAGGGGTATTAAAGACACTGGGCATTGGATGCCAGCGGGTGCCAGGCTGGCTCCTGCCAGCCAGTGCCTGTTTATTTTTTAAATAAAAACCCAGTCTTGGCCACCTGAGGTACTACCAGCTCCCTTCACCTGCTGGGTTTACAGGGCACGAGTGCTACCCTGGTTTTGCCAGAGCGCAGCAGTTGGGAAGGCTAGCTTGCTCCAGCACTGTGCCCTCCAACGCCCTAGGTGTGTTCTCTGGGTCCAAAGGTAGAGAATGCCGCGCTTCTTCCATCGCCCACCCTTGACAGAATACGTCTTGGTTCTGATAGATGCCCAGCCAGCAGGGTACAGATGCCCTAATATACACCCTTTTCCTGCAACTCTCTCCTTTATGCCTGACTCTTGGTAGGGAGCAGAAAAAGGGAAGGCGCTGTCTCTTGGTACGATCTTGTCTTTTTTTCTTTTTAATTTCCTGTGCCCAGCTGGGTAGCTGACCCACCTTGCCCACTCTTCCCCAACTGAAAAGAGAAAAAAACCCTCCTCTTTGTGCTTTTGTCAGCTTTGCATGCAGTGGGTTAATCCAGCTGTGGATTGAGAGGGGACACACATATCCTGAGAAGAAACAAGGTGGCTGTGCAGGATGATTCCTGGGGAAGCTGGAGACAGAGGCTTGGAGAAAAAACGGGAAGTCCAAGCCGATTGTGTGTCAGCGCCCTTAATGGAAAACCGTCTTCCAGGAGGAAATCCAAGTGTGGTTTTTGGGGGAGGTCTTGCTGGGAGGTTTATCTCTTTGGGCTGTGGAGGCAACTGGCCGCCCTGCAAGGAAGATGTGCAAGTTTGTGTATCACTGC
Organism: Podarcis liolepis; assembly: GCF_965112155.1. NCBI lineage: Eukaryota > Metazoa > Chordata > Lepidosauria > Squamata > Lacertidae > Podarcis > Podarcis liolepis. Next base: position 21,384,286 of record NC_139567.1, on the reverse strand, counting down.
CCCCAAGTCTGCCGTGCCCAGCTTGTCTTGCAGGGGTAGGAAGGAGCTGTGTGTGTGTGTGTGTGTGTGTGTGTGTGTGTGCGCTGCAGTGGGAGGGGTTGCCTTTTGGAGAGGGAGCACTGCAGCGGGCAATAAAAGGGGAAAGATGCTCTGGGAGGATACAGCTGCTGCTGCTACCACTGAGTGTTCAGTTCCAGAAATGTGCAGGGAAGTGAGTGCCCACAGTTTGCAAGGGGCTGGAGAACCCAGAGGGGTTTTCCTTTTGCAAGCAGCTGGGTCGCTGGAGGAAAGCTGTGGTGGGAGCCTGTTCCGAGTCCATGTTCACTGCTGGCTTTTTGGTGCCCGCCGGAGTGGCAGTTGGCAAAGAGGTCTATTGGCTTGGCTCTCTGTAGCAGTGTTGCTGCTGCTGGTACAGCAGGGGGCAGGCTGAACTGAGGCCTGAGGATGGGCGGAAGCTAAGGGGAGGGTAGGAAGTGGGATCCAGAGTCTTCAAAGCACACAGCAGTTGGTAGTGACCCCATCCTTTCTCACCTAGGACCAGCAGGGTGGCCTAACAGTATCTCATAGGAGGCAATCCCCAGGAACGAGCTGATGGAAAGGGAGTCTTTCCCTTGGAACTCCTTCCATAGAGGATTTTAAGCTGCTAGTCCCTAGTGTTCCTTGCATTGAAAGAGAGGCTGCTCTGAAAGCTGGTTTTCTTGGCCCAATCCCAGAGTTGTGGCAGGAGAAGAGGATTTGGATCATAAGTTTTAAATCTGAGGAGAGGGGGACTGGGAATGTCATGGACTTCTAAAGTGGATGTTAGTTTTCCAGAGGCAGGTGGATGATTTAGGTAGGGTTTATTTTAAAAAAAGTATTTTGAACCTCAGGACTGGAGGCCAGCAGGTGAGACACTGGTGTTGTCAGAATTTGCGTTGGGGGGGGGCTCTAACTCCATGCTCCCCAAAACTTCGGCAAATTTCTTTTGTAAACTTCAGTGAATGGAATCAAATCCATGAAGTAATCTGAGTGGGCTCTTGCTTTCCAAATATATATATCTTTATGTCTTGGTAGCTCAATAAAATACTTAACACATGCACCCACGGTTTTGAAATCTCTCTCCCTCTCTCTTTCTCTGTCTCTCTCTCCCCCCCAAACTTCCTTGCCAAGGAAAAAGAATCAATATTATGCAAGCATGCTTTCTGGGAATATTGTGTGTTTAAGAGCGGGGGTGTGGTGTGGGGAGTGTGTGATGTTTGTGTTCCAAAAGCTTTTAACTGTTGCTTCCTAGGCTCAAGAAATTGACTGAAATCTGCCTACTCAAACACATACGCATGGGTTTATCAATGCAGTAGCTGAATGGGATATCTGGGACCAGAATGCCACTTGGAATTTGAACTGCATATGTTAAATTTGAATAAAGTTCTCAGGGGTTTTCACACAGTTATTTGCAGAATCTTGAAGTGAAGGGGTTTCTGCTTGCAGATATGCATTCCGAGAGTTTGATGGGAGCAAAGTATTACAATCCACCCAGCCCATATTTAGTCATGGATGTCACTCTTAAATTCTCTTCCCAGCACCCAAATCTCCTCCTTCTTCTTTCTTTCTTTCTTTCTTTTTTTGCATTTGGACAACACCATCCACATACATGGTGCTGTAAGTTTTATATGAGGGAAAAGTCCTTGCCCCAAGGAGCCTACAGTCTAAATGTTGATAGGCGGGGGTGGGGGAGAAAGAAGAGAGAAGTGGGGAGAAGCGAAGATAACAGAGAGTGACTGTGAGCAAGTGTAGTTACTTAGGTGAGCAATTGTTTATACCTATGTGTTAGAAAGGTGTAGTTTGTATTCTGATAGTAAAATAAACCCCACTTCCTTAGGCTTTTGTTTCAGTTGTGGATGAGGACAGAATGTTTACTCCAGAGGTCTCATGTGGCTGTGCTGCAGCATCATGCTAGTCCACATTGTGCCACTTTGAGCATTCATTCATTCTGGCATGTGTCTCAGAGCACCGTAGATGCTGATGTCTGTGGCAGTTTAGCTCACAAGGGCAGTTAAGACCACATCTGGTCTCAGGAGCAGAATGATATATTTCTATGGCATTTCCTGGTTATGATATAGCAGGCTCATCTATTAGCTCCCTTCCTTGATTCTGGGGTGCGGTGGGAGGAACCCCACTTGCATTTCAAGAAAAGCCAGTGCTAGCAGCTCAGGAGAAAGAGACCTTTGCTTTGGAAACTTCCTGCAGCTGGGGTGTCCAGCAGTTAACAGTAGCGAGGAGGTGATGCTTATATGAATGTGATGAAACTTGTGGTGTGGAAATCTTGCACATTACGGAGTGGGGGGAAAGGGAGAAGAGATTTAAGAGTGCATGATTATTATTTTCAGCTCTCTCCCAGGTCAAAAGCACACTCTTTTAATTCACCTTGCTCCCCTCCCCCCTTATTTCCTGGCCTGATGCCCTGGACAGAGTGAATCTTCCTTCTCTTACCAGACGGGCTGCAATGGAATCATCAGGCTGTCTTTAAGTGTTTTCTCCGCAGTCTCTTGTTCATATGCATCCCTTCAATATGGGGATATAGATATATTACTCTCACTACTTCTCGGTTTTTCCTGCCGCACCTTATTACAATATTTGCTTTTTTCTCTTGTGCTAATAAAGGGGATCTATATATATATGCCATAAAAGTGATGGAAGATCCCCTTAAGAAAAAAAAAAAGCAGTACTGTATCCTGTTCCGTAAATGTGCCTTTAGTATGGTCGGCTCAAGTACCCATTGCGGATCTGCCTCCTGCAATCTATGATGCAACCTGCGTACTTTCCCTTCCCTTGCAGAGTTTATAGCAGGCTGTGGCACGTTTGGATGACTCGAGACGCAGGTCTGACTATTTAATACTCTGAAACATCCGGGAGTGGAGTGGGGGTGCAAGATGACAAACCACTCAGGGCTGCTGGGTGCGATGCTCTTAAAAAGAAGCTTTTAAAAAAGATGAACAGTTTTGTTACTTGCCTGTCAGGGAAATGGGTACAATGGGGGAAAGCACTGTTCATGGCACTCGGAGCAGACCAACAGTCAGTCTAAGAATGTGTGATGGTTTTGAAGATGACTGCTCCGTCTGTCTTGAGAGACAGTGGACTGTTCATAGACTCATAGACTTGCAAGGCTGGGGGGGGGACCCAAAGGTTCATCACTGCAACCCCCTGCAATGCAGAAATCACAGCAAAGTTTTTGCAATTAATTAAACTTTCCAGTCGCTTGTTACCTAAAAGATCTCCAAGTGACTTACACTGCTACTTTCTGCTGCGTGTCTGCACCTCTCCACCCCACATTACAATTGGTTTTAATGGAAGTTGCTTTGGGCCACTCTGTTAAAACCATACAATATAATAATATCACCAGTGAATATCCTGGTATAGGTGATGCACTAGGAATTTAGGAACAAGCCTGCAAAAACCAAAAAAGTCCCTGTGTTTGCAGAGATTAAAAAAGCCAGTATCATGCGCAGCAGAAAACTTCATCATCAACAGCAGTAAAATGGCAGAACAGAAGCAAAAACCAGATTCCATATATTTTAAAAAAGATGGGATTGGAGTTCCTGCTTAGGCGTTTCTCTTTGAGCCAAAAGGACCTTCTAGCTAGGATCTCCCCTGGACTGTAAGACTCAATTGACAGCTGCATTTATTTCCCCTCTCCCCTCCTCCCTCCTTTGAAGTTGGGTTTACACAACACAAGTAGAGGCTTGTGGTGAGGCCTGGGCATGAGATGTGCTGAGTAAGGGAAACAGGCTGTCTCTGCATTGTGTGCGCAGGGTTGGGGGTCTGGTGGGTCCGACTGACCCAGCAAAACAGTTAGCCTTAACCCTTGGAGCTTCAGAGCTCAGATCCAGCTCCTACGAGAACTTGCAATCTTACAGGGGAGAGTGGAATTCTTCACCCCAGTTTCCCTGGCCATCATTTTGAGGGCCTTGAAAGGAAAGGTGGCAGTTGTTTGCTGTTGGCTGCAGTTGTTATAAGCAGCACAAGGGAAATTGTCACCTCCTTGGAGCCTTGGGAAAACGCTGGACTCCAACACTAAATAAACACACTCTTTCAAGTTCCTGAACAAACCATAAGTGATTATCATCAGTAGTTAATTCAGAGAGATGCTGGACCGCAGCCCTGCCTGGAAGCAAGTGCCCTTAATTTTCAGCAAAAGAACCAGCTTTGCTTACTGACTGGTATGCGGAAAGGCACTTTGCACATGCTCAGGGTCCATCCTGTATTATTATCATTACTTCCCATGTACCAGGGCAGTGCTGAGGAAAGTAAAACAGGTTTGAGGGCTGATCCCCACCTCATGTTAATCCCTGATTAATATGCAGAGGTCAAAATAACACCAGGCCTTGTCAGTGACAGCGGTGGGGTGTGTTCCTGTCAGGGAGTCACTGGGAACTTTCAGCACTGAGCTCAGTTGGAAGATGATGGTTATTTATGTCATCCCGGTGCTGTGGCTTTTACAGCGTGGCATAAGCAGAAGGCAGGTCCCTGCCCCAACGAGTTTACAGTCTGGATGTTGACAGAGGAGGTGACATTTTAAAAGCCTGTTGGAGGAAGGTGCTGCTTCCCACAGACGTCTGGGTGGCCACCATGAGAACACAGCTGGACTAGATGAGCAATTGGCCTGATCCAACAGGTTATTCTTAAACAAATTATTCAGTAAGCGCTGGAAGTTTAACAGGGACAGGGCCCATCTGACCTCAATCGTTCCTGAGAACTGAGCCCACCATGCTGCTGGATCATAGCAGTGTTTGAAATTAGCCAGGGGCCAGGTGCATTTTGCACCAGCCTTTCAACCGCTTTGAGACCAAGTGAAGATGTCTGGGTGCCAAGATGGCACCTGACATCTCCACCATCTGGGGATCCTTGGACCTGGACTGATTTCACACACTAGGTAAAGGTAAAGGGACCCCTGACCATGAGGTTCAGTCGTGGCCGACTCTGGGGTTGCGGCACTCATCTCACTTTATTGACCGAGGGAGCCGGCGTACAGCTTCCGGGTCATGTGGCCAGCATGAGTAAGCCACTTCTGGTGAACCAGAGCAGCACACGGAAACGCCGTTTACCTTCCCGCCAGAGCGGTACCTATTTATCTATTTGCACTTTGACGTGCTTTCGAACTGCTAGGTTGGCAGGAGCAGGGGCTGAGCAACGGGAGCTCACCCCGTCATGGGGATTCGAACCACCAACCTTCTGATCGGCAAGTCCTAGGCTCTGTGGTTTAACCCACAGCGCCACCGTGTCCCAAGTGCCACTAAAGCACACTGTTTCACACACTAATGTAGAATTCTATCAGTTATAACGTATCTGCACAGTCAGAAGGAATTTCTGGAACCAAATTGCTTTTTCTGTGCAGCCTGAGCAGGAGCAGTCACCATTAAGAAAAAAAAGGTTGGAATAGGCCAATATATATGTGGACTGTCCCTGGATAAAGTAACTTTTCTTCTTTAAGTACTCAAAGTTCTTAACCCAGCTCAAGGTTGTCATCTGAACTAGCCAGATGTTTAACTGATAATCAATCACAGTCAGTCCATCATTTGAAAAATAAGGCTTTAGAGCTGTTTTGCCTCCAAATGGCAACTAGGCATTCCGTTTTGGTGACTGCAGCCTTAATTTAAGGAGCCTAGCTTATATATCTTGAGTTTCTAACACTGGTTAGGAGCCATGCATCTGAGCAATGGGGGACCACATACAGTGACTCCCCCAAAGGCCTCAGTGATTCAATGGGGATGTAAGAGATCTGGAATGGTTACTAAGGGCCGTGTAAATTAATAGAATCAGGGATGCGGGTGGCGCTGTGGTCTAAACCACTGAGCCTAGGGCTTGCTGATTAGAAGGTCGGTGGTTCGAATCTCTTCGACGGGGTGAGCTCCCGTTGCTCGGTCCCAGCTCTTGCCAACCTAGCCGTTCGAAAGCACGCCAAAGTGCAAGTAGATAAATAGGTACCACTCCAGCGGGAAGGTAAACGGCGTTTCTGTGTACTGCTCTGGTTTCACCAGAAGTGGCTTAGTCATGCTGGTCACATGACCCGGAAGCTGTCTGCGGACAAACGCCGGCGCCCTCGGCCTATAGAGCAAGATGAGCACTGCGACCCCAGAGTCGTTCGCGACTGGACTTAACTGTTGGGGTCCTTTACCTTTTTAAATTAATAGAAGAACCTTGAATCCAGCCTGATAGTATAATGGCAGCCAGGGCAAGCTTTTGAGAAGCAGTGTTAGGTGCTGGTGATAGTCTGTCCCCATCAATCGTCTTGTCTCAGCATGTTTGCAGGAGCTGGAGCCTCTGGGCAAAGCCCAAAGGTAATGATCTCCTGCGCTCCATTTGAATTTCATGAGGTTCTCTTAAGTATGATGCAGACATGATGCTAGTCCTGCCCTGAGGACTTAATGGTTAAGCAAGATGGCCAGGGCAGAGGTGAAGGGAGGTGGGACAAATAGCAGCAAGCCCAGGCCAGGCCAGCAAGGGATGATGAGCTACCAATGCAGTATGTGTAATTGGTGGGGGTTGTTACAGTCTAGGGAAGAGGGTTGGGAGGACGATTTTGGAGGGTGACTAGGATTTGGGTTGAGGGATGGAATTGGCAAAAGCTGATGCATGGTGAGAGTGGGAAGGGATGGCAATAGGAGCCAACAGAAGGTTGCCTCCAGCCAGCCCAAACTAGGTATCCCTGGGATTTGCACATATAAATTATCTGGTTCAATTTGTGTCTTTGCCAGAAGGGCTGCAGCTCAGTGATAGAGCTTCTGTGCTGCGTCCAGAAAGTCCCAGATTCAATCACGGGCATCTCCTGGTAAGACTAGGGGAGACCCCTGCACCAAAAGCCCCAGAGAATTGCCACAAGTCATTGCCACCCATGTCAAGTGAGATGGACTCAGTGCTCTGTCTGTAGTATAGAGTAGCTTCCTATGTTCTATGTTCTTAGGCAGGCATCCCCAAACTCAGCCCTCCAGCTGTTTTGGGACTACAGTTCCCATCATCCCTGACCACTGGTCCTGTTAGCTAGGGATGATGGGAGTTGTAGTCCCCAAACAGCTGGAGGGCTGAGTTTGGGGATGCCTGTTCTTAGGTAACAGATCTGGGAAGTTTGTTGACTGCTGAAACCCTAAGAACCTGTCCATCAGAGTAGGCCAGCCTTTCCCAACCTGTTGCCCCCTAGATGTTCTTGGACTACAACGTCATCATCCTTGAGTCCAACAACATTTGACAAACAGCAGGTTGAGGAAGGTTGGGGCAGCCCATGCTGACTTGGACGGGCCAATGTCCTGGCTGCACATAAAATGCTTTCATGTATTTTTGCGTGTTCATTGTCAAGAGTTATCTGCTCAGTTGGTCAATCTCCAAGTTGGCCAATGGATTTCAAACTGTATTCTGCTGAGCCTTGAGGTTCTTTGGAAGTTTGCCAGAGGTTTGCCTATGTAAAGGTCAGTAATAGGGACATATCTGTCCAAAATACAGTTTGTCACCATTATCAGTGCAGATGTAGAACAACGCGTAGGTTTTGCTCTTGGTTTAAATAGGGTGAGGTCAAGTGTAGACCAGTTTAAAAGTGGATCCATGGAGCATAAAGGCTATCCTCATCAGGGCTTCCTGTCGCCTCAATTATCAGAGGCAGAGAGTGACACTACTTCACTCGTATCCTGCTTGTGGGCTTCTCATTGTGGTACCGGGTTGGCCACTGTGAGAACAGAATGCTGGACTAGATGGGCCATTGGCCTGATCCAGCAGAGCTCATCTTAAGTTCTTATGGTGGCAGCTACTAACTTAGACTGGGGTAGATTGTAGACCCATTGAACAATTCCCCAGAATCCCCTGCAGTGAGCTAGAGATCTACAGCAGACTCCTTTGGAGTGCAGGACTCCTTTGGTAGATCAGTAGATGTAGAAAGACTATCTTAAATATAGAAAAAACTCTGTTGATATGACAACTGTGTTTTCCCTCCCCTTGCAGACTCCAAAAATACAACTAGATGCCATTGTTTATGGGATATCATTGAACATGTGTGTGTTTTGCTTCTCATGGGATTTGCTAGGACCCACCAGCCCTGCTGCAGCCGGAGGCAAATGTCTAGACTTGAAGGGGAGCAAGTACTGGTTGGAACCACAACAAACCAATATGGTCTTGCCTCATCTTCTATAGTTGGTTGTCTGCTCTGGCTGATGGAGAAATGAACTTGAGAACTGGACAAGCATTGAATCATTCATTTTCAAAAGAGGGCAACATTTTTAAGCGTTTGCCTAAACAAGGAGTGTATGAATGAACCCAGCAAGCATTTGGAAACTTGTGCATCATAAAGGTATTCCCATTGGAGAGCCAGGGTTGGCCTCAGCTCTCTGCTAAGCCTAGACTCTGTGGCAAAGCCTGGTTTAGTACTTTGCCATATGGGGAGAGAGAGGGAGAAGCAGAATTTGACCCAGCTGCATCTGTCAGATCCTGAGCGAAACCCACCAAATCTCATTGGAAACATTGCATTTTTGCTTTTTTTCGTCTGAGATCCCGTGTGCAAGGAGACAAGGCTTGGTTGGTGCTTGGAGCATGGATAGGAGATATGGGGGAAAGGGTTTTTTTAGTGGGCATGAAGAAGCAGCCTTTCTTGGAACGTTGTTCCTTGGCTCAGGACCGCCAGTGACCTTGGCGAAGTCTGGAAGCTGTGTCCCAGGCTTCATTCTGCCTTGCTCACCCAGGAGCTTGCTACATGGTTATTATTTTATTTTGGCACTGCCATTAATCAGCACTGAAGGCTCCCGCGGGCATCGTCTTGCACCCCAGCTGAGTCAGAGGAGGAACCGGAAGATCTAGCTCCCGAGTGACCTGCTTTCCCAGGCCTGATCTAGCCAGTGGCACCTCGCCTCCTTCTGTCTGCTGCTTTCCCGCTCTCTTGCAGGGAAACAGGGGCTGTGTAATAAGCCAGATAGCGCCCCATGGGGTGCGGCATACAAACCTAGATAGCGAGAGGAGATAAGCAGGGAGAGGTTGCAGAGGAGGCCAGGAGGGAACAGACATTGGCTGCGCTTCAGTGAAACAGCTGTAGCCCCAGGCGAAAAGAGGTTCGGCACAACAGTGCTGTGTCATCAAGATATTCTGGCCCGCATGGGTGCGCCCCCGTGGGTGGGTTAGGCCCAAGATGAAGGGGTGGGGCAGAGAAAAGCCCCCTCTTGCTGTATATTTCAAGCAGCATGGTGCCACATTAAACAGTCATGGCTTACCCCAAAGAATCCTGGGAACTGTGGTTTGTTACAGATGCTGAGCATTGTTAGGGGATGCCTGTTCCCCTCCTAGAGCTACAATTCCCAGAGTTCCCTGGGAAGAGGGATGGATTATTAAGCCTTTCTAGGAGTTGTGGCTCTGTCATGGGAACAGCGGTCTCCTAGCAGCAATCTTAATTGTAAGTTTTTGAACTGTTCTAAACCCTATTTTAAATTATTGTAACCTTCTCTAGGACTTTAGGGTAAAGGGCAGGTTAATAATAATAATAATAGTAGTAGTAGTAGTAGTAATAACTCATTACTTTCTTTGTTTTATACTGCACCATTGGTGTGAGTCTCATTTTACAGAGCGCAAAAAGACAGCACCCTGCCCCTAGGACTTTGCAATCTCAATTTCAAGCGTGGGAAGAAGCCGAAGAGGAGAGAGAGAAAGGGGGGGGGATGAGGGATGAATGTGCTTCGGTGCAGTTGCACATTCGCAGGGCTTATTTTTTGCTTGGGATGTGCATCAGCAGATGGGATGCGTTTGCAGGCTTACAGCCCCTCCACCCGAATCCAGCGGATCCTGTTTCCTGTTCTGCAGGTGCTTAGCACCTGGTGTTATGGCTTGCAGCCCCCTCCCTTAGCAATGTTTGTTTATGGGGCTGTGTGTGTGTGCGTGCATGTGTGTGTGTGTGTGTCTGCGTGTGTGTATACTCTTACATCTGTTTGCCATTCTGCACGAGGCAAAACAAGATCCATTAGAGCAGAGGGGAATGGAGGAAACGCAGCAAGAGACGTGCTACTTTCTAATTAAATAATAGAGGAGGGGAAAACAGCTCACTTACTCAACGGCATCTGAAATTTGCCGAGCTCGGGAATCTCTTGCAGTTGTGGTGCCACCCAGGCAGCAGCTTTGCCATGGGATTTGCATTTTGTGGGAATGGGGCCAAGCACCTCTGTTCGATTCTTTAGGTAGAATTCAGTGTATGTCCAGTTGGTGAAGTGTCTCCTCGTAGTATAGATGTGGGGGGCAGGTGGGATTAGTTTGGATCATGTTTTAATGCAAAGCTCCCTAATTAGCACTTTTTCAAACCAGCATGCCAACCCAAATGTGGCTGCTCTTCAAGATTCGCCCTTCTATGAATTTTGTGATGCAGTTCTCTAGTAGTAGGAGTAGTAGTAGTAGTAGTAGTAGTAGTAATGCAGTTTTTATATGAAGGGGAAGTGTGTCCACAGTTAGTGAAAATCATGGCAGAAATGCATTACACTGGAGAAACATGTTTGCCAAAATGCACATCATATGCAAAGTGCACCCACAATTAGGATTTTCCATACAGGCTTTTGCAAAGTTGGCAAACAGAGGTCGAGAAGGGGAAAGCGAAACTTCAGAAAACCAAGGAACCGAGAGAAATGGAAACTGACAGATTCGCTCATCATACGTTACATTTCTCCCCCAAGTGTTAAAAGCAGAACTGTAAATAGGAGAGGAAGGAGCTGGAGAAAATATGGGTGATTACAACATACACATCAATCGCAATACAGGACTGGTGACGACAAATCCAGAGCAATTATTCATGTCGTGCATCAGCACTGACAAGGGATAGGCCAATAGGCAGCCAGTTTGTGGAACTGGGCTGGGTTGGTTGTCATTCCAGTTGAGCCAGCCACAACACTACATTGGTCCGGAATAGGTGAGATCAAATGCAGGAGAAGCTACAGTGGAGGATCAGGGAGACCAAGGGCAGACAGATATTCAGAACCAGAGAGGGTCCAAGGAAACACAAGCTTTGGCTGAGCCTTCACACATGAGACAAACTACACAGTCTGAGGAGGAAGGGCTGAGGCTGGGGGTTTATAGGACCTAGCTGGCTGGGGACAGGGGGTGGCCAGCTGACCAGGTTCTCTAGCGGGCTGGTCCTGCAGCCTTGGTGGTGCCCTCGAAGCAAACAACCCAGTCTGCTGCCGAGTTCTTCAATTTTGCCTCCCAAGATGTTGTTGGACTCCCATCTGCTTCAGCCAGCTCAGCCAATGGTCAGGGATAGTAGGAGTTGTGATATTCTGGGACCCAAGGTGGAAGAACTCTGGTCTGCTGGGTTTTGCAGAGGAAACGGCACACCAGTGTAGGAAGTAAGGCATTGGGCCTTGTAAGCTGGGAGTCCCCATTTGAGACCCTCCCGCCGGCCTCACGGCTTCATGTATTGTGTGAAGCGGTGCTTCTATACTTTCTGCAGGATCTGACAGCTCAGGTGTCTCCTGTCGCTCGCTCTTCAGTAGCATCTGATGCCAGCAGGTTGTTTTGTGGTAGGATGTCAAGCATTTGAAAGGCAAGCCCCGGATTCCCCAGCTGGTAGATGTCCCCAAGCACCACTCCTCCGAAACAGCCAGCAAGTGTCTCTGAATACAATAGGAAGCCTGTTTGGGTGTGAAATTGAGGGGCTGGAGGAAAGTTATCAATGGCCACACAGTCACAAATAGCTTCCCTTCCCAGCTCAAGGCTTTAATGCATATGACATCACCAGATGTGGGAATGGACAGGTTTTGATTGGCTCTGCAGTTGTGGCCTCCATAGGCCCATCTCCTTTTTAAATCCTGCTTCTGAACCCCAAGTTTACAGGCAGAGTGGCAAGGGTCTTTCCCCCACAGGCTGGAGATTGCCCCCAGGGCCTTCTGCATATACTCCACCAATAAGGTACAGCCCTTTCCCTGTAGAGCTCTCATTCTGACAGGTGTGAGGTTTGTCTGGGCTCAGTGTCCTCTGACCAATACAGGCCAAGTGATGGACCCTGACTGCTATTCATATATAGGGTTAACCCTTGGGTTTTTTTTTTCTTCTGTTGATGTTGCATCTCAGGCAGGGCTGGCCCTAACATTAGGCAGAGTCAGGCGGCAGGTCCTGAGGGGCGGCAGTGAGACACAGCTGTGTATCCCTCTTGACCTCTGCTCCCTTTAGCTAGCCTGCTGTCCTCAGATGCAGAAGAGGCCAGTGCCCTCTCACCAGTGTTGCAATAAATTCAGCTGTCAGTCCAGTCAGCTTTGGTGTAGATGGAGGGGAACTACCATCCTTTCATTTGCCTCAGGCAGCAAAATGTTTTGAGCCAACCTTGATTTTGGGTGTGGCTATTTCTAAGGCTACCATGAAGAAATATGATTGCAGGGGGAGGGGGATCAAATCCTTGCTAATTCCCCCATAAACCTCTGCCGTGGCGCTAGATGAAAACTTGCCAGTCACCTACAGCTAGCTTCTGGAGTTAGCGTGGGGCCAGATGCATTCTGGGAACTCTGACGTGTTTTCATGCCGGTGCAGTTGTGCCACTTCTCGCTGTGCTTGTTTCTGAGTACACAGGCCTCAGGCTTCCTAATCTCTCTCTTTTCTTGTGGCTGGAGCTTTGCTTTTCTCTAAAAAACAACAACAACCCATCTCTTTCCTGCCTCTTTTTTATTTCCCCCCTCTGGTGGCTTCAGTCTTCATTGCATCGCACAGATGTTGGCTTTGCCCTCTCAAAGCCGGCTGTGTCTAGTTCGGTATGTGCTGGACGCACAGCTGTCCTGCTGGGTGTTATTTATAGCCGAAGCTGCAAATGCGGTCATTTTTGGGACATCTGTACGTCGCCTTCCTCTGCCATGCCAGGTGCGGCCCATCAAGCTTCAGGCGGGGATGTGACAGGACTGCGGACGAGGGCACAGCGCCGGCTCCACGGCATGTGCGGCATGGGCTAGTACCCTGCTAACGGAGCCCAGGCTGGAGAAGTGGGAAGTGGGAGAGAGGAGCTTCGGAACACCGTGACAAAGCTATTGTTGCCCGCTAGCTGTGCATCTGCGGCTGGCAAGACCGTGTGGCTTCAGTTCAGCTCCAAAGATGACGATCTGAGTCACAGGGCAGGCTTTATCTTGGTCTCCTTCCAGAGGGGATGATCGCAGCACAGAGGGATCTTGAGGGATTGATTTTCCTGGCATTTGGGTCGCTGTTTGTGTTGCTTGAGAGCCAAAGTCTCCCAGGGATGCTGGGAGTCCATCATTTTTTATGCCTTGCACGGTGGAGGTGCTGGATGGAGGGAGACGTGAATGGCACGAATCGAGGGCTGAGAGGGAACTTTAGTCCGTATCTCTGCAGAAGCCAGTTCTTGAGATCCGGTGGCATGCTTCCAGCGCCCTGTCACTCTCAAGTGTGAGACCAAGGCTACAATCGCATCATACATTTAAACCGCTATGATACCACTTAGAACGGCCATGGCTTACCCCCAAGAATGCTGGGAACTGTAGTTTGTTAAGAGTGCTTAGAGTCTTCTAAGTCTTCTAGTGCCCTCCTAGAATTGACAAGGGAGGGGAGCCAAATGGACAACTTGCAACATAGAGTTCCAAAGTTCCAGGGCAGCCACTGAAAAGGCCCTTCTTCTTTTTTTGGTAGAGAACTGTCCCCAGGAGACTGAATTTGAAGTGGAGCTTCATTGGTAGATCTTATGTTTTCAACTAGGTTTGTAGCTGTCATTTATAGGGCCAGTGTAGTACAGTTGTTCCAGTTTCTGACAAGAACCTAGGAAACCAGGGTTCAAACCAAAAGCTCATTGAGTGACCTTGGGCTCATCACATTCTCTTTGCCTAACCTACCTCGCAGGCTTGTTGTTTCAAATAATAATAATAATAATAATAATAATAATAATAATAATAATAATGCAAAAGTGGAGCAGGAGAGAAACATGTAGGTCCTTGAAAGAAAAGCAAGATGTAAATGGAATGACAAAAATGTAATATTGGTTCACATTAATACTTTGGAGAGGTTCAGGCTAAGAATCTTGCTATTTATTTGACACATTTCTTGAATGTTCAGATTGCTTCATCTGCGTTTTCTGAGCAATCCTCAAAGTAACCCTGTGAGGTAGTCCTATGGGATTATCTTCATTTTACCAAAGGAGGGGTGGGGGTGTTGTGTGAGGTCATATTTAGGGTGAAATTAGGGACTTTCCCAGCTTGCTTCTTGCTCTCCTAACCCCAATGCTTCATTGTCTCACAGTAAGCATCCATATATTTAAAAAATGGATAGGGAAGAAGGAAGATGACCAGTGGCTGCATCCATTGTGGAATAGCACAGGGGAAATGTGGTCTTAAATGACAGGAAGGCTGGCTGAGGATAGGGAAATGTCCACATTCAAGCCCACTAATGAAATATGCTGCCTAGAAATGTTGGAGGTTATTTTTCCTAATAAGACAGTCTTCACATGTTTGTCACTCCTCTGCCAAGTAGATAAATTTCTGCTAGGCACAGATTTCATCATCCTAAAATGTGTCTTTTGTTTTCCTAAAGGAAAAAAGAACAGCAGCACACCACTGCCAACTTTCTAGTCCTTAAGGTTATGACGGAAGATTGGCTTGAAAATGTCTGGGCAAATACCTTGTGAAACCTCAGAAGACAGAGGGAGGCCAACTGTCAGGTTGTGGGCCGTCAGTTCAAATCTTATCTTAGAGTGATTTTTTAAAACTAAAGTTTATTTTAACTGCACACTTTGCAGTTGATCACACACCCTGAAGAGTCCACAACACTGAAACACAACCTCCTGTATCAACAAGAGGGTTTTTTCTGTCTTTGGTTCTCCCAAACAGAAGATTATAGGAGGGCTGATGAGTCTTCTCCAATCTGCAAAGCAAAACTTAAGAATTTACAAACTTCCTTTTTTAAAATTCAAAGCAGAGATTCTCAGCTTGCTGAATTCTGTACCCAATATAGATGTATTTTCTGTGTTTTGCATTTCCTTTAACCAACACAGTTTGATTCAGTTGTAGAGAAGTCTGTTAAACCTGGACTGATTTCAGACTTGTTGCACAATCCATCCCTTAGAATTCCCTGCTTGTTAATCTGGTGCTGCACACATCGTGGAATTGATTATCCCAGTGCCTGGTAACCTATACATTATATGCCTGGTGCAATCGTTACTTAATTATGGGAAGGAGGGAATCATAGCAGCTCTGACGGCGAGGTTGCGGCGAATTTGCACAGTCATGAATTTACAGTGTTACAACATCCAGAATTTACAACGTTCCCACGTTAGCTAATTCCGTGGCTCATTTGCAAGCTTCTTCCAGAGTGCAGATTTGCTTCACACACAAGGGGCCTCTCAAGTCACAGGAGAGTGTACCCAAAATTTTCCTGTGGCTGAAATTGCTGGGGGGGGGGAGATACTTGAGAGTGGGCAAACCGAGACGCAGTGTGAAAATAGCTGTTTTCAGGTCCCAGAGCATAAGCTTTGGGGGCAGAAAACACAGGCAGCTCCCCCTTATATCATATCAACACCAGAGGTGGTGGGTTCAGTAAATAATTGTGGGACTAAGCAGAGCTTGCAAAGCAGGATATTAGATATCATAGAATCACAGTCTAGTCCACCCCCCTGCAACACAGGAATATGCGTCTGTCCCATACAGGGATCGAACCTTCAACCTTGGCGTTATCAGCACCATGATGCCTCCAACTGAGCTATCCAAGCACAGGATGCCAGCTTCTAAGCTGCTCAGAGCTTCTCCTCAAAAGGAAGAGCTATAAGCAACTGGAAACCTTCCATTTGGCTTTGTTTAGCCTTCGACTGAGCCCAGCTGCACTGTTATCTCAGACTTTTTTAGCTGAGAGAAAAAACGAGTAAGAGATAACGTGATAGAAGTTTATAAAATTATTCACAGCATGGAGAACGTGGGCAGGGGAACGTGTTGTTTCTTTCATGGACATCTAACAAAACTGAACGTTGGAAGATTCAGGGCAGATGAAAGGAAGGATTTTTGCACACAGCTCATAGTTCAGCTATGGAACTCCCTCCCACAGTAGGCACCAACTTGGATGGCTTTAAAAGAGGATTAAACAGATTCATGGAGGATAACCAGTTGCTTGAAACCGCAGGAGGGGAGAGGGTTCTTTTGCTCAGGTCCTGCTTGCAGGTTTCCCACAAGCATTAGGTTGACCACTATGAAAACAGGATGCTGGAACAGACGGACCATTGGCCTGGTCCAGCAGTTTCTTCTTATGTCCGTATTTTACTGAATCCATGCTTTTTCATTCTGGTGAACCAACTTGGTCACCTGTTTTGTGACCTGTGGCAGACTTTACCTTTTAGTACAGTGGTACCTTGGGTTACAGACGCTTCAGGTTACATACTCCGCTAACCCAGAAATAGTACCTCGGGTTAAGAACTTTGCTTCAGGATGAGAACAGAAATTGTGTGGCGTGGTGGCGGCGCAGCAGCAGTGGGAGGCCCCATTAGCTAAAGTGGTTAAGAATAGTTTCAGGTGAAGAACAGACCTCCAGAACGAATTAAGTTCTTAACCCGAGGTACCACTGTATACAGTATCTCAATATAGGAAGATGTCTTATACCAAGTTGGAATATTTGTCCCTTTAGCTCAGAGGTAGTCAACATGATGCCCTCAAGATGTTCTTGGAAGCACATCATCCTTGACCATTGTCTGGCCGTGGGCTGATGAGAGTTGGGAGTCAACATCCAGAGAGCACTCCACTGGCTACTGATCTAGCCCACTACATGTCTCCTGATTGACAGGAGGTCTCTCTGAAGCAGCCTTTTCAAGCTTGTCTCCCAGCATCCTTGATGAGGATGATGGAATTGTAGTCCCAATAACTCAATAACTTATGGGGACTCAAGGTTGGGAAACACTGCTTTGGGAGACTCAGATAGAAGTTTTTTCCATCCCGTATTAAACTGGCAATGGCAAAGACCGAATCTGAGATGTTCTGTGTGTGTTCTTCCATTGAGCTGTAGTCCTGGTCCATCCCAACAGGTACAGTCAAAACCTGCTCTAGGAAGGGAGCCATGGGAAGCTTGTATATTCCCATGCTACCCAAGGGATCTCCAGTTCCTGCTGTTCTGTGAAACTGGGATGCATGACCCACAAGGTTCTTCCTGTTCTTCTGTTTCTTTTCTTCTCTGATGTTAAACACAGCAGGGGGCAGGTTTTATTTGTGTTTTAAATAAAAAATTGAGCCTGCAGTATAAATACAAAAAAGGGGGGGTTATGGTCACCCTCTCTGCCATTCAGCCTACTTTCCTGCAGTTTGGGAAATGTTGCTAGCCTGGGGAGATGCATCTTTCAGAGAGATTTATAATTGCTGCTTTCAAGTGATGTGGAAAATGAACCTTCTTCTCCCCATAGCCAGCCTGGCACATCTCAAAAATTAATTCCTTTTTATTTGCAGGGGTCTACTAATAATTAAAAGCAGCATCTCATTCTAGGCATTCTGATTCATTAAAGGTATAATATATATGTAGTCTCCAGGGATGCAAGTGGTCCTAGGACGCTGCTCTGTTGCCCTGCTCAGTTACTCAGCCCAGCTCTTCCTGCCTCTGGTTGACCATGACCAACAAATCACAGGCAAGCCTTGACATCTCTTGCTCATCATGAATCATGCAAATAAATGCAGGCAGCTGCTGTGGTGAGCAGGACAGAGATTTAGGCTCTTGGCAGCTCCTTGAATCAAGATTGGCCAACACTCATTGCTCATTTCCTCTAATACAGGGGTGGGGGACCTTTATCAGTTTGAAGGTTGCAAACTGCATGGCAGGGGAGGGTGGGGCTAGAGGGAAAAGTAGGAGGAGCCACAGACATTAACATTATCTCAGTACACTAGGCTTGTTTCTGGATGCCCCTCAGCCTCCTTCCCCAGCAGGAACATGACAGGCATTATCAGTGTTCAAGGACACATTCCAGGCAAGCCAAAACACTGGAGGGGAATGTGATGCAAGGTCAGTGAGGGAAGTAGCCTGAGAAAAGGGTGTGTGGCTGTGGAGGCTGTTTGGCCTGGGAAGAATCCTAGGGGCCAGACATTTGCCCCTTCTCTAATGCAGTGTTGGAGAACCCAGTATCACTGGATTGCATGTCCCATCACCCCGACCATTGACCATGTGAGCCGATGGGGTATTGGAGCCTGTGAACCACATCCCTGCTCCACTGTATTGGGCTGCCTAAGACTGGGTGTGCCATCTATAGGGATGGATGGATGGATAAATGCTGCCCAGGGGTGTGTGGATTGGTGCGGTTGGATGTTGTAATGCCCCTCAAGGCGTACTCAAACCTGAACTTAAGAGTACCACATTTTTCGCTCTACAAGACACACCAGACCATAAGACGCACCTAGTTTTTGGAGGAGGAAAACAAGGAAAAAATATATTCTGAATCCCAGAAGCCAGAACAGCAAGAGGGATCTGGCTTCTGAGATAGCCGTGCGAAGCCTCTCCCGGGTAGCAGGATGAAGGCTCCCCCTGCCCAGAGGAGGACAGCAAGAGGGATCTCTGTGCAGCCCTTCTCCCTCCTCAGGAAAAGCCCCCAAGAGCCACACACACACTCCATGGGGCTCTTTAAAGGGAGCGCTGAGCAGAGCCTCCCGCCTGCATTCGCTCCATAAGACGCACACACATTTCCCCTTATTTTTTAGGAGGGGAAAAGTGCATCTTATAGAGCGAAAAATACGGTATATATAGTCTGCAACTCTGGATCTTGTGAAAACAGGGTTGGTTTGCTTGGGCAGCATCCCTGACCTCTGACAATGCTGTTTGTTTGTCTGGATGGAGGAATGTGTAGAAAGTGGCATGCGTTTTTACAAAGCAAGAAGCTTGCTTTCGTTGCCTGGGTCACTTGTGCTTCTGGCTCTGCTGGCAGGAAGTGACTTCTGGAAGGTGGTCCTGTAGGGAATGTGGCTCTCAAGCTGGAACAAAGTTCCTTGGGCCTGCCTCCCGTTTTGAGAACTCTGCTGACTTCTAGAACCCCTGCTCTCTGTGTACCGGTGTCCTCTTGCTCTCCAGAGCAAGGAGACATCGGCTGAGATTTTCTGTGTTGATGCCACTTCAGAGGCACCACAGCATGCCTCTTGCGATTCCAATTAGTGGAGGTTGTGCGGCTGCAGCCTGACAGGTCAATCGATCCCACTTTATATGGGGAGAGCCTCCTGCACGAGGCTCCCAGGCCCCTGGGGCGCCGACAGTACGCAGCTGTGTACATAGAGGGCTTGTTTTATACCCTGAAGTGAATGATAACAGTGCTGGGCTTGAATACTATCAAAGGCAGGCCTGTGATTAGGTCAAAGTCTATAAGTCCTGGACAGAACATTGTGTTTTATAGCAGGGAGGGGAGGGAATCTGTAGCTTTGAGGCTTTGCTGGATTAGTGTACAACTCCCATCATCAATGCCCCATTGAGGAGGGATGATGGGAGTTGGAGTCCCTGGGGTTCTGGAGGACCACAGGTTTTCCTACCTCTCTGTATAAAGTTCCATATTCACTTGGCTGTTGCTAAATGCCACACTCCTTCCTGGGAGATCAGAGCAATGCAACAGGCTTTCCCCAGTTTATCCTCTCAACACTCCTATGATATAAGAGTTTACAGGGAAGGAGGGAGGGAGGGAGGGAGGGAGAGAGAGGGGGGGGACTCCCAGTGAGCATCATTTGTGCAAGGATTTGAATTCAGGCCTCCCACCGGTCTAAATCCAGCACGCTATCCATCACAGTTCATTGTCTCTTAGGTTTTTATGAGCTCCATTGCATTACATACGAACCTGCCTTTTATCAGATCAGACCATTGTTGACATTATCTGCTGTTGGCTCTCCAGAGATTCAGGCAGGAGACTTTGCAAGCCCTATCTAGAAACACCAGGGATTGAGCATGGAACCTTTTGCATGCACAGTATGGGCTCTACCACTTGAACTACAGCCCTTCCCCACTGGATTACTTGCTGACTTAAACATTGCCTGTTATGGCTGGCCTAGTATTCTTGCCCTGCTCCTAAAACAATTGAAAAATTCATTCCCTGACTACTTTGAACTTAGGAAAGCTGTCTTATACTGAGTGAGACCCTTGGTCCATCCAGCTCCATATTGTCTTCCCTGACTGGCAGAAGCTCTCTAGGATTGGGGACAGGAGTCTCTCCTAGCTATACCTGCAAATGCCAGGCATTGAACCCCCAAGACCTTCTACATATGGAATAGGTGCTCTGACACTGAGCTACTTCCCTTCCCCTTCTTTGTACTTCTTACCTGTTTTATTTGTATATTCCTTGGGGCAGAGCCCTACCCCTCTGTCTCCCCCCCCCCTCACACTTTTGTTTCCAGCTCCTTAACACAACAAGTGCTTGAACTGATCACGGGGCACATTTGTTTTAGATCTGGTCCTGGCAGGTCTGCGTTCCACTCTCTACTCACCTGTGAAACCATGTTGGCTGCATCACAACTTTGCAGCGTCCTGCACCTATAACACGGGGTTATTGCTGATTTGCCACAGCAGGGTGGTTGTAAGGGCAGGGATGTGTACACAATTCACTGTCAGAATATCTCAGGAACATAATTATTCCATGCCTCTGTGATAGCCTAGTCAGTAGAACATGAGACTTTTAAACTCATGGTTGTGGGTTTGTGCCCCACGTTGGGTAAAAGATTCCTGCATTGCAGGGTGGGTTAGGCTAGATGCCCCTTGTGGACAAATTCCAGCCAAGCAAAAACACTAGAGCTGAAAAGCAAGGCAAGATGTGTTGGAAAGTGCCAGATAGAAAGCCATGGAGGGCCACATCCACCCCTGCCAAACCTGAGGTTCCCTGCAGTAGATTCTGTCTGCAATGTGCTCTGTAGGAAAACTGATATTGATTACTATTTATTTAATGGTTGAGCAGGGATTTGGGGTAGAAGGTAGGGCTTTATCCAAGGGCAGAAGAAACACCAACATTTGGGTGGGGAAACAAGCCAGTTTTTATGGCTGTTCCTCTTGCTTTCTTGCTTTCTGATCATTGAGATGGCGTGGAGGCCAAACCTATTAGCTCCTGCAGCTTGGGTTCACTGCTTCTCCTGATCAGAGTGTCTCATGGGGAGCTGTGAGCGAGGCAGCCGAATCTTTCAGCAACAGCTCAGGGCAGAGGTGGAGGGAAAAGGGCAGAGGAGGATCCGTCTTATCAGTGGGTCAGGGAGACGGCGGCGGGGGGCGGACGCTAGGCCATGATAGATTGATCCTTGGCTAGAGTTGGCAAGGTTGCCCGGTCCCATTAGCTCTCTCCAGGGCCATCTGTGTGTGCTGCCTCCCACCTCTGCATGCTCCGCTCTCGATAAGAGCCCTGTAGGAGCCAGCTGACCTTGGTAGCCTGAAACGGAGGCAGGGGGTATGTAGGATGGCTGCTTCTTCCTCCTCGGAAAGACAAACGGAGAGGAGGGGCTGGCGTGGTTAGTAGGAGCACAATCCATCAAAAGCAGAACGGAGGCCAAGGAAGGAGGCAGGCGCCGGCCAAGAATTGCTAAGGTTGTGCAGATTGTGGGTGTGTCTTGTGCTACAGCTCCTGAGAACATTGGAAGAGCTCTGCTGGATCCAGCCAATGGCCCATCTATTCCAGCAGCCTTTTTTCATAGAGGCCAACCAGATGCTTGTGGGAAACCTGCAAGCAGGACCCCCAAGCACAAGAGCTGCCTCCCCTCCTGCATCTACCAGCTACTGGTATTCAGGACCCACTGATAGCCACATCCTCCGTGAATCCTCTTTCAAAGCCATCCAAGTTGGTGCCCGAATCTCTGCCTCCTGTGGGAGAGAGTTTCATAGTTCTTTCACTGCAACAGGGATGGTGAGCATGGGAAGGACCCTAGTAGGACTGGGTAATCATCTGGTTTTCAACGTGATGATATATCACCAGGTAAATATCGTAATATACCAATAAAGCATGATGTCTGAAATAAGGGTGGAACTACGCAAAGGCGAACAGTAGGGCTGGGCAATATCTGATTTTCAGCTTCATCATATATCAACAGCTAAACCTCGTGATATACTGAAATGTCACAATGAAATAAGGGTGGAGCTATGGAGAGGTTTTGGCTGCCTTCATGCGTTTTCCCACATTGCAATTTTTTATTTTTATTTTTGCATAGCACACACACACACATCATGATTCACGATATGTTGCCGGGTCAAAAATTATGAAACCGATATGGACTTGAACACCCAGCCCTAGACTGTAGGTCATTGGCAGGGCGTCTGCTTTGAAAGCCTGGAGAGGCCCAGCCAGTCAGAGCAAATAATACTGAGTCAGGTGAGCCAGTGACGCGGGTCAGTATTAGCTAGCTTCATATGCTGCTGTCGCCTTCTGGATGTTGTTGTTGTTTAGTCATTTAGTCATGTCCGACTCTTCGTGACCCCATGGACCAGAGCACGCCAGGCACTCCTGTCTTCCACTGCCTCCCGCAGATTGGTCAGACTCATGCTGGTAGCTTCGAAAACACTATCCAACCATCTCGTCCTCTGTCATCCTCTTCTCCTTGTCCCCTCCATCTTTCCCAACATCAGGGTCTCTTCCAGGGAGTCTTCTCTTCTCATGAGGTGGCCAAAGCATTGGAGCCTCAGCTTCATTGTGCACTCAGGACTGATTTCCTTCAGAATGGATAGGTTTGATCTTCTTGCAGTCCATGGGACTCTCAAGAGTCTCCTCCAGCACCATAATTCAAAAGCATCAATTCTTTGCCGATGAGCCTTCTTTATGGTCCAGCTCTCACTTCCATACATCACTACTGGGAAAACCATAGCTTTTACTATACGGCTTTTACTATACCATCACCTCTGAGCATTGGCCATGCCAGCTGGGGCTGATGGGAATTGGAATCCTGCACCATCTCTAAAGGGTCTCTGGTTAGCCACTGTGTTCTTAAGGATGGTCAGTGTGGGGAACCACAAGAGCCAGTGGCCAGCAGGCTTCACATGGCTGTCCACAGTCGCCAGGCCTGGTGGGAGGTTCTTAGGGCTGGTCATCTTCTCCTGAGCAGGAGACCGAAGACAGCAAAGGTAAGAGAGGGGAAGAGAGGAGGGGGCGAGCAGTTGGCGAGGAAGGGGTCAGCCGCAAGGAGGGAGCAACCCATGGAGATGTGGTAGGGGTCTGGGTTTTTGCTCTTCAGAATATGGCAACTCTAACACACATGCACAGAAAAAACTGTCATGTCAAATTCTACCAGAACTCTGGATGAGCTTATCTACAAGTGTAAGCCAAAGATTCAGAGTTCTCTTGTTAGTGACAGCCAGAAATAATTGGAAAAATAAGTGACCCTGGCATTATCTATGCAGCTTGATAAGATGTTCTGGTGCATCTGCTGCGCAGCTGTTGCAGAACTGCTTGCTTTGGGGGGTTCCTATCTGCTGTGAAAAGAGACCGTCGTTGAAATACTTATTCGTTAATATTTGCATGATGAAGAATTGAAGGCCACAGGAACTAAAGTTTATGGTTTTGTTGTTTAGCCCTCTGCTGTGTGTCAGAAAAGACATCTCACAAAAGCACACAACCTCTTCCATGTTAAGGGAGCAGCACACTGGAGATCCTTCAAAACCCCACCCCCCAAAAAGCAACACTATCCTGACAGACCCACCCCCCGGTGTCCCTAGTTTCTAGGGACATCCCTGATTTAGAAAAGCCATCCCGGTTTCTGATTTGACCCTGGAATGTCCCACTTTTCCTTAGAATGTCCCTATTTTCACTGGAGAAATGTTGGAGGGTATGGAGTTATCTGATCCCCAAGCCTTCTGAAAGCAATTCTGTATCGGGAAACCTTTTTAATGTTTTATTATGTTTTTATATATGCTGGAAGCTGCCCAGAGCGACTGAGGCAATCCAGTAAGATGTGTGGGGTATAAATCATAAAATTATCATTATGAAATGGGACGTCTCTATTTTCATCGGAGAAATGTTGGAGGCTATGTCCTGAGCGGGGCAGCATCATTAACACTGGACCAACATGTGTCTCCCCGCCAGCACTCTTGGGATTTTGCAGGGAGAGAATTCCTTTGTGATGCTAGCATGTCACTCTAGCTCTAGCACACAGAGTGGACAGAGCGATCAGCTAATCTAACTGGAGATTGGTGACCTGGTTTTTATCTTACGTGTATCCCCCCTCCCCCATGTCTCTTCCCAAGAAGCTGCTGGAGTGATAGGCGTCTGTTTCCCTGCAGATGCACCAATTGTGGGGCATTGTTCAGCCCTGGGAGATGAGAGGGAAGGAGGCGTGGAGGATGTTAGCCCTGGGCATTGTGTAGGGTGGAAAGACCAAGTAGTGCACACCCTGGGCTGCCTTTTTTAGCTAGCGCTGGGTGCTTTGCATCCTTCAGAAAGGGGGAGTTGAACTCTCCCTCCACCCTAACTCCACCACACCCCAATGTAACTGCATCAAGCAAGGGTGCACTTTAGTTAGGTCGTTTTAGACTCTGGATTTGATGGTTGTGTGTATGTGTGTATTTGTGTGCTCGCATAGGTGGGGTGGGCATTCTATAGATAGCAGTGTGAAATACGTTGTTAATAATAATAATAATAATAATAATAATAATAATAATAATAATAAACATTTTATTTATAGCCCGCCATCCGAAGCCGAAGCCGGGCTCAGAGCTGCTAACAACAACAAAAGTAACACAGCATTCTAAAATCAATTCAAAATCAAATTAATGGCAACCATTAGGCTAGAGTTCTATGAGGATTACCAAAGGAGGGGGTCAGACTGTGCCTTGGCCAAAGGCCTGGTGGAACAGCTCTGTCTTGCAGGCCCTGCAGAAAGATGTCAAGTCCCGCAGGGCCCTAGTCTCTTGTGACAGAGTGTTCCACCAGATCCTTTTGGGTATCTGAGCAGTGATTTGAACTCAGCTCTCCCTGGTTCTAGACCAGCATGTTAGCCACCACATCATACAGGTTCTCTGTGCACGGAACAATGGTTTGCGACAAGGCTTCTGCTATCAGCCCCAGCCAGCATGACCAGTGGTCAAAGGTGATTCGAGCTTATTTTTATTTTAATTGTCTATTGCATTTATATCCCACTTTTTCCTCCCCATCCTCATTTAACCCCCACAACAATCCTGTGAGGTAGGCTAGGCTGAGAGGCAGCCACTGGCCCAAGGCCACACCCAGTCAGCTCCATGGCTGAGTGGGGGTTTGAACCCTGGTCCGTCCCCCAGGTCGTAGTCTTGCACTCACCACTCTCAAACAAAGAGTCCCAAACATCGGGAGGGTGGTAGGTAGTGCCATTTATTTTACTTTAAGTTTCAATGTTATAACCCACCCTGGGACCTTAGGGTGACGTGCTAATAATTAAGAACAGCAGTAGCAACAAGAAGTGGGACCATACTTGTCTTTTCTGTCTGTCTTTAGAGTGTTGAAAGCATTTTGTGCCCATTATCTTGTCATCCTTGCAGCAACGCTGCAAAGTAGGTCAGTCTTATTAGCTCCATAATGCAGACGGGCAAGTTGAGCCTGAGAGCGGGGAGCAGCTTGCTCGAGGCCGGCCACTGAGTTCATGGCAGAGGCGACATTCGCACCCGCAACTTCTCCACTATAGCTTGGCCTTCCAGCCACTATGTGTGCTGGCTTTGTGGTGAGCTGTCCCAAAAGCAGGAAGCCGGGACTGTGCCCCTTGGAGCTTGCGAGCTTCTCTTCTCCCCGCCTCTGCTTTTTGACTGGCTTGTTTCACATGCTTCCTGCAGCAGCCTTGGAAGACTAGGAAACAGCTTATTGTTTTACAACGCCAAGCTGAGATAAAGCCATTTATGGGGAAAGAGGCAAATGCTCATCTGTAGCCTTCAAAGCTTCACAGAGGAAAACAGAAGCACTCCAGCGTGCATGACAAACAGGCCTGATTCTTCCACCAAGGCTGCTACCTTATGCACACTTAGATAGGGAGGCTGCTGCTGTCCCCTGAGACTTCTGAGAAAACATGCATAGGAGCTGCCTTACTCCAGAGATTGGTGCCTTTGCTCCCACCTCCTCCTGCTCAATATACAATGCTAAAGGCTGTTTGCTGTATTGATTTACCCCGAAACCGCCTGCTTTCTGTTAGTAAATTGACCACAACACGCACATGGGGCAGGTATCAGTGGATAGGATTGTAGGTCTAATCATGTTATACATTTGCATCGCATTCCATTGCATTCCACCGCCCACAGTTCTGAGTGAGGCTTTTTGCATGCGGATGTATTTACTGTATTTTTTATTTATTTATTTATTGCATCGATATGCCACCTTTATCTTCCAAACAGCTCAAGGTGGTCTCCGTGGTTCTCTTCCCCATTTCATCCTCACAACAACAACTTAGCCCAGGTTAAGCTAAGAGATGCTGACTGGCCCCAAGGCACCCAGTAAGCTTAGTGGCTGAGTGGGGATTCAAACCCTTGTCTCCCAGGACCTAGTCCAACACCCTAACCATTACACCACACTGTTTCTCCCTAATGCAATGGTGCCCTTGATGACTGTGGGGCTGATAGGAGTTGCCCTCAGATACCTCTAAAGGGCACCAGGTTGGGAAAGGTTGCACTTGTTGGATTGAAGCTGGATAGTAGCTCCCTTGCTGGATCAAACGTGGGTCAATTGAGTACCACCCCCACCCCCATTGGACACTTCTGGATTCTCACAAAATTATGAATGGCCTTTCTTTCTTATTTAGCCCTAGTAATTACCTGGCAAACCAAGGTATACTTCCCCTGAACTTGGCAGTTCCATTTAACTATCATCACAGACAGCTGTTGATTAAACCAATTCAGCAGCATATGTTTCCCCGTTCTAGAATGCGGGTAACCTAGGATAAGGATTTTGTCTTTTGTTCCCTGGCAGGGTGCTGTGTGCAACAGAAGGATATTAAATAGGTGGAAGCTTTCTTTTCCTCCACTGCTTCATCTCTGCACTAGGGAGAGCTTAATTTATCTTAAATTTCAGCCTGTGTGGCAGTTGTTTAAACTGCCCTACCCAGGGCAGGGTGGCAGGATGGCAGTGATATTCTGGAAGAGCCATTTCACACACCCCTGGAAATGCCTTATAGCCTTGGTTTTAACTCTGCTCTTTAGGCTAGTGGGTTGCAAACATTTGGCCTCCCAGAAGATTATGGACTCACAACTCTCAGTCAGTTCTGGCCAGCATGGTCAGGGATGATGGGAATTGTAGTGCATCCACACCTGGAGGACCACGAGTTCTGCATCCCTGTCCTCAGCGTTTGCTTCAGGAAACAAGATTCCATGACCTCATAGTCCTAGAGTGCACCTGGGCCAGTTTAATTGTGGCTGGGCCCGCAATTAAACCCCCAAAGATTGCTTCTTCTTTTTTTTCGGTTTTCATTTTGCAAACCAGATGGGGGGGCGGGGATAAAGACGTGGGTTTCTGCTGGAACTGCAGGGTTTTGCTCTCGGTCTGCACACCTGGACTTTCGGCTGTCACTTTGCTTTCCTTCACTTCTCGCACATCATCCATCTTTTTGAATGTGTACTTTAGTACTGCAAGTTTGATCTTTGCAGATCAAACGTCACAGGGCAAGCTTTCATGTCTTTTGGTGTCTGGTGAAAATCAAGTTCCTTTTCCTCCCAGTAGAGACAGTTTGTAAGTTCAGTCCTGAATCTTTTGAGTGAGGCATATGTAAATAACATATGGGTGAATCTCCTGCAGGATAGGTGCTCCAGTGCCCTGTGTTTGCCAGGGACAGACCCTTTCCCCCTTCCACCTCATAAATCCTTGCCCCTGTTTAGGGGTTTTTTCACCCAGAGGTCATCCAGTCCAACCCCAATGCTGATGCATGAAAACCACTTCTGTAGTGGCCATCAAACTCTGCTTTAACATCTCAAGGAAGAGACCCACACCTGCTACTGCTATAAGCAGCTTTTATCCTTAGGAATTCCTTCCTAACATTGACTCAGAATCTCCCACTTTTAATTTAAAGCTAAGAGTTCAAGTCCTGCTCTTTGGAGCAGCCTTCCCTGGACTCCAGCTCCCATCATCCCTGACCTTTGGCCATGCTGGCTAAGGCTAATGGGAACTGTAGTCCAGTCATATCTGGAGGGCACCACCTTGGGAAGGCTGCAACGAGAAACAAATCTGCTCCAGCACCTGTAAAACAGCTCTTTAGATACTTGGAATTGTTTCTAAAGTCTAGCTGTCCCTTTTAATTGCCTTCGCAACAGCTGGGCCTGGCAAACTATCAAAAGGTCCCTGGACTGCACAGCACTGCTGCTTGTGTGAGGCTTGCACCCTTCATCATGTCTTGTTTAAGATGGGATCACCCAAGCTGCTTTGTGCTAGGCACCCCTAAATACCAGAACAGGCCTACAATTTACGCCACTTACCACCACCAATGTGCTCCAGTGCTCTGCCGTGCTGGAAGTCCATTAAATTGTTCCGTATTAAGACGTGGAGCCATTCCCTTGCTGTATGTTCCAAATCAGAATTCGTCCAGTTTTGTTATTCTCACTCCTCTGTTTGTTTTCATTGAAAGAGTCATTTGTCAGGCCAGATTAGGCTGCAAATTTAGTTTCTCTTCAAAAGGAGCTTGTCACGAAGTCTGCCAGAGAAGAGACCAGCAAAACAGGGAAGCGGTGGGGGGAGGAAAGATTTCCCCCTCCCTCCCCTCAGTGAAATGTTGTTGGGGAAAACAACCCAGCGAGAGGAACAAAAGAAAATGTATGTTTGCCTAGAGCCTTCTAGGCTTAGATGTGGTGGATTTATGCAAGCTCCGGAGAAGGTGAAAATGAAAATAAGCAAAGCAGAGCAATCTCCAGTGGCAGCTCCAGATTTGCATCGATCAGTTACCTCGCCTGCTACACAGATGAGAATTAGCTGCTTTCTCATCTAGCCGATGAGCTCTGCTCAACTCAGGAGCTTGTAGACTCCATCACCATAAGAAATTGACTCAATTAAAGATACCATGTGGTCTTCCTCTCTGGTCCAGTTCAGCAGATTGCAATTCTCCGTTGCTGCTACCGGAATAACCTCCTGGCCTTCCTCTTCAACCATGAGGACCAGAAGCCTTGTTACCTTTTACCATGAAAGCTGGAATGCAGTTCTTTACTACTAGCAAAATGCCTGCCAGGTGATGGGAATCTTCAAGGGCAGCTAGTTGCAGCCCTGTGTTCATTTATGCCACTTTGCTTCCAGGCTAGTTAAGCATGCTGTTTGTCCCTCGTGTGAGGCTTGTTGGTTGCTAGGCATGCAGATAGGTATGAGGGGAAGCTGGGGATAGGTGCGGTGACTGCTGATCAGTTCAGCCCTGGAGTTCAACCCACCACATCTACAGGTAGGATTGGGTGTTCCCCCTTGCCAGAAAACCCAAACAGCTGCTGCTAGTCAGTGCTTGACAGCACCCAGCTCAGGGAGCCATTGTCCCTCTCTTCCTATCCACTTTGCATCATTTTATAAGCCTCTTGTCTTTGCTGACCTTGAAATCTTTTATCCTGTTGTGATGCTTCACCCCTTAGGGTGTGACTTGACTCGCTCACTTGAGTCACACGGAGTGCTTGGCGCTGTGGGTGCAGTTGCGCAACACACTTTCCCTCGTACTGTACCCTGCACTTGCCTAACTTGTCTAGGATGGACGGATGGAGCCTTCCTTGCAAAGACAGGTTAGACCAGAAGGACCACAGGCTGGTTCCTTTACAATTCCCTGATTTCGCACTGAGTCTCTCCCGTAGTTCATAGGTTAGCCTGGTCCTTCACACAGTGGAGGAGTGGCCGCCACTCCTCCTCCTCCTCCTCCTCCTCCTCCTCCTCCTCCTCTATTTAGATGATGTAATGCAGCTTTCCCCAGCCTGCCAGGCAGAACTGAAGATCCTGGAGCAGCCAGGCCAGGTTAGCATTGGATCATGGCTTCCTGCCCTTGCATGATCCTCAGAGCAGCACTTTCCTATCCACTGCAATCTAGCTCCACTAGTCGCTGAACTGCAACTCCCATCATCCCTTGCCATTGGCCATGCTTGCTGAGGCTGATGGGAGCTGTGGTTCAGCAACATCTGGAGGGTTGAAGCTTCCTCACACCTGGGCTAGACCATCCAACGATTTGACTTGGAGTCAGGCTGCTTCTGATAATGCAAGAAGAGAGAGAGTCAGTGTGGTATAGTGGTTAGAGAATTGGACTAAGACCTGGGAGACCAGGGTGCAAATCCCACTCAGAAATGAAGCTCACTGGGTGACCTTGGGTAAGTCTGACCTAACTCACCAGGGTTGTTGTGATAATTAAAGGAAGAAGGGGAGAACCATGTTTCTCCTTGAAGAAAAGCTGGGGTATAAATATAATCAATCAAGAAGACCCCAAAAAAGTGTCTCGACTGGACTTAATCCAGCAGTGCGCCAGAGTTTTTCACCTGCTACTGTGTGTTTTTTCCTTGTTGAGTGAAAATGATAAAGTAAACCAGAGTGTCCTTCACAAAGCTGGTTCAATATGTAACTGCGAATGCACAATAACTTCTGCTTTTACCCACTCCTGGTCTTTGTGAGCAAAGCAAACAGGAGGCCTTAAAATGCAAGGCTT
Organism: Podarcis liolepis; assembly: GCF_965112155.1. NCBI lineage: Eukaryota > Metazoa > Chordata > Lepidosauria > Squamata > Lacertidae > Podarcis > Podarcis liolepis. The sequence goes on along the minus strand of NC_139567.1, from coordinate 21,353,837 downwards.
CTTGATTGTTGTTATTATTATTTTTAATAATGGAATTGATTTTTATTTTTAAGTAGCTCGTCAATAGGCACTTAAATGAGCCAATTCCCTCCGTGGCTGAAACAACAGCAAAAAAGCAACAGCAGCAGCAGAAGAAGGGGGACTTGGGCTCCTTATCCCCTTGAAAAGCAAAGTTCGTTAATTGGCTTTTAATCTGAGAAGCTGAGCGCTTGTTTGGAGTCTGTATTGAATAGTAATAGAGGATAATATCTTTCCTTTGAGTGATGAGTTATTTGATCTCCGTGCGGCAGGAAACTTGCCCATCTGTGTTCAAAATTCAGGTGGGGAGGGCTGGGCATTGGCTCGGAGCCTGGATGGAGAAACAGCTGCCTTCTCCCTTTCTCCCTCCCCCTGCCCCAACCCCATTCCTACCGATAATAATTAGAACCAAGGCCATGAAGAATCAGGTTTTGTCTCTTTGTCTGGTGCATTGAAAGATGCAAGGAGAAGCTGTGGGTGTGGCTTAGAATAATAGAATCATCGAATTGTGGAGTTGGAAGGGACTCCAAGAGTCACCTAGTCCAACGCCCCTGCAAGGCAGGAATCTCGACTAAAGCATCCATGGCAGATGGGCATCTAAACTCTCCTTAAAAACCTTCAGCGAAGGAGAGTCCAGTACCTTCTGTCCGTTGCACTGCTGATTAGCTCTTGCTGTCAGAAAGTTCTTCCTAATGTTTAGGCGGAATTGCAGTGGAAACATCAAGCCAGGAAGGATGTTGTGACACTTTGCACCCAGGGCAAATAGTGTCCCAGAACCAGCCACAGTGAGCTGCCTCAGTCCTGGTGCGTCCACACTACAGCTGGGCGATATCTGGTTTTCAACATTGTGATATATCACCAGCTAAACATCGTGATATACAGATATATCATGGTGTCTGGAATAAGGATGTAGCTATGTAGAGGCATTGGGTGGCTTCATGGTTTTTCCTGGATTGTGATTTTTGCATCACACACACGTGCATCATGATTTGCAATATATTGCCAGGGCAAAAATTATGAAACCAATATAATGATATGGACTCCAAACCAGTTTTTGCCCTCAATCTGAACAGACTTAGAATCATAGAATCATAGAATTGCAAAGGTTTTCTAATGCAGCCCCCTGTAATGCAGGAATTAAGACTTTTGTTCTTCTTTGTCCCATACAACGATGCTGCTTTTGGCCATGGCCAAAAATGTTCATGGAAAGGACCTTTGCACACACACCTTTCAACTTACCTCTGCTGTACACCCACCTGTTTTGTCACTGCTGGACCGCATGTTCTGTCTTGTTTTGGAAGCTGGGCCAGGCCAGGCAACGGAAGAAGCCACATGGGGGATGGCACCAGTGAAGCAGAGGATGCTAGGCAGGAACTCAAGAGCACCATCCCTGTGGCCTCTACAGCGCTGCAAGGGACCTGGATCAATGCCTCTCTGTCCATCCTTCCTCCACTATGATGGAAAACACACATGCGCCTGTGTGTGCAAATCCAGAGAGCGTGAGAGCTTACCTACTCCAGTTTTACAACCAGAATAGAATAAGTCAAAGTAAAGCTGGTTCAGGCAGATGTTCTCTCTTTGCATCATTTATTCCAATGGCGTGGTGTCATTTCCCCACTTTTCTGGTCACACAAAGTGTGGGGAGGTAGGCAGTTTGGGGGGGGGGGAGAGAATACATAGCTGATTAACCCTTTTGAGCCCAGACTGTGCTTGTGGAGACACGCAGGTACCAAGGTTGTTAAGTGAGAGGGGTCACTGCGAGCCGAGCTTGAATCAATGAGAAGCGACTGGCGTTTTCATCTGGTCTCTGCTAAGCTGTAAATATTTCATAAGGTTCCTGAAACTGGCTCGGCCGGGTGGTTGAATCTCCCCTCTCCTTCCCTCCCCTCCCCTCCCCTCCCCTCCCTATCCACTTCTTCATTTTCCTCTGTTAAAGACAGGACTGGGTTTTCATATCCTTTGAGATTGTCTTCAGTTAAATCCAGAGCAAATTCAGTGAGGTTGGGAGTGGGGACTGGTGGGGGTTTTTTTGGTGTGTGCTACTAGCTGTTTTTAATTGGGCCCCGGCGTCCGTTTTGGAAAGCCTAATCACCATACTGTACCATCCTGTACCACGCTGGGCTGATGCAGCTTATTCCACTTTTCGTCCTATTGTGCCGTCTATTAAGCAAAATTGGGTTAGCTGGAGGAGAGACTTCAGGTTGTCTGTTTCACTGGTCAGATAAGAGCCAATTAGTTTTTAAAGCATTAGCATTGTGAGAATGCTGAAAATGAGCATCGACAGGTGAGATGGCGGCAAGATTAAATTGGATAGTCGTTGCTGCAAAACAGTAATGTTGACTTCAGAATTGATGTCAATGATTTTAAAACACTATTAATGAAATACCTATTTGATTACCTTCTGCTCTGCTCTTCCCACAAGGCCCACCCAGTCCAGCATCTTGTTCTCACAGTGGCCGTCCAACCTGCAAGCTGGACGTTGGTGTAAACACCCTGGTCACCTGTGAGTCCCAGCAACGCATTCACAGCCCTCCTAGTTTTATCTTCACAACAACCCTGAAAGGTAGGCTAGGCTGAGAGTGTGTGACCCATCCCCACAGTAATGCAAGTACAGGGGCACCTTTGACCCTCCAAGTGTTGCTGGACTTCAACTCCCATCATCCAGAAAACCAGCTTCCTCTAAGAGCCCCTGAATATGGCCTGCATCCACCAAATTCAAGAACCTTGGCTGGTAATTACTTAAATTTCCTGAATCTAGGGAGGGTTTCTTGAGTGGTTTTACCACTGACTCTTTCAAGCAGGCAGGGACCACCCCCTCTTGAAAGGAGGCATGTATCGCCTCCCTGGCCCAGCCAGCTGTTTCCTCCCTACTAGTTTTTATCAGCCAAGATGGCTAAGGGTCCAGAGCACAAGTGGTGGCCCTGACCAGTCCAAGCAGCTTGTCCACATCCTTAATCCTTACTAACTAAAACTCATCCAACACAGCAGGACTAGACAGTGCTCTGAACACCCTTTGAGATTCATTTGCTGAGATTCATTTGGAGCCAAGATCCTGGTGGAGGCAAGTGATTTTATCTTCAAAATTCTGTTCAAACAACTCACAGCAAGCTACTGTTGGCTCTACCTCCTCCTTTGGGCCAGACTGTAAGAGGCTCCACACTACCAGAAAAGCTCTGCCGGATGGCACAACAAGAATGCAAAAAAATTGCCTTCTTTGCTGCCTGCCTTCACCACCACTAGGTAGGCTCAGTGATGAGTTCTCACCAGTGCTTGATTGCATTTGACCAGGGTTTTCCTCCACTTATGTTTGAGCTTGTTTCCTCACCCTAAGTTCTGGAGTATACCAGGGACCCAAGTGGGAGAGGGCATTCATGTCATTTGGACGTTCCAGAGGTTGACCACAGCAACTCCCCCTCCTTGATCCTCAAGTCTGCCCTGATGCCGCACTGAGTACGCAGGTGGGCACAGCTGGGTGAGACCAACCACACTTTGCTCACCCATCCAGGTGTCAGTGACACAGACCAGATTGTCCATCTCATCCATGATCAGATCATGGGTGAGGAAGATCTTATTCAAAGCCGACCTGGCCTTCAGCAACGGCAGTCACAGACCTGAGGGCTGGCTGATGGGACAAGCACAATTCCCCAGGCTGAAGGAGGGGCTGGGACACAGCACAGTCACTAACTACCTGTGTCATGTGCCCCTTACTCAACCTGCCCCTCCCATACCCCCCTTTGCCCAGAACCACTGTGATTGGGGTCACCCCAGCTCATCCCTTCCCAGGCACATATTATGTTCCTTAATTTTAAAAACAAAAACCCTGAATTTAAAAATACACAAGTTTAGAAGCAGTTGATTTTTTTAAAACCCAAAACATTAGGACAGCAATAACAGCAATAGGAAAACTGCCGCCCGCCCCGCCCCCAATAATACCCATTAAGCAATACTGCAACCCAGGCAGATCTCTAGGTTGTTATTCCACAGAGTGCTCTGCTTCTGTTCCGCTTCCCCAGTCCCATTCCCCGGAGGAGCAATGTCCCTGTTTGCTCTTAGATGACTCTGGCATGCTGCTGCCCACGCACATCATTTTGGGCACTGCTCAGGCTTCCCTCGGTCATGGTCAGAGCTGGAAACATTTGAGTCCCATCTGTAACTGTTGGCAGTCGTCTCCTGCCTCCATTTCCATCTGGACGCCGATAAAGTTTACGGGTCCTGTGTTAATGATGAAACAGCTACGGAGGAGAAGCAAATGGACAGAGGTCTATGATGGAGCCAGCAGAAGGTCTCAGCTTCGATCCCCAGCAGTTGATGGGAGTGAGATGTCAGGGCTAAGAAAAACCCCTCTCTGCATGAAGACTTGTGGAAGCCCTATCAGTCAGTAGTCATGATTTCGCTATTGGCTTCCTTCATCCTTGGATTTCCAGAGCAACAACTCCCATCACCTCTCATAATCAGCTAAGTTGGCTAAAGAATGTTTTAGTCCAGCAACATCTGGGGAAGAAGAAGAAGAAGAGTTTGGATTTGATACCCCGCTTTATCACTACCCTAGGGAGTCTCAAAGCAGCTAACATTCTCCTTTCCCTTCCTCCCCCACAACAAACACTCTGTGAGGTGAGTGGGGCTGAGAGACTTCAAACCAGCAGAGACTCTTTGCCCACCTGGTCCAGTATAGTTTCGTCTCTCAGATTCCTCTCCATTGTTTCAGGCAGAAGGTCTTTCCTGCCCTCTGCTGCCAGGGATCCTTCTAACTGAAGTTGCTCGGTATTGAGCCTGGGACCTTCTGCATTCAAAGCACATGCCCTCACCACTGAGAGATGGCCCTTCGCCACCAGTTGGTCCCCACAACCAACCAATGCGCACTCTCCAGTGCTTCAGAGATGAGAGATGAGGTTTGCTTGAAACATATCCATTCTCTTCTAGGAACAGGTCCTTATTTAATACATTAATATAATCAACATAGGTGGGGTAGAGGCCTCTGTTACTGAGTAACTGCTGAATGTGACAAAAGCAATGAACAAACATAATAAATAAAATTATTTTGTTCTGCCGTGGTTTGCTAAACCATCGTGAAAGCTCCAAGTGTCAGGCACCCTGGTGTTCCTGGATTTTTGAGGATGGGGGATCACCAGGTACCACAATCCCAGCTGGAGAAAGGAAGTTCAAAATCTTGGCCAGCTTCTGAGCTGAGTATAGCACCTGCCTTGCAAAACATTCCACCAGAGCAACTGCAGCTCTGTGGGAAAGAGGTGTGCTGATGTTTTGATGTGTGTTGCACAGAACAGATAATGGGAATTTTGGGGACCCTCAGAGAATGATGGAGGTGGAGGCTCCCATGTTTGTGTCTGATTTCACTCCTGTTCCCCCCCCCCCCACACTATCTAATCTGCTCAGTGTCAAAACCTTCCCTCTAGGAGCTTTTCCTTGCTTGCTAACAGGGTATGCATGCTTTAGAGTGGCTTCTTTTATAAAAGGATTCACATAGCTTTAAGTGTTCAAAAATGCAAATCTAGACTGCTCCCATGACAGAATGAGAACTACCCCAATTCTCAACACACACACAATAAACTTGCAAGATCGTTTTGACTGAGAGATAACAATTGAGGGTCAACCAGAGAGCTGAGTCAGGATTTGAACCTAGCTCTCCCTGATCTTAGTCTGGCATGCTATACGTAGTACAGACCAATTCAGTATGCTAAAGATGGGGAGCAAGACTGGAGGGTGATTAAAAAATACTTTGCAGAGCCTTCAGGGATGCTGTGCAAAGACTGACCTTGGTGTCCTCCTTCTCCCAAGTATCTCCAGCAAAAGAGCCTTTGTTCTCAGATGCCTGACGATATTGCAAAACACAACATTAAGGAATTAGCATTGCAAAATATTACGATCAAACTTTATTATGCTGTTTCCAAATCTCGACAGCTGTTCCGTTCTCCTGCTCTCTCTTTCCCTGTCTCTCCAAAGAATCACATATTTCTGTTACAAAGAGAGAGAAAAGAAAAGGCAAGCCGATTAATAATCATTCCCATGAGCAAATGTGGGTATCATCATTTGGCAACAATAAAAAAATGGCTTTTCCCTTGACTTCTGCCGTGGCTTACACCACCTTTGAAGAGAGGTTTTGTCTAGCTGGCATGGGAAAAGCTACATAAGGGCCACAGAAATAATTTCCCAGCTGTGTGCCCAGGCACACTACACTTCGGGGGGGGGGGGACATAGTCTGCTGTGAGAAATAAGTTAGCAGAATAATTAAAGACTCCTCTGAGCTCAGAACAACCATCAACAGGAGGTTGCCTACTATGTCCCCATTGCTTCATTGGTCTGGCCTTGCCTCCTTGCAGTCAGACTCTGCCAGGGATGGATAATGTTACATTACGTCTTGTGGGAACATTCAGTCAATCCCAAGGCACCCAGAAGTACAGCAGAGTCACACCCACCCAAAGGAGGATGTCTGTTGCTTCTCTGCATGAATCACTGCTTTGTAGTAGCCATGTTGTTGAATGTTGTGCTTTCTGGCTTGGGGACTGAATCAGATCTGAGGTGGATACTAGAGACCCCAAAGTTCTGAACAATCTGAACAAGGATTCAATCTGTGCCCTCTCTATCCATTTCCAAGTCCTTCCCTCCTCTCACCAACTTATCTTTCTTACTGCTCTGGTGGCGATGGGAGTAAAGGAAGTAAAAGAGAACTCTTTCCTTCTCTGGTGCCTGGCGTAGACTCTGGACATAACCTCAGCCCACTTGAGATGGCAATGCTTTCATGTTGCTCTCTTCAAAATGTGGCCAAGCCAGCCTCTCCCTGTTACATTTTGGGTACTTCCTTCTCTTTCTGCAGAACATGGACCCTGGACCTCTGTCCCCTGGCAGTTCCACCAATAGAAATCACCCATAATCTCTTGAAATCCACCTCACTTGCTTGCTGTGTGTGTGTGTTTTGATCCTTTTCCCCACCCCCTTTCTTTTGTGTGCTTGACAATTCCAGTGCCTGGGCTGCAAGAGGCTCCCAGGGACACAATCTCTGAGGCCATCCATCTTCCCTCCTAAGGCTTAGGATAGACTCTGCTTCTTTGAGTGATGGGCTGGACTTTGGAGAGAGATGGGCGGGGCAGGGGAGACAGAATCCTTTTATCCTCCTGATGGCCAGCCAGCTGGGGCAAAGAAACATTAGCAGAGGCCACCTGCACCAATGACACAACCAGTGACAGGGATGGGGGTGGGTGGGACGAAGGGTCTGGCTTTGTTCTTTGAAACCCCTTGTTTGTTCAGAGATCCTTTGCCAGATCAATGAAGGAAGAGGCCACATTTTTTCCCCACATTCTGGAGAAACCGTACACACCACTGGGGAGAGCTGGTGTGGCGCAGTGGTTAAAGTATTAAAAGGCGAAAGATCTGGATTCAAATCCCATGAAGTTCACTGGGTGACCTTGGGCCAGTCACCCTTGAGCTCCTAGGGGGAAAGGTGAGATATAAATGTAATCCGACTATCAATCAATCGCTTGCAGACAGCTAGCTACACAAGGCTGAGCGCGTTTAGAAATCCACAGCAAATCTCCCTCTTGTCTTCTTATCCCCTGTGGCTAGCTTCTGGACCCTTCCTGGCCCCCTCCTCTAAATTCCCCAGCTCACCCCCCCCCGTCCCCTTAATCCCCACAGCAAATCTAGGGAGGACTGCAGGATCCAAATGACAAGGCTTACACCCCCTTGCCGACAACAACACAATTACTCTCCTTAAGTCTAGGGTATTTCCCTGGAGGGGTGCTGCTCCTCAGCCCCTCTGCCAACCCAGCAACCAACCACAGCATTTTTGGAGTCTCCAGTTGGGCTTCAGACCATCCCTAATCCTTTCCCACATATAAATACAGCTGGAGATGGGGAAAGAGGGGCGGGGAGGTGTAGGACAATTTGCCTTGCATTACTGGAGTCCAGATGATGAAAGGGGGGTGAGGAGAGGGCTGAGACTGTCTAAATCCTTTTTGTGGAGAGGGATGAGGCCTTATACTGGGGTGAGGGGCAGGCTTCTTAACCTCACAGGGTGGGTCAGCACAAAGAAGGAAAGAATGGAAAGGAAAGGCAGACTACAGACCCTGAAATCTGCACAGCACAACTGACTCTGGATAGCGAGAGAGGGAGCCTATAAGATCCCAACCAGCAGTGGCTATGAGACAGAGCTGTGAATAGAAACAAGGCAGCATAGCAGAGTGGCTGGATCATGAAGACCCAGCACTAGGTCATCCTGGGTTCAAACCCATGCTTAGCCAAGAAACTCCACCTGATGTGTTGCCTCGAGTTGGTCGCTGGCTTTCAGCCTAACCAGCCTTGCAGGCATAGCTGTCAACGTTTCCCATTTTTTAATGGAAATTCCCTTATTCCAAATAGGATTCCTTGCAAGAAAAGGGAAAAGTTGACAGCTATGCTTGCAGGTTTGTCATGCAGATTAAATGAGTAGGAGGGGGGTACTGTGTAAGTTGCTCTGAGCTCCTTGGTAGAAAAGCAGGGTAAAAATATAGCACAGGCTACCATAAATGCAAACTGCTTCGGTCGGTTGGCTTGAAGCAGGGAAATGGCGCAGGAGTAAGGGTTAACATGCCTCTCCTGAGGTCTGGATCCTCTTTACTCTTTCCCTATGGAAAGTCACAGGGAAACTCGGGACTTCTAGTTTAGCTTTTACTAGGAAGGCTTAAGGAGGTGGTGGGAAGGAGACCACTCATGTTCTCTAGCTGTCGTCTTTCCCATTTGCAACATGGGGATAATGATACTGACCTATTTTGCAAAGTTCTTGCGAAGATTACTATGTTGCTGCAATGGCTTTGAATAGGGCTTTTAGTCATGATGACTGGATAATGCCTCCAGCATTAGGGGCTCTCTGCCCCAATCACTAACGGAACATAACACTATTGTTGTTGTGAGCTTCCCAGAGGTGTCTAGGTGTTCTGGTCCAACCCGGGCATCTCCTTGTACCCTGATCCTCAGCTCCCTCAAAGCAAAATGGCTGGACTAAGTAAACCAAGAGGTAGCCAACATTGTGCCTTCCAGGTGGACTGCAGCTCCAGCCAACATGGACAATGGGCAGCGATGATGGGACTTGTAGTCCCACAACATCCTGGACGAGACCAAATTGCCTATATTGGCTTTTTGTCCCTGGTTCTGGCATCAGGTGTGGGCATCCTCTTCACACTATCATTTGCTTTTGGGAAATGCCCCGGGGGACCTGAGTGGAGAAGACAATGCAGTGTATCTCGACCCACCCGAGGGCTGGTTCTCTTCTGACACCATGTTGCACACGGAGTGAGCCAACCCTCCTCTCTCTCCTGCCACAAGGAGTGGGAATTAGATACAGTGAATAAATGAAGGCACGTTTAATCATTATTATTAATGTGTCAGAACTAATTGCCATCTTCTGGACATTCATCTCTTTGCCAGGTCCCCCATGAATCAATGCAATCTATGAGAATCAAATAGAGAACGGCTCCCATTGCTCCATGATGCAGCAGAGGTGGGAGATGGACAGGGCTTGGTGCTTTTTCTTTCTTTGTTACGCTGAGCACTAGCAGATGCAGGGTGTGACCTTCAGCAGAGTGGCAGTGAGTTCAGAGCCGGAACATTTAAAAACTCTTGACGATGTTCCATGTGATCTGGAAGAAATCTGGATATTACTGCATTTTTATCACTCTTCTCTTGTTGTGTATGCAATCATTCTTTAGCCCAGAGGTGGGGGAGTGTTATTTTTATTTACTTTTTATTTTATTTTTTTACCTGGAGGGCCTCATTTCCTTCTGGCTTCCCTTCCCTTTGGTCAGAGTAACCAAGTGGGGCCAGTAGCAGAAGCACAACAACGGTAATATTTTACTTTGTACAGTAGGCTTGCTTCTAAACACACACACTCCTCTTTATTCTCCATCCAGGCAAACAAGAATCATTACCAGAGTTCAAGGACACATTCCAGCCAAGCACAAGCACTTGAGTTACAAAGCCAGACCAGTGAGGGGGTGTGGCCTAAGGAGAAGGGGTGTGGCCTGAAGATAGTTTTGAGGACCACTTGGAAAGGTCTGGAGGGCCACATAAGCCCCTCAAGCCTGAGGTTACCCCGCCCCTTGCTTTCGGTTAAGAGCTCGGAATCTAAAAGAGGAGATCCCTGAAAACAAAGGCAGGATCAATGGTTTAAAATAAACCATAAAATTAATATACCTTTTTTATTTAGTGAGAGGTGGGTGGAGGGAAACACAAAAAAGTTCTGCATAGCTGAGAACTATGCAATAATGACTCTTTTAGGGAATTGAAAATAAAATTAGTCACAGCATGCTCCCTTGTGCACTTTTTGCTCACAAGTAAGTCCTATCGTGTTCAATGGGGCTAATTCCCAGGTAAGTGGATATAGAGTTGTAGCTTTAGGCTGCAAACCTAAGTCAACGAAATATCCTAAGGAGTAAGCCTTGCTGAACACAGTTTTGAGTAAAAATGCAGTGTGAGGTTCCAAATCATGCATCCATTTGTGGGTGTGCAAATCCCACTGAAATCCCTTGCCGAGGAGCTGGGTTACTTTGTGAACCCTGAGCTTCTGGGATTGCTCACCCAGCCCAGAGCTTACCTGCAGATAAGAGCTGTTCAGCAGCGTGAGCAAAAACATCTTGCCTTCTCAATCTGACCTCAGCGCCCATATTTAATAATTGAAACGATGCAACCAGATACGACCCACCGTTGCACCGCGCTCTGCAAGATGCTAGTTCTGCCTCAGCAGACGTGTGATGACTTTCCTGCTCAGATATGGGTTCAGGTTTATAACGTGGCAATTCTAAAAAAGAAAAAGAACAAATTCTCTGGTCTCGGTCAATCTTACCGCACACTTCTAGGAGTCTCCTTGCCTTCCCTCGCCATTCCCTGTGCATTGGGGCTCAAGGATTAGCTCTGATTTATTTTTTACTGGCAGGGCTTTTTGCTTTTTACATGCTACTTCCCATCTGCACCCTGAGGTGGTATAGTCTTTTCTACTTTTTCAGGACTCTACCACCACCACCACCTCCTTCCTACACGTCTAGACTGGGCCTCTGTTTCTTCTGAAATGGCAAGTCTGGGCTGAGATGTTGTTGTCTGCGTGGGAAAACCTCTGACGGAAAACATATTTGTTTGCTTGTTTGTTTGGGGGAAAACTTAGCATCCCTCCCTGCTTCCTTGTGTTACCTCTTCACCGCTCAGGGTCATGTTGCCACATCAGCCTGTTGGTACTTGAAAAGGTTTTAACAAGGAATGGGAGACCCAGAATAGCAGAAACAACTAGCTCCTCTGGCGTAACATGTGATCGACCTGCGGAACTTCTAGCCGTGGGATTTTGCGCCAGCCAATGATCCCACCGGGATTAATACCAATCTTTAATAGGGCAATGTCATCTATCGCCTCAACTTTTATACGCATGCAGATGGTTATCTCACCCGTCCCGAAAGAATTGCAGGCAACGAGAATGCCAAGGTGCTCAAAGAACTCTATTCAAGACGCCTTTGATGTGTGGGATGGGATCATGGCTTTCGCTTGAAAATAAGCCTTATAGTGCAACCTTTTGCATGCTTGCTCCGGTGTAAGTCCTACTGCATTCAGTGGTGCTTACTCCCATGTAAGTGTGCGCTGGAAAGCAGTTTGAGCTGCTGGTGGCTTTCTCCTAGGGGCACAAAGACCGAGTGAGGTTAATACAGTAATAAACAATCCATGCTGTGGAAATCTGTGTGTGCTCAGAGGCACTATCCTCTTTAATCCGGCCTCGCTTTTCAAAAATAGTAACGGAGGGGGCTACAGAAACACCAGCCTGCACCGCTTCATAAATCCTTTCCTTTAATACCCGATATGGTTGTATCTAATCTCTAGCTGGGGAAGGGGGGCAAATTCCCTGGACATGCTTAGAGGCACGCCACTTCCATCCTGCAGCATTGAGTTCGGCTTGAATTAAATTCTGCACGTTTGCTGGGACCTCCTCCTAGAGAGCTGATAGTGCAGGCGCTTGGACACACCACTCCCTTGGCCACCAAATAGAATTCACTTGCTGTAGCGTCGCCTCCTACCTGTGACACTGCTGAGAGCTTGGGTGCCATAGTGGTGAGAGTGTTGGACTAGCACTGCGTAGACCTGGGTTCAAATCCCCACTCAGCCTTGCAGCACGTCGGGTAGCCTTGAGCCAGTCAGTGTCTCTCCACTTAAACCAGGGGTGAGGAACCTGTGGCCCACTCACTGCATGTTGTTGGACTATAACTCCCATCTCCCTGGCATTGACCATCCTGGCTGCTGGGAGTTGGAGCCCAACAGTACCTAACATAAGAATACAGTGGTACCTCGGATTACATACGCTTCAGGTTACATACGCTTCAGGTTACAGACTCCGCCAACCCAAAAATAGTACCTCGGGTTAAGAACTTTGCTTCAGGATGAGAACAGAAATCGTGCAGCGGCAACGCAACAGCAGCAGGAGGCCCCATTAGCTAAAGTGGTGCTTCAGGTTAAGAACAGTTTCAGGTTAAGAACGGACCTCCGGAACGAATTCAGTACTTAACCCGAGGTACCACTGTATATAATAAAGCCTTCTGGATCAGGATTTTGGCCCATCTGGTCCAGCATCCTCTTCTCCCAGGGGATAACCAGATGATGCCCATTTTTGGAAGCCCCCAAGCAGGACTGGAAGAGAAGAACATTCTCCCCTCCTGCAGTTTCCAGCAACTGGTATTCAGAAGGCATCATGGAGCATCAATAACCTACCCTACAGGGTTGTTGTGAGCTCGAACTGCCTGTGCATTTCCCCCAATTTTTTTTATTCATTTTATAACACAAATAAACAACATAAACAGAAAGACAAGCAAACAAATTCTTGTCTTAACCTTATTTCTTCTAAACATGGTTAGGTGAGCTTCCCCAAGTCCCCCCTATCTGATTTTCATTTTACCTCATCTTTAGCAGTTTACATATATCATAATTTTTAACCATTTTCACTTACTTTTGCCATAAAAATCTTCACAATTTATCCCTTACAAATAATACTATTTTAAAATACACTATCTTCTACTTGTAACCCTACAGCCTATATCCACTTCCAAAGCTATTCTAAGATTTAAATATTAAAATATTTTTTTTCAAATATGCTTTAAGCTTCTTCCAGTCTTCTTCCACCGTCTCTTCTCTCTGGTCTCAGAGTTCCATATAGTCCATCATCTTCATCTGCCATTCTTCGATAGTTGGCAAATCTTGTTTCTTCCAATTCTTCGCTAGGCCTTTGCATTTTTTATTTTTTTTTGGCTGCCTGGGTAGTCTACCTTCCCCTGCAACCTTGTGCGCAAATATTACTCCAGGAATTGCCTCGCTCTTTGCCATCCCCTGCCTTGCAGATTTGCTCAGAAGGGAGAATTTTGCCTACTGCAGCTTTTCGTATCAAAGCAGTTCACCCAGTAGCTTCCCCACCCCCCAACCCACCTGCACAACCCTCGAAAAAGTTGCAGCAATCAGTCTCCCCATCTGGACCTGGCAGCCAGGTACTCTCAGTCATCCCTGCGGTGCACCAGGGTGTTTGGGATCCCCCACATCGAGCCGCGATAAGTACAAATTGGCATTATTACGGAGGGGCACGTCGGGGCCTGAGCCAGGGTGGGCGTTTGTCTCGGTCTCCCAGCACCTGCTTCGCCTCTGGTGCTGTCATTTATGGGACGACTCACCATCTTCACCTGCGGAGCATCTCATGCCAACTTCCACGGAGGGATAAGTAGCTCCAGCCATAATTGCGATAATGAGCCCGGCTTACCCCATCCCTCAACACAACCTCTGTGCTTGCCACTTAATTGCTGCGTATGCAGCAGTGAGACATGTTCCAGGTGCGGGTCTCTTTAACCCAAAGCACCACAGTACGCATTTTAGGGATGTTTCTTCTGTCAGGAGCGGCAGAAACCCAAATGAGTGCATGGAAAGGAGAGTCCGGCCCTGTTGTGCTCTGCTGGATTCTGCCTCCCCTCTGCTGAGATCAGCTTGGCCAGTTGCAGGATTAGACCCGAGAGGGTTGTTGTGTCCTTTGGGAGCGTGGCAAGTGTTTGCAATGAACGGGGCAGGGCAGGAGGGCTTCCTGGTTTCGACTGCATTTGAAATGGCAGGAAGGCTTCACTCGCCGCATAATGAGAATGTGTGGAAGAAGGGCTGTTTCTGAATTTTCATGGTAATCCCTTTTCCCCCCCTTTTGCTTTCCCCAACCCATTGAGGGTTTTCCTCTTGGGCTGAAAGAGGTTCTGTGATGGGATGATGAGCTGCTTGTGCGTAAAATCGTAGTCCCTCAGAGTTTGTTCAAGTTCACAAACCTCTGTCTGTGACGGAGCCCCTCAGACATGGCTCCTCTAGTCACTCGCAGATTCCGACAGTGGCTGCTTTCGGAATCGCTTCCAACATAAAAGCTCCTTAACGGAAACACGTCTTCTGGACTCACGGCGTGACAGTTTCCGGCGAGGAGTGGGTCTCCCTATGGGAGGTCCAGAAACCTCCCCACTGTTCTCGCTGGACGCGTCCCTGAGCCCTCCCTCTTGCTCGCTTTCCCTCAGAGACCCACCTCTCCCCCTGCTGGTTCCTGCTTCCGCTGCTGGGTCTCTCCCAACCTCCGTGAGCCCTTCCACCACCTGTCCCTCCGATGGCAGTTCCCTGACAGGTTCCTACAAGGATAAAATGTCATTTTTTGGTATAGCACATATCCTTCGACATATCTCCAATGAAAATAGGGACGTCCTGTTCAATAATAATAATAATAATAATAATAATAATAATAATAATAATTAATAATAATTTTATTATTTATACCCCGCCCATCTGACTGGGTTGCCGCAACCACTTTTTGTGGATTCCAACATAGATAAAACATAATAAAACATGAAACATTTTTTTAAAAAAACTTATCCATACAGGGCTGCCTTCAGATGTCTTCTAAAGGTTGTATAGTTATCTCCTTGGCTCAGGGGTCACATAGCTGCCATACATTCCAACATTTTTTTGATGAAAACAGGGATGTCCAGTGCTATTTTTTCTAGAAAAAGAGGTGCCAGAACTCAACATAAACATCTCCTTTGTTCTCTTATAATGGCAATGGCACTCACTTGAGAGGTGCCAGAACTGAGTTCCGGTGTGTTCTGGCTAGAAAAAAAGCCCTGGAGACGTCCTAAGGAAAAGTGGGACATTCCGGGATCAAATAAGAAACCAGGATGCCTTCTTTAAATCCAGGGTAGTCCCTGGAAAATAGGGACACTTGTAGGATCCAATAGCATTGTAACTCATGACATGAGAAAAACAAGCAAAACCCTAGTGACTAACCAATGTGCCGTGAGTGAGATCTAGAGCAAGACTAGATCTTCAGCTGAGCGCACCCTAAACTGTCCAGGAGAATCATCCAGAGAGAACATAAGAAGAGCACTCTATCCCCTCCTGGGAATGAATTTGTCTGTTCCTCTTTTAAAGACACCCAAGTTGTGGGAGAGAGTTCCATAGTTTAACAAGGTGCTGCATGAAGAAGTACTTTTTAATCTGTCCAGAATCTCCAAACATTCATTGTATGCCCGTGAATTCTTGTGTTATGAGAGGAGGATGCATAATTTTATAAACTTCTATCATGTCGCCTCTTGCTCACCTGTTCTCTAAACTAAAGAGTCCCAGATGCTGCAGTCTGGAGCTACCACTAGAATCTGATCTGCCCATCCTGCTTTTAAAGCAAGAATTAACCCCAAGATGCTGCCATGAATACATGAGTTTTACAGCCACAGTCAGTCCACTTTTTGTGGGGGTGCTACATTTCTCTACATTATACCCATAGTGTTTCCCAGCACCAAAAAAAAAACCAAAAGCCCCATCAACATGCATGCACAACTTAATTGAAAACAAGCTTTGCAGTAACAGAAATACTTAAAGGCGCTTTAAAAATTCATTCAAATAATAATTTCAGTTGAGGCAGCAGATGTGTATGCTCCTGCTGAGGATATGAACGACATTGGCCCAACAGCTTTGTAGACATAGTGGGGAACCATCGCCTCCACATACAAGAAGACCCTGACAGTGCACCAGAGATGTTGGGCAGGAAACTTTCCAAAGTTCTGCGTAATTTTTCTGCGTAATTTTTTTCCATTTCACAGTTCCATTAGTAACAACGATTGGATGCCCATTGCAAATAAATATTGGCAAGATGGGCAGTTTTTATTTTATTTTTTTAGCTTTTGTTTGCTAAACAAAGGGAACGTGATAAGTTAGATCACTCTCAAGGGGGATCAGAAGAATTTCCAACGCAAACAGAACATTTCCCGATGTAAATTATCCTACTTTGCATGGGGATTCCCCCCCCCCCCCCGATTTCCCTCCCAGAAAATTTTCCAATTCAATCTTTTTCAGAAAGACCACATTGCTGCTGTGCACCATTCCCCTAAATCTGGCACAGTCTTTCTCTTGCAGGAGAAACCCTGCTGCAGGCAAGTGTTCAGAGCCCTATCAGGGGAATTGTATAAAACTTCTTAACACTTGTGTGGAATAGGAATTTTGTAGACCACTTTGCTGAAGCTAAGGATTTCTTCATTTGGCCAGTGCCTGTATGAGAGCCACTTTTACAATGCCTTTGAGTTTCATGGGGGGAAATTAGGATGTTGATGAAAGTATGATACTAATCATTATTCCTCACATTTGTATTCTCCTGCTTTCAAGGAAGATCAGGGTGGCGCATACGAGTGGACCTTTTCCCTGTTACCCACACAACTCTGTTAGGTAGGCTGGAAAGAAACCTCAACTTGCCAAAGTCAACCAGTGGATTCTTAGCCCTAGCAGGAGGGATATGGACCCAGATTTCACTGGTCCAACTCCAATGCTCTTACCCATTATCCCACATGCACAGGGAATTTGCCCATCTTCCCCAGCTACAGATTAGATACAACCATATCTCGTGTTTGCATGCACATCCACCCAGTCAAGCTCTCAGAGCTGTTCACATAAACAGTAAAATGCATGCTTGTAGCATGTAGGACAAGGATAGAATAAATCATGAAACAAAAAGCCCAGCCAATGCCCTCTACCCAACTGAAACCAGCATGAAACACAGCATTACTTCTTGACCAGGGGTCAGCAACTTTTTTCAGCAGGGGGCCGATCCACTGTCTCTCAGACCTTGTGGGGGGCCGGACTGTATTTTGAAAAAATAATAATGAACAAATTCCTCATGCCCCACAAATAACCCAGAGATACATTTTAAATAAAAGGACACATTCTACTCTGGTAAAAAACACACTGATTCCTGGACCGTCTGCAGACTGTCTGTGGACCTTCCACACTACTTTCCAATGGGTTCAGAGAGTCACGTTCCCCAGAAAGTGAGCATATGATCGTGGCTGTCCCTGTTTACTTCAGATCCTCTTGCGCTAGCTGCGGTTGGGGCCTGGCTGCCCCTCTGTTCCATGGAGATGTATTTCTTCTTCATTTCCTCTTCACCCTCCTAATCCCACCCACCCCTCGCCTGGAGAGCTCTCTTGCCCACTTCTGTTCCAGCTGAGAGCCTTTCCAACCCCTTCCCTCATCCTTCTTTCAAACCCCTCTTGCTCCCTGCCTGTGTCTCAGGGCTCTTAATTCCTTTCTCCCCAGGCTAGAGCCATGATTTAATTCCCCACTTATCGCCCTGCAAATGAGCTGAAATTGGGTGAGCGCCTGCTCAGAGAGAGAGAGAGAGAGAGGCTGTAGAGAGTGAAGCTTGCATCCTCCCAGGAAGAAAAGAGGGCAAATATTTGCTTGTGCAGTCAGAGAGAGATGTAGCCTTGGGCCAGCCAGATAGAGAGAGAGAGAGTGTGCAGGGGGGAAATAATGGGGATGAAAAACTCAACAATTAAAGCTGCTATTCCTACAGAGGAAGCAAGGTGGGATCTTTCTTTGGCTTTTGCACAGCACTCTTGAGGAAGGGAGACATGTCCTGAGCTCCCAGGTATTGGAAGCAATTCGATCTACTGCTCTGCTCTTAAAATTATTAATCAGTTCTTTGAAACATCCAAATCCTGGGCCAAGAACAGCCAAATGCATCCGCACGCATCCTGCAAGTTAAATAATGTGCACAGGTTTGCTAACTTGGTGCAGGGAACTGCACAGATCTCTGAAGCCTTGTTTTCCTCTTTGGAGCTTTGCCCTCCCTCCCTTATCTTTCAGGTCTGGTTTCTTTAGAGAGTCTCCAGGAGATCCGAGGGACTAGAAGCTTGTTTTAGGGGCAGGGAGTGGAGACAGAAAAACAGACACACAGAGAATTAGGTCCAGTGACATTAGAGGTTCCTTTGCTTTTAACGTGCAAGTTTAAGAAACAGAAGAAAATATAACTTTTATTTTTAAAGTATGGTTCTTAACATTCTTTATTAAGGGTCTCTGAAGGTATTCACAGCAAAGCATAGAAGTCTCAAATATCAAACAGCAGTACACAAACAAGGATTTTATATAAATGTTATATTTTACGTAAGTGTAAAAGAGAGAAAGAGACCAGAGCAGCATCCTCCTAAAGTTGGGTCTTTCAGGTTGTGAGCAAAGCCATTACAGTGGTACCTCGCAAGACGAATGCCTCGCAAGACGAAAAAACGCAAGACGAAGAGACTCGCGGAACGGATTAATTTCGTCTTGCGAGGCACCACTGTAGTAAGACTCTTAGGGTAGAGTGTGGTCATCTCATAAGATTTGGTTGGCATACGACTGGTTGGCATATGAGTTTGGGCAGGAAAAGGAGGAGGAGGCGGCAGATTAGAGGCCTGACTCTTTAGCAGAAAGGTACAAATGTAGGTTTGAATGCCTTCCAAGCTTTGGAGTGATTCTCCCAGCCCCACATGCCACCCTCAGCATGTGCCCCTGCCCTCCACTGCCCCAGCAACGCTTCACCATGCCGCTGGAATAATGCATCACCTGATGTGATGTGGGCACCATCAATCATTCTCGATTTTCTTTGAAAGTGGGCCTAGGGATGCCTCAGGGCTCTGCTTGCAAACCTCAGAGAAGTCTCGGGTGAGATCAGTCTTGAGTCTCGAGTTCGTCATTATGGCCTTGCCTGAACCACAGAAAACCTTTGAGGCCAAACTTTCCCACAGCTCTGCGTAGCTCATCTTATGGCTCCCTTGTAGATAAAGCAGTTGTCTTGGGCCTTTCTTAAATCTGGGAGCTAGCGGCCACACTGGCTGGGGCTGATGAGAGTTGTAGCCCACAACATCCAGAACTCGAGGAAGGCTGGTCTAGATGTTACACAACACGTAGAATGGCTGTCATTTTGAATCTCTTTCTTTTTCTCCCAGTGCCGGTGTCTATTATAACACATGGCGTGTGATGCGATGCCATCAGCCTGGGCATTTTCTCTTCTGCCAACAGCTGATGATGTGAGATGGGGCAGGGGGGAAATGCATGGTGAGGTGATGTCACATCACACATTGTCTTGTCGTTCATGATGGGTCCCAGAAAGGAGGAAAATGGAAAATATTCTCCTTTTTTGTTTCTTGTGTTAGCTCCATGGTAGATCCTGGAGCTAAAAATCTCCAGTTAAGAACATAGGAAGGTCTCTGGCAATCTCTTTTGGGGAACCGCAGGCAGGAGCTGAGTGCAACAGCCCTCTATCCCTTCCTGTGGACTCCAGCAACTGGTATTCAGAAGCATCACTGCCTCAGACCATGAATGTGTGTCCACCAGGTAAAGGTAAAGGGACCCCTGACCATTAAGTCCAGTCGTGGCCGACTCTGGGGTTGCGGCACTCATCTCGCTTTATGGCCAAGGGAGCCGGCGTACAGCTTCTGGGTCATGTGGCCA
The DNA here is from genome assembly GCF_965112155.1 of Podarcis liolepis. Lineage (NCBI taxonomy): Eukaryota > Metazoa > Chordata > Lepidosauria > Squamata > Lacertidae > Podarcis > Podarcis liolepis. Next base: position 21,334,046 of record NC_139567.1, on the reverse strand, counting down.
GCATGACTAAGCCACGTCTGACAAACCAGAGCAGTGCACAGAAACACCGTTTACCTTCCCGCCTGAGCGGTACCTATTTATCTACTTGCACTTTGAGGTGCTTTCGAACTGCTAGGTTGGCAGGAGCAGAGACCGAGCAATGGGAACTCACCCCGTCGCGGGGATTCGAACCACCGACCTTCTGATTGGCAAGTCCTAGGCTCTGTGGTTTAACCCACAGTGCCACCCACGTCCTATGTGTCCACCAGAGAGGTGGGATAATCTTTTATGGGTCGGGAGGAAAAGGAAGCTTTCCAAGGGAAATTCAACGCCTTCGTTGTGTGTGCAGACTTTGCCCCCCCCCCCGACCTCTTGAAAATTGTTTAGGGCTTCAGCAGACCACTTAATGGTTCTCCTGCCTGTTGTAGCATTTGTAATGTACCATGCTAGATGCTATATTTATAATTGCATTTTTACAGACACATCACAGGCCACCTGAATGAAGCTCATGAACTGCTACCGGTTCACGGACCACAATTTGGGAACCCCTGGTTCGTTTCCTGTCCCACTGCTCTTCTGTTGTGGAACTCAGGGCTGAAGATACCTGAGAGATCACCTTATTCCCTATGACCCACATGTTTCTCTTATGCCAGTTTCAATCTCTGCTACACTAGATCTTTGAGCCAGTGTGGTGTAGTGGTTAAGAGTGGTGGACTTGTAATCTGGTGAATCGGGTTCGCTTCCCCGCTCCTCCACATGCAGCTGCTGGGTGACCTTGGGCTAGTCACACTTCTCTGAAGTCTCTTAACCTCACTCACCTCACAGAGTGTTTGTAGTGGGGGGGGGGAGGGAAAGGAGAATGTTAGCCGCTTTGAGACTCCTTTGGGTAGTGGTAAAGCGGGATATCAAATCCAAGCTTGATACCATTGGGAGTACGGACAGAGGGTGCCGTGTCTTCCAGCCAAGCAGCAATCGCTGAATTCCATCTTATTTTTCAAGGCAGAGAGTAATGGGCACATTCCTTTGCAAGCCAAGACAGACCCTCCTTGCTTTTGTACCCAACCCCTTCCTTGTTTACCCAGGACAGGCCCCGATCCTCTGCTACAAGAGAAGGGTTTGCATTCCTCTCCGTCTTTTCCCCCGCACTGACACTTTTGATTAAAGCTCCCTTTTCGGCTGGGCAAGTTGGAGCAAGAGGCCTCATTTTCAGGTTGGGCAACCTTTGTTCCTGATCTGGGGAAAGAGAGAGAGGGAGAGGGTGTTTTCTCTTTCCTTTTTTTCGCTGTGCAGGTCTTGGTGGGGGAGGGAGGCGAAGAGAGGTGAGTCTCCTGGCCTGGGAACGGAGGGATGCGTTGAAACCTGCAGAAACCGCCCCAGAGCCTTGAACTTTTTGAAACCTCCTTGGTTTGAAAATGGAAAGGGAAAAGACGAGGGCTTAATTTTAAGCCGGGGCTTGGCTCTAGAATCTATACAAAAAGCCAAGGAATCGCCACATTAGTGCTGAAATATAAATAAAGAAGGGCACTTTGAGCATGTGCAGAGTGAAGTTCGCCCCCTCCCTTGCCACTAAGACAACACAGCTGCTCTCTGGGAGTCTGGGATCAATTCTAGGTCAAAAAGTCCTTGTGTCCATTTTACACCAAATTCTTGGGCTGATGTTGGACTCAGTGGCGGTGTCCTTTCATGGTATCAAAGCTTTCTGCTGCCCTCATCTCATCTCTTTGGCTGCAAAACTCTTCCAAAACCAGGCTTTCAGTTGAATTCTTGTGACTCCATAGAGCGTTTTATTTGCCTATTGCATTTATAGCACACCTTTTTCTCCCAAGAAGCTCAAGGTGCTGTACATGGTACTCTCCCTCCTCATTCAGTCCTCACAACAACCTTGTGAGGCATGTTAGGTGGAAAGACTCAGTTGACTGGCCCAAGTTCACTCACTGAGCTTCATGGCAGAGTGGAGATTTGAACCCCAGTCTCCTAGGTCCTCATCCGACACTCTAATCACTACACCACGCTGGTAGGGTTGGAGTGGCTATGGCACAAAGGGAGCATCAGTGCATATGACAGCTTTGGAGAAGAGGCAGCCCTATAGGTGGCGTTGGACCACAACTCCCATCATCCTTAGCCAGAGTGGATAAAAATCAATGCTTTAAAAAAAAAATAATCAGATTTTTTAAATTTAAATCAGATTTTTTAAAAATTTAAATGAGTTTTTAAAATAAAATGCTTTTGGGGGAAAATCTTTCTAAAGATAGTTTTCTGTTTACAGTAAGCTCCATTATAGTCCAAAGTTTATTCATCAGGAAATAAGGATTTGTTTGAAGTTCTTCTTGTGTGCTAAAACTTAGTCTAAGGTTTTGATTTTTTAAAACAAATCGTTTAACCACATCAGTTAACAAACATGGATACAGTGTGGAACATGGAAACAGTACATGGATATAATGTTATTGTTTTAGTTAAATAAATTGTTTAAATTGTTATTAAGGAAATGATTATTTTTCTCCTTCCAATAAAGTACAGCAGAAAAGTTGTCCAAATATAAACAGTGAACTTATTAAGCCACAATAATTTCAATGCATTTCTAATAGTATAACCAAATCAGTAGTTTTTTTATATAACTGTAAAAACTACCCTGAAAATTTATTACTCCAAAAATGAAACCTTCATCTGGTTGTAAGTATTAAGATTATACCAGCAAGAATGAGTCTTTCTGTAAAAAAACAACGATTTAAATCAAGTCTTATTGACTAGTGATTTAAATCAAATCTTACTGACTAGAGATTTAAATCGTGATTACTATTTGATTTAAATCAAATCCACCCTGTCCTTAGCCATTGGCCGCACTGGCTGGGGGCTGATGGGAATTGGAGTCCACATTGGCTATCTCTGACTTAGGATCTCCAAGCGATTATATGATCTCTGGGCAGGACCTGCCCTTTGCCTTCCTCTGCTCAAAGATGGAGGTGCTTGGGGTAGAGAAGGACTTCAGGCCTCTTCTCCCTCCGCCTTCCCCACCCAGGCAGCTTTGTCCTTGCGGCCTTATCAGGTGACGGCTCAGCTCACTCCTCTGTGCTCTTTCTTCAGTGGCAAGCTAAGCCGCTTTGGCAAGGCCACCCACAGACAATATGCATAGAGGGGGAGAACTGAGGTCCTGCACCTTCTCCCCCTCCCCCCATCCTCCCCCCTTCCTTTGGACAGCATCCCCAGGAGGCAAAGGATAATCAATAGGAAATCCCAGCCTGTCTGCTGAAGATTTTTATTTTTTTTGAAGGAGGTGGGTGGAAGGGTGAGAGATGAAGACTCTTGCCCAATCATGGGCCTCCTTAGGTTGCTAGGTTACCAGCCAGGTTCTCATGCACTTGGACCCCCTGCCCAGAGCATCCTCGCATAGGCTAGGTGGCTGCAGGGAGTCTTGTAGGCTGAGTTTAGGCATCGGGGCCCTTCTTTTTCTCCTCTCTCTTTCTCTCCCTCCCTCTGACTTTTTATCCTGCTGCCTCTTCCTCAAAAGGCACCTTCACTTTTCTGAGAAGTTGTGCCGGGCTCCCGTCTTGTAGGTATCGCGGAGGTCAACACCACCCCTTTGTTCCCTTTCGCAGGCAGAGAGCAGGGACAGAAAAGCGGTCAGGCGAAGGAACAATTCCTGTTCTCGGAACATCTCTTTTATGCTTCAAGATCCCATTCTCTTTCTCCCACACTCCCCGCGTTCGCCCCCCCCATCCCTACAGTTCTTATTCTGCTTCCCTGAATGTCTTCCTTCCCCCACCCTATCTTCCTTTCTTACACACACACACACACATCATTCAAAAGCAAAAACTGTAAACTTAACAACTTTAACTTCCTGTTGCACCCCTGAAATAAATGCAGCGCCCGCTTCCTCGCTGCGTGTGTTCCAATTACTGGAGGATCCTGCCTTTTTTAATATTGGGAATGCAACCTTCAAAATTGTATTCATGAGCTGTATGAATCGCTTTTCTGCTGAAAAGAGACATGCAGGGGGAAGAAAGCAAATGATCCTCTTTGGCTGCCTGAATACCTGCTTCCGTCTCCCTTTCTTTCGGAGTCCAGCCATTTAGCAAGGACAGCTGTGGGCAGCCTGAGGGCCAATTAGCTGGGCTCCCAGTTGCCACCATCCCTAACCATTGGTCACTCAGGCTGAGGCTGGTGGGAGCTGGGGCTCTAACCACCTCTGGAGGGCTGGTCCATAGAGTTGAGAAATACTGAAAATTAACATACAGTCCTGTACATGCCTGCTCAGAATTAAGTCCTGTTGAGTTCAGTGGGGTGTACTTTCTGTTGGTGGGTATGGGACTGCATCTAAAGGATAACCAGTGGAAGCTACAACAAAGTGTTGCAGTGCATCATACCTTTTAACAGGAGGGTTCTAGTTTAGGGATCCAGCCAGCTAACCATCCACCCATCTTTTCCTCCAGGTTAGTCCAATTCCCCTCCGCCATTTTCCTTCTCGAACTACCACTTACAGTTCTGTGGCTACTGAGCATGTGCAGTCCTCACTGAATGTCATTTTACCTTTTCCGGCTTTTGTGGAAGGCGGATTTTGGTGCTCTTTGCTGTTCTCCTAACCTGCTGACGTCTCTCCTGTTTCTTAGTGGCCTGTTCCATTGGCTCTCCCCACCTGCGTTCACTATTAGCAGGAGTAATTGCTGGCACTGGATGTACACAAGCGAAATGATGTGTTTTGTGGGTTATAGGGAAGAGTATTGATTCTCCAGAATATATTTAAGGTTTCTAACAGACTTGTTTGCTGACCTCAAGATCCTGCGAAGCAGTTTGCTTGTCCCTCACTTGGTGCCCGCAAGGAGCAGCTCCTCTGCTTAATGGAAAGCAAGTGGGCCTATTTTTATCGGGCAAACACAGGGAAGTATGCTGCCGTTTCCATTACAGCTACTCTCCTTTCTCCTTTTCTTGTCCTGTCTCATCAATTTCCGCTCCATCCTCCCACAGAATGCAATTACTTTAGTTGCAGGAGAAGGGGGGAGGGGGACACAAAAAAATGGCCACATCTGCTGGGTCCTTCTCCACCCCACCACGCTTTCCCCAATCCCCTTTTGGCAATTCCATGCAGTTCTCAAAATGATACCCCAAACATTTTCTGCTCCTGGAGGGTTCTGACCTGGCACGGTTTAGGGAGGTGTAAACTGCAATCATAGCTGTCAAGTGTCCCTTATTTGGCGGGACAGTCCCTTATCCCAGTGCCATGTCCCGCTGTTGTCCCTTATTGATGATGTCCCTTAAATAAGCTACTGAAGGTAATGGGGCCCTTTCTATGTCCAGCTGTCCTTTGTCAACAACAAATTGTTGCTGTTTTTTGTGTTGAATATATACGGTAATTTATGGACCTAATGGGTATCTAAAGCCATTTGCACACAACAAAATATGTATTTTATCAAAGTAATTGTTGATCCCTTATTTTGGCTGCTGATCCCTTATTTTCAAATCTGTAAGTTGACAGCTATGACTGCAATGCAGAAAAGGTTGATACGCTATGGCACATATAGGCTGCTTATTTCAACCCTCTTGGAAACTGGCTCGATGGCTGTGGTGCCCTCCAGTAATTCTGACTGTTGTGGCTTCGCAGGAAGGCAAGTTCTTGGAATAGGCTGTGTAGATGCTGTCCCTTTAAAATGCACGAAAAGCACACCCCTCTCCAAAGCATCATGGGCACTGCAGTTTGCTAAGAATGCTGGGGACTGTAGCTCTGTGAGGGGTAAACTACACTCCCCAGAATTCCTTGGGGGAAGCCAAGTGCTTGAAATGTAGGGTGTGGATGTGGCCACAAGATGCAGCAGGCTGGTCTAGGTGGTTGCTTTCCTCTGATCCAGCAGGGCAGTCCTATTGTTTTTATGGGCCTCCTGGCTAAACAGTGCCTGTGGTTTGAATGTGCTTCAAAGCAACCCCCAAGAACTTTGGCCCCTTCGTTGACTGTAAGACCATAAGATGGTCTTGCTGCATCAGGCCAGTGGCCCATCTAGTCCACCATCCTGTTCTCACAGAGGCCAGTCAGATATCTGTGGGGAAATGACAATCCCTCATTTGTTTAGTTGAGGCCCTTGGCATTTAAACTAGTTGGGAAGTGATTTAAGTTTGTAGTGTAGATTTTCCTTTAGATGCATCCCAATTGACATACCTTTGAAGGCATCTCCGGTGGTTTTGCTTGTTTGTTTTGTTTTTGGCCCAGTGGTTTGACTCAAACAGAGGCATTTTCTGGAATGTGTACGTGCATATGCATTTGATTCCCATCCACACCAGCAAATTTCTGCCCACATCAGTTGTGGTCTAGTATTAATAGGAGTTTCAGCATGGTTTCCCCAAACAACCACAAAGTGGATGCATTTGGAATTGCAGTTTGGACCAGCAGCAACCAGCCAGGTGTAGCTAACGAAGGAGAAAGGTACATCCGTGGACATCTTTAAATGGCTTTTGATGTAAATCTGGGGAAACCCAATCAGAATCCAGGCTTAGCTTACTGACCTAGTTGCACACAATGTTTCTACGGCCTCTTGAAAACCCAGACAGGTGCAGAGTTACAAATAACCTTACCTGTCTGGCAGGTAGAGTGACCTATCGTGCAAGGGAGGAGGCACCGGCTTATTTCTGCCTTGAGTTGAGGACCTGGGTATGTACATCTTACCCAAAAGCAGGTCCAAAACTAGCTGGTGGCAGGAAGAGAATATGCTTCAGCCTGGAACTGAGGTTGTCACTGTTTTCAGATAGGTACCTTCTGATATACAGGAGAATTTTCTGGAAATCCTCTTAAGACTGCAGCGCTGTCTTAAACAGACTTGGAAGTAAGCCCAGTTGAATGCCAGCAGGGGTTTTATTCTGTTTCAGCGATGGGGAGCTTCAGGGCCAAGTGTCTTTCTAGCCAACCATTGGGGCTTTCCCAGGCCATGCCCCCTACTCTTAGGCCACACCCATTTCCCTAGGCCACACCCTTCACTGGCACTGCCCTCCTCAAATGGGGACTTGGATGCAACTGGGTGTTTCTGAATTGGAAAAGAGTGTGCTCAGTTCAAAATTCAAACTACCTTTTTCTTCTTCTTATCAGTTTGGTCGCCATCTTGGAAAAATGGCCGCTTGTTTTCACATGTTTGTTTACTGGCTGCAATCTTATCAAATCTATCCAGGTTTTCTTCTTTTAATAAATGTTTTGTAGGATTTCTGTGAACTTCAATTATTTTAAATTGATTCATAAATTTTAAAAAAATGCGATGGCACCGTTTTCCAAAGAAAGGGGAAGCTGGAATTGGTGCATCTGATCCAAGACTGGCCACTCTGCCTGGCTGTGGCTCCTATCACCTGCTCCTTCCAGACCCTCCATTTTTTAAAAGTGGAGATGCTGTGGATTCAACTGGCTGCCCTCCTGCATTCCCTCACCACTCCAATTACAAATAAAAGTTCGCAGAAGTGCATTAAGGCAGGGATGTGCAAACCACAGGCTTGCTGACTCTACTTTGGATTGAACTAGAACGCCATGTTTGACCTTAAGACTCATTGTTAAAATTGAAGCATAGGGTGCTTCTGAGCTTAGAAATCAGTTTTCGGTCCCAGAACTGTTCTGAGTTCACAGTCCTTTCACACCAAAGTTTTCTTTCTAGAGCCTAATAAAAATAATGTTGTTGTTTGGAAGTCAGAAACCTTGACCATCTATTGCACATCACACAGAGATGTACCAGCAAAACACTGCCCACCCCAGTGTTTAAAGTATAGGGTTGTCTCCAGCTAAGTCCTACTCCGAGTAGACTCATTGAAATGAATGAACCTAAGTGAGTCATACCCATTAGCTTCAGTGAGTCTCCTCCAAGTAGGAGACGAGCAATGGGGAATAATACCCAAGGATTTTCTGCCTGCCGTGATTTGAGTGATTTGACGTATGTGTCCTGGGGAAGAGGAAGTGCTTCCCCCCACCCCACCCCAGGCTCCTGGTGGGATGCCACAGTGGCAGGTAGGTGGGTGTGTTTTACTTGGAGGGGGGGGGAGTTGTTGTTGCTGCTGCTTTCGATGTGCCTCGCCAGTTTATGCTCCTGTTCAAAGGGAAGAGGAGGTGGCGGCTGCAGCAGGTCCCAGCATGTGCAGCAAAGTGCTTGAAAGGTTGCAAGTTGCAGCTGGAACTGGGCAGGGCGCGGCTTCCCACAGGAGCACCTCGATTTGGGGGAAGGGGGGGTGGCAAGGAGGTACAGCAAGAGACCCTGTGAGATCGAAACTGCACCTCTCCTAATGCCTGGAGGGGAGGCAGAGCAAGGGGGAGGCAGAGGGAAGGGGAAGATGGGATCACGTAGGCAAGGAGGAGGGGGTGGCAAGAGAGTGTTTCGGGGCAAGCAGGAGGGGGCCCCTTGTCTTTTTATAGGGGTTGCCTCATTTCAGAACAGGCCACTGTACAGTGGTACCTCGGCTTAAGTTACTTAATTCGTTCCGGAGGTCCGTTCTTAACCTGAAACTGTTCTTAACCTGAAGCACCACTTTAGCTAATGGGGGCCTTGCGCTGCTTGAGCACAATTTTTGTTCTCATCCTGATGCAAAGTTCTTAACCCGAGGTACTATTTCTGGGTTAGTGGAGTCTGTAACCTGAAGCGTATGTAACCTGAAGCGTATGTAGCCCGAGGTACCACTGTACCAGGCACAGGTCTTTTCCAGCTCTGCCTAGAGGCAAGTACGGAAGAGCCAAAGGCCCTCTCTAGTCCAGTATCCTGTTTTTAGAGTGGGCAACCAGACACCCTATTCTCTCCCTACTTGAAAAAATCATTTTTTAAAAAAAGATTTAAGCTCAACAACCTTGGCCCTCAAAAGCTCAACATCATGATCTGCATCAACATCAACAGCATGCATCTTGATCTGTGAAATATGGAAACCTTAACATAGCCATTGCAAACATCGGTTATCTTATCTTCCACTAAATGTCAGGGGTTGGATGTGGGACTTTTGGCATTTAAAATGTGTGTTGTATCACTGAGCTATAGCCCTTTCCCTAATGATGGCCAGAATACGAGCACCTACACTTCCTTACACCACAACACACCCCCTCCAAAGTGCTCACAATACTTCACTGACTCAGAAATCACAGCAACCCTGTATGGTAGGCCAATATTATTCCCATTTTACAGAAGGAGAGGAAAAAGAGCTTTGAGGCTGTGACTTGACTAATAGTGCCACTGAGTCTGTGCCAAACAAGCTGAGATATTAATCACGTGGACCCTGGCTCATACAATGGTACCTCGGGTTACATACACTTCAGGTTACAGAAGCTTCAGGTTACAGACTCTGCTAACCCAGAAATAGTACCTCGGGTTAAGAACTTTGCTTCAGGATGAGAACAGAAATCGTGCTCCCACGGCGCGGCAGCAGCGGGAGGCCCCATTTGCTAAAGTGGTGCTTCAGGTTAAGAACAGTTTCAGGTTAAGAACGGACCTCCAGAACAAATTAAGTTCTTAACTCGAGGTACCACTGTAGTGAAAGCTGTCTATGACACTGGCTCTCATTGAGACATGAAGGTGGGCCTTCATGTAGAAGTGTGATCAAATTTTTGATTGCTAACTCCATGTTAACTTCCTCCCCTTACTCATCATTTGTTTGGGGCAAAGGCAGAGCACATTCCCAAGGATAGCATGAGATTTATCTCACGAGCCAATCCGGTCCTGCTCAGCCTCTGGCTTACTTTGCAGGGATGTGATTAAAAAAAAAAAAGTGCTGAACTCACATGTGCACAAAGTGCTTGAAATGCATTAGAGAAGTTACTTGCCAATGTGGTGGTTTACAGTGGAAAGCCGTGCAAAATGGCGCTTGCAGAACCGGTTCCGACAGTGTGGCGGAGGTAGCTTGGATTGGTTTTGTGCACATGCAAAATGATTGAGCGTGGCCATGCACACTGGTCCTGGTGGGTCGAAAGAATTCCGATCTGAATCTGAACAGAGTGGGAAACCGTGTGGACTAGAAGCGTTTGGGTTTTTTGGGTAGCTGCGCAAGTGAGTGCATGTGGCCTTTATGTGTGGAGTTGCATGCCAAGGCAAGTACTTGGTTGGATCCTTGGGCTTACTTCTTGGCACTAGACAGGGATTTTGAACTTTGGGAAAGAAGGTGGCAGCGTAGGGTCCCTTTGATGCCCTGAGACGTTTGTTTGGAAAGATTTAATTGAAGGCTGTGGATATTGTTTTGACGATGAATTATGAGTTAGCGCCTTTGGAACACCTCGAGAGGAAAGAGCCTGTGGGGTACTGGCGGTCGGTCCCTGGGATCGTCACGTGTTCCTTAGTATGACAGCTGTTCCTACATGGCTTTACAACTTCATTTATCTGAATGGCCTCTGGGAACGCCGGGGCAATCGGGAGTTTGGCTGATCCTGAGTGAGATTTCCATTGTGATGTGTTGGCTCATGGCTTGCAACCAAGTCCCAGATAATGGGTCTGCGTTAGCACCAAAAGCCTTAATTGACTGGATTGATGCAGCTCCTTAATTCATTCGATTGCTGGTTGAAATTTTTGGTTTTTAAAAATTAGGTTTTAATTATAGTTGGCGCCCGCCAAAGAGTTTTCTTCTGCACTGTGCTGCTGTAAATCTCCACACGTCTCTTCAGGCAGCGTTGAAATCTGATTTACTCAACTGCTGGTGCTGTGGAAATGTTGCTTCACAGCGATTTTCCTCCATCCGTATTAATTTGGTAAGATGACCCTTCTGGAAAGGCATTGTCTGTGCAGCAAAACAGCAATTTACAGTGTCCAGAAAGAAAAGGTGGGAGGGGAATAGTTAGGGGACAATTGTTCAGGACATGAGAGCTGGTATAGCAGTTAAGAGTGTGTACTATGAACCAAGGGACCCAAATATCACATCAGCAGTGGTCTGGGGGGGGGGAACCTGTGAGCTCTCTGCCCCAGTCTGTAAAATGTAGATGATACGACTGGCCCGCCTTGCAAGGCTGTTGTAAGAACTGCTAATGCCCTGCAGCATTTCAGAGAGGCAAACAGGGGCAGTTTTTTGTGTGCTGGCAATGCTCCCTTTTGAGACACAGGACCACGACCTGAGATTTTACACACATGGGCACAGATATGCATTGCAGCACTAGAACAGCCTTTTCTCACCTGCTGCCAAGATTCTCCCCTGCTCTGGCTCCTTCAGCTGCAATTCTGTCTCACCGCTTAAGGTGGTAAATGGACAAGGAGTTGTGGGCTGATGTTTTGTGCCCAAGAACCTGCACCGACACGCATGGGCATGAGAGCGAGGATGCAGTTTCTCAGGAATCTTCCCCAAAGGGCATAATGAGGATAAGCTACGTTTTCTCAGGGAAAGTCGTCAGAGAGAGTTGGGACTGTTCCTTTTAAGTGCGGAGAGCTGGAATTGCATGATGGGGACATAATAAGCTCTTCTTCTACTGAGTCAGTCCCCGGATTCTGTCCGTTCTGTCTGGCAGTGTTTCTCCACGGCCTCTGGCAGAGAAGGGTCTTCTCCATCGCTTGCCCCCAGAGTTCCTTCAACTGGAGACACTGAGGACTGAACCGGTGAGGGAATAATTTCCTTCCCCTTGGAGCTCAGAGCCCCTCTTCCCATCCCCCTCTCCAGAGCTCTCTTTGCCCCTGATTAGCTGGGTGAATTATGCCAGAGAAATATATGCAAATCTGCTAAACGCTTGCAAAAATTTCTAACACATCGGAGAATTTAGCCTTTGTGTGTGGCATAAGGCTTAGATTTTGCAAAAAAGAAAGAAAAAGCATTCTTATATGTGTGACTATGTATGTGCACTAAAATATTTCCCATGCACAGAGTTGTATCCATCGCCGCCGAAGCTCTAGCTGACCTCGCCAAATCCCTTCCATTTCAATGCCCAAACGGCAATTTGGAGTTTTGTAAATGGGGGATTTCTGTCCTGGCCTGAAAGTGAAGGCTTCTTTCCCCCCAGCAATCCCCCAAACAGGTTTTTGCTTGCCCTTGGCTGGGCGAAGGGGCCTCCCTCACTCTCCCCCTGTTTGCCTCTCAAAGGTTTTGTTAGATTAGTTCTCCCTGCCTTAAGCTGGAGCCTCCCTCACTCTCATGTCAGAATTTAATCAAACAGAACATCAACAAGCAGCTCTTAGTGAGATATCCCGGCCCCTTTGGGGGCACGGGGCTTGCCTCATCCACTGCCTGTTTTTCCACTGATCCTAGGTAATTAAAATGGCTTAACAGCCCTATAAACCAAACAGCTGTCTCTCGATGAATCGCCCTGCTACGCAGGAGACCTTCGGTTCATGAAAAAGAACCAAAGAGAGGGAAAGAGAGAGAGAAAGACCTCATAATTCGAGAGATCTGAGGGTACTGGCGGGGGCAAAGCAGCGATTTGCCTTAAATGGAGAGGAATTTGGGGGCAGGAGGTGGAGGAGGGGAGATTAAAATGCCTCAATTTCAAAGGGGAATGGGTGGAAAATGGAGGGGGGGTAGATAAGGAAAGAAGGGGGGAAGCTGGATTCCAGGAAAAGGGTAAAGTCTGTTGACTAGATAATCCAGCCAATGATGGGAATGGGCACGCAACGGTTATTGGAACTCCTTATGGGCACGAAAAATGCAAAATACGCTGTGCACACATCTGTTCCTTTATTTATTTTAAAATTTGCTGTAGTGCCCTTCGCCGTCGGTTCCAGGGCAATGTGTAACACATCAAGACTGATAAACTGCAGCAAGACCTATAATGGCAACAGCTGATGTAAGATGATTAAAACACCAGGAAGTGAAGAGTGGAACAATTTGGGATTATTATTTGTAGTAGTAACAGTGGTCCTGTGATCCGTTGTCCAGCACTTGGTTCTCATGTCCCTCCATTCCACCCTGAAAACCTGCATTTGTACAATGGCAGACCCTCCAAGTGTCCCTATTTTCCAGGAACAGTCCTGGATTAGCAGAAGCCATCCCGGTTTCTGATTTGATCCCAGATTCCTTAGGACATCCCTATTTTCATCAGAGAAATGTCAGATGGTATGGAGTTATGCGAGCCAATGAGATCAGTAACTATACAACATTTAGAAGACATCTCAATGCAGCCCTTTATAGAGAAGTTCTTTTTAAAAAATGTTTAAAGATTTTTCACTCTATAAGACGCACCAGACCATAAGACGCACCTAGTTTTTGGAGGAGGAAAACAAGAAAAAACCATTCTGAATCTCAGAAGCCAGAACAACAAGAGGGATCGCTGTGCAGCGAAAGCAGCGATCCCTCTTGCTGTTCTGGCTTCTGGGATAGCTGTGCAGCCTCCATTAGCTCCAGGACAGAAATCCCCCATTAGCACACACATTTCCCCTTACTTTTTAGGAGGGGAAAAGTGAGTCTTATAGAGCAAAAAATACTGTATGTTGGAAGCCGCCCAGAGTGGCTGGGGCAACCCAGTCAGATGGGTGGGGTATAAATAATAAAGGTGTTGCTGTTGTTGTTGTTGTTGTTGAACAGGGCACCCCTATTTTCATCAGAAAAATGATGGAGGTTATAAAATTGCATCAGTTTTATCCTGAGCATGCAGCCTGGCTGGCACTGCTCATCAAAGGGCCTGGCGAGGCAAAGGATTTGCCATGCCAGTGGCAAAATGGAAGCGCTGGTGTTGGTACTTGCTATCGATTCCCTCGATCCACTTCCTTCGACTTTTTTGGAAAGCAGCGGAGCCAAGCCCAGCTTGATCGCATCATGGCTGGAAGGCTGCAAACTGGTTTGGGGAGACAATCCCCTGCCGTCGGGGTTGGCTTTGTCTGAATGGGGGTTTGCAGGGGTAGTGCACACTTTCCCTGGATGGGTGTTGTTCCTCGCCAAGAGGCTGTTTCCGTGGGAGAGAGAGAGAGTGAGAGTTTGGTGGTGAATGCAGAGGAACAAACTTTTCCAGTGGGTGGGTGTGCCTTTCCCAGCATTTGAGAGGCTGAGAAATTGACAGCAGAAAACCTGCACATTTTGGGACTCCTTAACAATCTCCAACATGGAATTCAATATTTCTCAACTGCTGCGATTTCAGCCAGCATCTGGTTGGCCTCTTTGAGAAGAGCCTTTGACCTCATCCAGCAGAACTCGCCTTATGTTCCCCAGCCACTGGTATTCAGTCGCCAGGTTCACACTTCACTTCAGACCATAGTTTAAAACCAACTATAGTTCGCTGTGAATGCTGCTCTATAAAGTTTCTGGGGTGCTTTGGATGAAACAAGCCAGACTCTGGTTTGCTGCATCGTTCAAAACTAGGTGTGTGGCTGGCTTCCTTCAAACAAACCACAAATGGTAAGCAGGTTTACTCGGAGTAGTTTGGAAACAAACACCTGTCGGGACCTTGCCAGGTGCTTTTCCGAATCCCAAACAGTGGAAGTAATACTGGCAGAGAATCTCTCTCGGGACCAATTAGCTCAGCTGCCAAAATCAATGCCTGTAAATATTTTTTGGAAAACATTTTCTCTCTGATAAAATGCTTTCGTTCTAATTAGGCAGAACTCTGCATAAACAGATGACAGGTGATGGATGGGCCCACTACTTTGCGTCGGGCTGGCCAGAAGAGCTCTTTGTAGAGTAACCACTTTTGTTTCTTTGCCAATGGGGCAGGGCAGGTTACAGTTGGGGGAGCGTCCTGGGAAGTAATAATTGAGAGGGGGGAAGCATATGGTGGCACCTCACCGCAAAAGGAAAAATTGTAGAGTTGGGGAAGGTTTGACCAAAATGATCAAGGGGGTGGAGTGACCCTCCTATGAGTAAAAGTTGCAGCATTTGGGACCTACTGGTTTAAAGAAAAGGGGAGTAAGAGGGATCCTCATAGAAGTTTATAAAATTATGCATGGCATGGAGAAAAGGGATACTTTTCTCCATTTCTCATAATGCTCTAAGTCATGGGCATCCAATGAAGCTGAATGTTGGAAGATTCAGGACAGAGAAAAGGAAAGACTTCTTCACACATCACATAGTTAAGCTATGGAACTCTCTCCCACAGGAGGAAGTGATGGCCACCAACTTGGGTGGCTTTAAAAGATGACTGGACAAATTGGGGGAGTGGGGATAAGACTAGCAATGGTCGTTAGTTACAATGACTGTTCTCTCCCTCCATGGTTGAAGGCAGCAATGCCTCTGAATACCAGTTACTGAAAACCACAGGAAGGGACGGTGCTCTTGTGATGGGGCACTGCTTGAGGGCTTCCATAGGCATCTGGAGATGCTGGATTAGATGGGCCATTGGCCTGATTTGACAGGCTCTTCCAATTTAGCATGGAAGGGTTGAGATGGAACAAAATGAAAAGTTGCAAGAATTGTCCTTGCACAACATGCCTTCTTGAATGCTTGCATACCCAAAGACGTGTGCTGGCTTGTTCAGTGGGACCCTGATGACTAGGTGCCTTCCTAGGCTCTTTTGGAGAGTCTCAACTGAAAGGACTCCTTTCCTTGTTGACCTTTCAAGTATGCTAAAAACTGAGATTGAGAAATCCTTCCGTCCCTTCCTCGTGGGGTAGTCGAAGGACGTTTCCCTCACTTATCTTGTGAGGGCCAGGTGACTTTAAGTATGGTTTCTGGTAAAAGAAAGAGAGAGAAGAAATGTTGAATTGACATCTTCCTTGGACAAGCCACCTTCCCCTGTTCTAACCTTTCTTACCCTCGATTACTCAATAGCATTTCCTTCCCACGTTACTTATACTTTGCAGACTCTAAGGTGCAAGGAGGCTGGGGAGGAACTGGTTATCACATGGTCGCTGTTGCAGAGGGGAGGATCCAAAGAGCAGCAGAGCCTCGTGTGGGTGTGGCTTTATAAGAGGGCGGGGTTTCATCACCTTTACCATTGCTCTGTTTTGAACATGCACAACCATTCCCAAATGGGTTCCAATTTAGAGCATTAAACGCTCCTTTGAAAAACTTCCCCGCCGACTGAAGTGCAAAGAGGATAATTTTTCTCTCTCCCTCTTTATCCCACCCTGCCAAATCATCCTTTTAAAAAAGAAGAGGGAGTTCTCCAGGGGAGATTCCCTCCCCACAAATGAATCTTGCTCCTTACTCATTTCCCTTCTGCCTGGGGAGCTGCTTGACATTTGGGAAGGAGGGGAGGGGTAAAGTTCATAATTAAAAATGCAACGCTTGCTAGAAGGATGGCATCCAAACTGCCGTGTCTACTAAAAAATGAAACAGTTTGCTTTGCTTCGCATTTTTTATTTTTTCTTATTTTGAAAAAGAAAAATCAACCAGCCAAAAGCACACGCAGCCGCCCCCGAGAAACCCAAATGCAGTCTCCCGTGCACCCATCAGAATGATGAAAACAGCAGAGAGCAAACTACAAAGACTAAAGACTAAACTGGCGGGGGGGGGGACACAAAACCTTATTTACAGGAGGGGCAGAAAGCAGGCATGTGTATCTGGGATGGGGGAGAGCAAGCCAGCCAAAGGACGAAGTAATATTTTGGAGACAGAGGCTGATTCTCCCTTTCTGTTTCCCCTGCTTCTGTTTCCCTCTCTCCTTCCATCTGCCTGGATGCTGCTCATTTCCCCAGGTCAGGAAGGCCGGTGCTTGGCACTGTTGCTTCAGCAACAAAGCGGTTGAGAGCGAATTTAGCTTAAATACATGCATAAGAAGCATGTTCCATGCATGCAAGGTGAGGAGGCAGGTCAGGGAGGTCCAGGTCTGGCCAAACTTTCTTCCTGATATACTAGCTTTCTCTGTGCCGGGGATTCTCCATAGTGAAGGGAGCGGGTTAGAATTCAAGCTTGAAATCTTTACACGCAAATTCTGAAGTGGTACGGTCCAACAGGAGAGCCTGCTGAAGGCAGGACCAGTTTGAGACATTTTTGTTTCCTGAAGAAAAGGGCAACCCCCCCCCCCCCGCGCGTGCCTCCAGTCCCCCCATTCATTGTGCAGAAGCTGATTGGACCGACATTTGGATCTTACTTCAACGCTGGCAGCAGGATATTAGCCTCCAGTGCACCTGAGGACAGCAGGCTGGTTTATGGAATGTAGGGACCTAGGAGGCTGCTTTAAGCTATGCCACTCTCTTGGCCCGTCTGGTTCAGTATTGTCTACATAAACTGGCAGTAGCTCTCAAGAGTTGTAGGCAGGCATCTCTGTCTGCCCTACCTGGAGATGCCAGGGATTGAACCTGCATCTTTTACTTGCAAACAGATGTCCTACCGCTGAGTTGCAGTCGTCCAGCCCATGTTGGTGCCTGAGGCTGAAGATCCATTGAAATGCATCCCTTTGTGGATATAAAGCCAGCAAACCTGATTATTCCTTTCCGTGTCTCTTACAGGCCACAGAAAGAGTTGGGAGTCTCGTTGACCCAGGTCTGTCTGTGAAGTAGTGCATGATCTGGGCAAAGCTTTGCTGGGCAAAGACCTTTGTCAGCTGGCCAAGGCTTGTACTGAAGGGCAGCTAATCTGATGCTCTGTCGATGGCCGAGAATGCTGGTGGAAGTATAGCTTGAAAGAATCAGTCTAAGGATGCATTCTATATACCGTATTTTTCGCTCTATAAGACTCACCAGACCACAAGATGCACCTAGTTTTGGGAGGAGGAAAACAAGAAAAAAAATATTCTGAATCTCAGAAGCCAGAACAGCAAGAGGGATCCCTGCACAGTGAAAGCAGCAATCCCTCTTGCTGTTCTGGCTTCTGGGATAGCTGTGCAGCCTGCATTCGCTCCATAAGATGCACACACATTTCCCCTTACTTTTTAGGAGGGAAAAAGTGAGTCTTATAGAGCAAAAAATACAGTATATAAAGAAGAAACCTGGGTTCTTTCTGTAAAGTAGGAAACTATACATGACATCTCCAAAAGGTCCCAGGCTCAATTCCTGGCATCTCTGGGTAATGCTGGGAGATACCCTTGCCTGAAATCTTGGGGAGCGGCTGCCAGTCAGTGTCAGTAGCACTGAGCTAGATAGACCAATGGTCTGCATAAGTGGAAGGCAGCATGCGTTGTTGCCCCAAAGCCTTTGTGCTAGGTGCTGTACAGAGGCAGCTCCATTACCCATCTCACATCCCCAGCAAAGCAGGAACCCAGAGACTCTCTAGTTGCAATCAGCTGCTGCAAATCAACCCTCTGTCTGTACGAAGTGTGCTTAGCAGACAATCCTCTGTTGTGTGTCCGTGTGTGTGTGTGTGTGTGTGTGTGCGCGCACACACACACACACACACACACACACGTTGGCGATGGTGCCTTACCCAGATGGTAATGTTCTTGTTGAGTCACTCTGCGCAACCTGTAATTCCAGCTCCGTCTGGTCCATCCTCCACTTGTTTTTCTCACCGTTGATCTCCCGGGGCTCCGGACTGCCTGGGAGACCAAAGACAGCTGTCTCTTGGGGGGATAATGGGGCACCACAAAGCCGGAAGGATGGCTCTGATCTTGGCCCATCGTCCTCTATGTTTTTGCTGCCTTCCCGTTACTTGCTGCTGCTGGCGCAGACCCCAGGCATGCAAAATCCCATTAGGCAAACCCCAAATTACCACCATTTACCAATTTTCCTCTCTTCCAAGCGAGGGATTGCGCCCTCGGCAGGCGTCTCACAAGGGGATCAGGAACAATTAGCTGACTGGGCCAGGAGCCTGGGAAGATTGTC
Organism: Podarcis liolepis; assembly: GCF_965112155.1. Classification (NCBI taxonomy): domain Eukaryota; kingdom Metazoa; phylum Chordata; class Lepidosauria; order Squamata; family Lacertidae; genus Podarcis; species Podarcis liolepis. The sequence continues at coordinate 21,315,543 of NC_139567.1, read as the reverse complement.
TGGCAAGTCACAATTCATTTGTGAGTTGGGGGAGACGAGTACTAGCTTCACAGCATTTTCCCTGAGCAGCAGTTTGGTTGAACGGGTTCTGCGGACGTCACCAGGGTCGATGCTGAGTTTGAAGCAAGAGCTTAACTTTTCACGGCATCTTGGATGGTTGAGGGTCTTCAACTTTCTGCTTGCAGCGAAAGACTCCCAAATCAGTCTGTCTGCCTCACAACCCCACCGTAGTGCAAAGGATTCTGGGACATGATCTAGACGCAGGAGTCAGCCCAGACCTCGTTCTTGCTCTGGGATGAACTGAGAGTACGTCCCAATAATCCGTCCAGTACTAAAACCAAGACCAAATTTCTCAACTATCCCCTAAGTAGGAAGGTAGGACAGGAAGACGGGAACTTGAGAAGGCAGCATCTCAGATGAGCATGTTGTGTGGGGCAGTAGGTAGACACAGGGGAGAGCTTACGTTGAGCCTTGGCTTGGGCACAAAACCCACTTCGGTGCCAGCATTTCTGTAAAAAATAAATAGAAGCCTCCCTTGATGTCTCTAGAGAGTGCATTGACCTTCATCTAGAAGGGCACAGGTCTGACATAAGGTGAGTCTCACTAGTGGTGCCATAATCCTTTCTTGATTTTTTTGTTTGTTTGTTTCATTTTCTATGAAAGCTATTTATTTGAATCTTACACCCCTGCCAAATAAACAAATGACCCAGTGATCCCTAAAAAATGCTGTTGGATCCAGATCTTTTCTTTTCTTTTCTTTTCTTTTCTTTTTTTTTTTTGCTTGTAGGGGGGGAAACCCTTCATTTTATTCTGCTTCTCTATGATGCAGAGTTTTGGAACAGGAAATGGCACCTTGTCTTGACATGTTGAGCCATTCATTTGCTTTGTTCCAGATGAGGATATATCAAGGCTGGGCATCAGCACAGCCAGCCTTAAAGTCATATGGTTGTTTTTTTTTTTTTTTTTTAAAAAGTTTGTTGGGCGGAGGAATCTGTGATATGCCCTGAATTGCTGTTTTGATCTGGGTTTGTAAATACCTGCAACACTTTCTGCAGGACAAATGTTCTCTCCCCTGCATTGGCCCACAGTCTCTGTTGAGGGTGGGAGGCATGTGTGATTCCCTGCATAAAAGACAGTTTTCATGGAACTGAGGAGGAGGGTTCCCTCCCAGGGCTTTCCACGTTCTGTTTAACAAATGCTTTCTCTTCCTGTGCCCTGTTGCAGTGATAAGAGGGTTGGACTGGCACCGGGCAGACTGGATTACAAATCCCTTCTCTGCCACAAAGATGTCTGGAGCCAGTCACAATCTGACCTACCCCGCGGGATTTTTGTGAGCATGAAATATAGGGGACAAGGAGAAAGCCATGCAGGAATAATTAAAATCGAAATAAATTAATGAAGTTGGACAGAACATTCATTCAGCTCCCTGAGAAACTCCGCTTTCCACAACAAGAACAAAGTTTCTAGACCTCATGATTTTGGATAAAAGTTTGAAAGGCAGTGAAAATCACAGATGGGTGGCTGAGTAAGATTCGAAGTGTTTAGGGAACCTTGACTGCACCCCTGTTTTTTACCATGGGGGAACGTCTGGTAAGGAGCTCCAAAACTGCCAAGAACACAACTTGAAAGCTATTGCCCATCCTGATCCCTGGATCAAGACCTCAAAAGTCATGGAGGTGGGGGGGGGGGCATTCCAGCATCCTGCAGGGTTGTTGTTTTGGACTTTGAATCCTGGCTAACTCCTTGTGTGGCCTTGGGGGAATGATGGCTCATCTCCCTGGGTTTTAGGTTTCGGTGCCTGCTAAACAGGGATAATAGCATTTCTCTGCCTCTCTGGGGTATTGGGCAGATTAACTGGTTCACGTTTGGGGGTGGGGGATCTTTTGAAGATTCAAAGCTCTGTGTAAATACTGCATGTTTTTCTTCTGGGTGGGGCTGAAAGAGGACAAGCAAGGGCTCTCTGCCAGGAGGCTTTCTCTGTGTAGGAAAGTGGAGAAGTCCATCCAGATGGGAGAAATGGTTGGCAATTTGTCATGTGGATCTGTAGAGACTGATACTGTATACCAGTCTGGCTGCAGAGATCCCACTTTGAAGCTTGGGGCAGATGTTGAAACAGCAGCAAATTTGGTATATTCAGACTAGTAGGAACAGCAAGTCCAGTGGGATGGGGTAAAGGAAAGAGGAGAGTAAGGTAAGATTGCAATAATGTCATGGATCTTGCTGCCTGACCCACCCTCCGTGCTGGTTCCTCCAACATCACCTGTAGATCACATGTGGATATTTACCTAGAAGCCTACAAACACTGCCTAACACAGTGAACCCAGTTCCTCAACTTATTTGATTAAGAACCAGATCTAGTGATAGGTAAGCAAATAATAATAATAATAATAAGCTTTTGTTTGCATGCACACTTTGTATCTGAAGCAGCATGCATGCACACGAAAGCTTAAACCCAGAACAAACTTAGATGGTCCCTAAGGTGCTACAGGAATTGGTCCCAGCTCCTGCCAACCTAGCAGTTTGAAAGCACATCAAAAGTGCAAGTAGATAAATAGGTACCGCTCCGGCGGGAAGGTAAACGGCATTTCCGTGTTCTGCTCTGGTTCGCCAGAAGCGGCTTAGTCATGCTGGCCACATGACCCAGAAGCTGTACGCCGGCTCCCTCGGCCAATAAAGCGAGATGAGCTCTGCAACCCCAGAGGACTGGACCTAATAGTCAGGGGTCCCTTTACCTTTTAAGGTGCTACTGGACTATTTATTATTATTTATTTTGACTGTGTCAGACCAACACGGCTACCTACCTGAATCCAAGAAATATATGTTAGGATTAATTTTGATCCTTCCGTGTGTTTCAGGGAGAACAAACTTGTTCCCATGGGTCAGTCATCATAAATTCTGGTTGTGAAACCACAAAGATAACTAATGTTCAGGGAAGAAGATGCTGCAACCAACGTGGCCAAGGGTGTCTTTCCATTGCTCAACAATTCATACAGTCAGGAGGGACGTTTTCCCTTCCTATCACCTCTAAATCTCTCTCTCTCTCTCTCTTTGACTTGAACTCATTGGATGCAGTCCAGGGAACTGTTAAGTGTGCCGAAGCCCCGGCGAAATCAGTTGTGCATTACGTGCCGGAGCTGCGCACTTGTGTCACTTTGATTTCAAGGGGACGGAGCTGGATTTCAAGTGGACGCCATTTCCGCGGGATTTAATTTTTGCTAGATTGTGTGCATTGTTCCCTGTCCTTCCTTCTGTCGCTTGATAAGACCCGTTCCTCACCCACTTTCGATGGCAGCTGTTTTGAGTATTTGATAGCTGCTGTGATGTTACCCACCCACCCTCGTAATCTCCGTTTCTTAAAGTCAGGATGATCAAGGGAATAGAGTGACTCTTCTGTGATGAAAGGTTGCAGCACTCGGGTCTTTAAAGTTTAGAGAAAAGGAAATGATGGGAGTATATGGAATTATGCCTGGCGTGGAGAAAGTGGACGGAGAGAAGCTTTCCTCCCTCTTTCATAACACAAGAACCTGTGGGCATCTAAGGAAGCTGAGTGTTGGGAGCTGCAGGGCAGAGGAAAGAAAGTACTACTTCCCGCAGAGCAATGCCAAACTATGGAACTTGATCCCACGGGAGGCAGTGAGGGCCACCAACTTAGATAGCTTTGAAAGAAGAACAGGCAAATTCATGGAGGTGAAGGTTCTCAGCGGATGTTATCCATGTCGCTCTGCTTCCGTAGTTGGAGGCAATAATGCTTCTGAATACCAGTTGCTGGAAACTATGATGAAGGGAGATTGTGCTTGGGTCCTGCTTATGGGTTCACTATGGTCAGAACAGGATGCTGGACTAGATGGGTCATTGGCCTAATCCAGCAGGCACTTCTTATGTTCTTTGTTGTTGTTTAGTTGTTTAGTCGTGTCTGACTCTTCGTGACCCCATGGACCAGAGCACGCCAGGCACTCCTGTCTTCCACTGCCTCCCGCAGTTTGGTCAGACTCATGTTTGTGGCTCCGAGAACACTGTCCAACCATCTTGTCCTCTGTCGTCCCCTTCTCCCTGTGCTCTCAATCTTTCCCGACATCAGGGTCTTTTCCAGGGAGTCTTCTCTTCTCATGAGGTGGCCAAAGTACTGGAGCCTCAGTTTCATGATCTTTCCTTCTAGTGAGCACTCAGGGCTGATTTCCTTAAGAATGGATCGGTTTGATCTTCTTGCAGTCCATGGGACTCTCAAGAGTCTCCTCCAGCACCATAATTCAAAAGCATCAATTCTTTGGCGATCAGCCTTCTTTATGGTCCAGCTCTCACTTCCATACACCACCACTGGGAAAACCATGGCTTTAACTATACGGACCTTTGTTGGCAAGGTGATGTCTCTGCTTTTTAGGATGCTGTCTAGGTTTGTTCTTAGGAGTGAGTAAAAGGGGGAGACTGAATATGGCCCCATGAGACTTCCCACAATCCTCATTGGTGTGCACCAGTGTTAGAAACTCTGATATATAAGTCTGTCTGAGGTCCTGAGCCCCCTTAGCAACCTTTCCGTCCCAAAGAAGACTGATAATGATGTTTGAAGATGCACAGCCAAGACAGGGTGAGAGGGGTCATTTTACCCCATATATGCCCACTCAACCTCTTAAATCTGCAGAACTGGCCCTGTTACAAGTGGCACACAATACCCTGCTCTGCACTAAATTGTCCTTTTTTGTGTGACACCAGGCAGGCGCCTTTGTTGTATTGATAACTTTAGCTTTTCTTGTAAACAGCTTAGAGGTTTCGTTGCAGTCAAGCAGCACATAACGTTTTGGTACATGAAATGTTAGGAAAAGTAAGGAGGGACAAGAAGTGTTACTAGCTATGCAGTACCTCCACTCTCGGAGGCAGTATGTGTATATCTCGAGAGTTGACTCAGTCGGTAGAGCATGAGACTTTCAGGGTTGTGGGTTGGAGCCCTATGTTGGACCAAAGATTACTGCATTGCTAGAGGTTGCACTGGTCAGGGGTCAGCAAACTTTTTCAGCAGGGGGCCAGTCCACTGTCCCACAGACCTTGTGGGGGGATGGACTATATTTTGAAAAGAAAAAGTGAATGAATTCCTATGCTCCGCAAATAACCCAGAGATGCATTTTAAATAAAAGCACACATTCTACTCATGTAAAAACACCAGGAAGGCCCACAAATAGCCCAGAGATGCATTTTAAATAAAAGGACACATTCTACTCATGTAAAAACACACTGATTCCCAGACCATTCGTGGGCCAGATTTAGAAAGTGATTGGGCCGGCTCTGGCCCCCGGGCCTTAGTTTGCCTACCCATGAACTTGGTCCTTGTGGTCCCTTCAAACTCCACAATTCTGTGACTCAATGTGTCTGGGAATCACAGGAGGGAAGGGGGCTGTTGGGCTCAGGTCTTCCTTGCAGCCTTCCCATGAGCATCTGCTTGTCGGCTGTGAGAACAGGATGCTAGACCTTTGGGTCTGATCCAGCAGCCAGGCTCTTCTCATGTTCTTACACAGCTAGCTGTGCCCTGCCCCCACGAACGCTGAGCTTCGGAGTTGAGTCAGCACAGTTTCAGCTTTTGTCATGACTCCATTGTGCTGCCAGGTGACTCATCATCTCTACCAGCCAAGTGGTGTAAGCTCCTGGCTTCCGCTTCCCTCTCTCTAATCTGCCAGCTCAGGTGTGTGTGTGCTTTGTTACCCTACTGGGTCCTTTCTCCTCCACCCACCACCCCTGCCACCACTGAAATGGTATGGGCTCTGCTTCCTTTGTTTCGGAAACAAATTGGTCTAGCAGATTTAGAAGTATTCAGTCTTCTATTGTTCCCAGCAGCTGGAAGGCTGGCATGGGGTTGATGGGAGGGGGGAGCAACATTTTGAGCCCCAGCAGAAGTGGCTCACTGGGAGGGAGGGACTCAGACCCTTGCATTCATACGCAACAGGATGGTGATGGGAATGGTTGCACCAGAGAATTAGAAGAAAGCAATTGATAGGAAAACAGAAGCCATCATCTTTTAAATACTGAGCTGGCCCAAGTGATGAGTGCTCTGATTTTTTATTTTTATTTTTGCAAAGCGGTTTCCTTGGGGGCAGCTTTGCAGTCTTTAAAAATTTATATACGGTACTATTGGTTTTGTAATGAAATGGCATTGCTCAACTTTAACAAAACCTGTGGAGTGTTACATGCGTACATCAGAAAGAGAATTGAGCAGGGGCACTGTCAAATGACTGAATCGCTGAATGCTTTGCCAAGGCTCCAACTGTCCGTGACATAGCCTCTCCATAAGCAAACACAAGTGACTGCAGGTCTGATATTAACATCACATCTGTTTACATAGCTGATATATGGGGACCATACCTTGTCAAAACGATTCTGTTAGGTTGATCTTTGACAACCCTTTTGTGTTGCATTAGATGCTCAGAAAGAGCCAGGCCCCAAACTTTCACTTGCTATCCTGTCAGAGATGCACCTTAGGGATCTTTCAAATAGGCCATCTCTAGGCAGGCAATGGTTAAACAGCATGGCAGTTAGATCTCTATATATCTTGTCAGGGTCTAGATCTGCATCTAGTGACAGAAGGGCCAGAGCAGAGTTTGGGTTCTATGACTGACTAATAATTGCAGAAGCAACATCAAAAGTACTTTGCCAAAACCCCAGTAAGCTTATCACACTCCCACCATAAATGTAGGAGGGTCCCTCTCTTGTTACAACTCCACCAGCATTGGGAATGAACTTGCAGAGATGATGCAAGAGAGCTTGACCAGATAACAGTGCCAGCAAAATACTGCCTACAGCACTGCCTTTCTGGACTCTGACCCAAAAGGTCTTTGTACAAGGCTTCACCCGTAATTTAGTGGCCCAAAGGCATTTAAAGAGGGCTCTTCATCCTTCACAGTAAAGAATATGTTAGCGGAGAAACAGGGAGGGTTTTTTTGCATTCCTGTACAGCAGCAAAACTTGGAAAGGGTAAAACAGGTGGAGAAACCAGTGGCCTTCTGGACTCCAACTCCCACCAGCCCCATTTAGAGCAGCCAGTCACCATGGATTATAGGAATTGTAGTCCAGAAACATTTCGGCTGAAAGGTGAAGGAGTGGGTTCAAAAGATGGATGAATGGCAAAGAAGGGGGTGAGAATGAACACACTGGGCAGGGGAAGTGTGGTGGATGTGAAAACAGTGGTGTGAGCCTTGAGATCTACAGATGAAGGGCCATATACAAATAGTAATAGTAATAAGTGATCATGGCAGTCAACCTGGTTCAGGAAGAGACAAGGCATGGCTCTGGCACACAGAAGGTCGTAGGTTCAATCAATGGCATCTCCAGTTTTAAAAATTGGGTAAGAATTGGTGGAAAAGACCTTTGCCTGAGATTCCAGGAGCCACAGGCAGCCAGAGTAGACAGCAAACTAGATGGGCAAATAAGCCTGACCTGATCAAAGGCAGCTTCCTGCATTGGCACCTGCCAAGGTTTGGTAACTGGAGAAAGCGCTTGCTGCAAGATTTGTTCACAATAGAGGGTGGCGGATCTCCAGCCCTGGGAACCCGGCTGCAGGAGGAACCTCTCTGTTGCCGTGCTGAGCTTTTGGTTTTGCCTGCATTACAACAGGGAAGCCAATCCCAGGACTGTGTCAGCACTTCAGGCAGAGAGTTCTCAGCTTCCTCTTCCTCAAGAGCCAGTTCAACCAGAACCAGGCACCTTGTATCATGCTCAGGCCTCTCCCCTCACTCATAGCTCTCACTTTTGGAAACATGGCCTTGGGTAGAACTCAAACTCGGGACCCTACAGAGGAAATGTAGATGGCACAATTGTAGGGCCACCAGACCATAAAACCCTGACATGTTTCCTGAGCAAGTGCAACTGTGCTGCTGTGTTGTAGGGATGAGAAGATTCCCCTTATTCCCCTTGACTCTCTTCTTCTGGGGGTTTGACCTGGCCTGCATTCCACTGTTCCTGAATTTTGGTTTAACAAGGAGGATTTCTGAAACACATTCTAGAATTGAAGTCCTTGCAGAGTCCCACAGATTCCACCCTCTTCTATCTTATACATGCGCTTTAAATGTATGGCGTGGTCTTTCAAATTACAGTGGTGCCCCGCAAGACGAATGCCTCGCAAGACAGAAAACTCGCTAGACGAAAGAGTTTTCCGTTTTGGAGGTGCTTTGCAAGACGATTTTCCTATGGGCTTGCTTCGCAAGACGACAATGCCTTGCGAGTTCCTGCGGGTTTTTTTTTCCTCCCCCCCCCTTTTCTAAGCCGCTAAGCCGCTTATCAGCTGATCCGATCAGCAGATAAGCCGCTAAAATCCGCTAAAATCCGCTAATCTGTCAATGGGCTTGCTTCGCAAGACGAAAAAACCGCTAGACGAAGAGAATCACAGAACGGATTCTTTTCGTCTTGCGAGGCACCACTGTATTGTAGAACTTCAGAGTTGGAAGGGGCCCTCAAGTCCAGCTCTCTGCAATGAAGGAATATGCAGCTGTCCCACAGGGATCCAACCTTCAACCTTGGTGCCACGATCTAACCAACTAACTAGTTGCAGACCAGATGAATGTTAGAATGATGTCAGAATGAAGTTAAGTGGTTTAAGCAGCAATGTTATGAAGGTGTATGTAAAAATGGATTGTTAACAGGTGAGAATCCAAAGTTATAATATATTATGTCAAAGGACTAAGATAAAAACAAAGAGGGAAAGAAATTGCTGAATTAACTAACTGAATTGGAATACAAAAAAGGGAGGTGTGAGGAGGTCAGGGAAACAAGGAAATGAATGTAAGGTATGGAAAGACTGATGTATTTTTTTCAAGTGTTTTTTTTATCTTTTTTGTATTTTGTATTTTTTCTTTTCTCTTTACTTTTGTCTTTCTTTTCTTCTTCTTTTAATTAATTCTTGTAATTCTTTTCTTTGAAACCTTAATAAATATCATTAAAAAAAAATAACTAGTTGCAGACCAGGTAGGGCTTTCAAAGCCAAAACAAGCAATTTGTCTTGCCCCCGCCCCCACCAATCCACTGGAAACTGGTGCAACTGGTAGAGAGTACAGTGGTACCTCAGGTTAAGTACTTAATTCATTCCGGAGGTCCGTTCTTAACCTGAAACTGTTCTTAACCTGAAGCACCACTTTAGCTAATGGGGCCTCCCGCTGCTGCCTTGCCGCCAGAGCACAATTTTAACTGTTTACAATGTTCTCTTAAATAAACTATAAATTTTCCCCATTCTTTCCTAAAGTTCTTCTTGTTCTGGTCTCTGATTCTCCTGGTCCATTTCACCATTTTGGAATAGTCCATCATCATCCGCTATTCTTCTCTGGTTGGAACATTGTCTACTTTCCATCTCTGGGCCAGTAGTATTCTTGCTGCTGTCGCCACGTACATAAATAGTCTTTTCTGCTCTTTTGGAATCTCTGTACCTATAATGCCTAGCAAAAAAATCCTCTGGCTTTTTTCACAAATGTTATTTTAAACATTTGTTTTTCAACTCATTACATATCATTTCCCAGAATGCTTTTGTTACCTTGCACATATACATGTGGTAAAAATTAAAATTTACAGCGTGCAGTCCATTGAAAGAAGAAGTATATGGAAATGATGTATAGATGGTATTTAACACCAGTGAAATTAGCAAAGATGTTGGAAATGTAAAGAAAAGGAAGGCACGTACAGTTGAAGTTTCCAGTGGCAGTCCCACGTAGAGCACATTGCAGTAGTCTAGCCTGCACACCCAACTTGAAATCAGGCCTTTCTCTCTCCCACTGCCTTGTTTCTAATTCAACCTTTTGCCTCTGTGATTGAGTATCGGTGTCTATAATCTTTCAGCGCCTGAAGCTTGCTGGCTAAGCAGTGTTTGAGCAGGACCGGGACTTGGCTGATGAGGCAACTGTGATGAATGCCACTGATTCATTCAAGAACCTGCACTTCCTTTGGTGGGCATCCAAGCACTGACTCAGCACAGGTGTGGCAAAGGTGTCCTCTTTCAGCAAATAGTGTAGGTCCCCCCCTCCTTTTTTAACCCTAGCTTTTCAGGAAGTTATCAGTAAATCTACCAGCACTTTCCCAATATACAATAAAAAGGATCAGTTACAGATAGGTAGCCGTGTTGGTCTGCCATAGTCAAAATAAAAAAATTCCTTCCAGTAGCACCTTAAAGACCAACTAAGTTAGTTCTTGGTATGAGCATTCGTGTGCATGTGAAATACCAATACTATGTATCTGAAGAAGTGTGCATGCACACGAAAGCTCATACCAAGAACTAACTTAGTTGGTCTTTAAGGTGCTACTGGAAGGAATTTTTTTATTTTGAATAAAAAGGATGTTGGTTCAGAGTCTCGGCCAGACCCCGTAGCTCTGGCAATCGTCTCCCCCCTCTAAAAATTCCCTCGCAGTTTCGCTTAAGCTCAAAAGTTCCTGCTCTGTCTCATACCCACTCCGTGGGGAGTGTTTGCGTCTGATGTTAAATGCCCATCCTACCTAAACAGCAATTGCATCACATGACTGGCTGATGTGAATCCCAGTTTTCCTTTTCAAGCCATCTAAGCTGGTGGTGACATCTTGTGGCAAGGAGTTCCATAGTTTAAGCATGCTCAGGATGGAGAATCTTTTTTCAGCCCGATGGCCACATTCCCTTGTGGGGTGGGTGGGGCCAAAGAGATCGCCTTAGCCCATATATGCCCACTTGACCGCTTTGATCTGTGGAACTAACACTGTTGCAGATGCCAGATAATAGTTGTTTCACATCTTTTAAGAAATTGATCTTTTTAGTGCAGCAGCACCCAAACTTTGGAGCTACCTGCCTAGTCACTCCATGCAGGTGCCTTCACTGTGCTTTTTTCGGCACCTGCTAAAAACATTTTTTCTTTAGGCAAGCCTTTCCAGGCACATAGAATATAGTCTTGTGTTTTTATCTGGTTTTTTAGGTTATTGTTGATTTTTATTTTTATTTTTTAAAAAATGTTTAAGTATGTGTGTGTGTTTTAAACCCCCCTGATAATTTCATTGTTTTATTCTTTTTGTAAACCACCTTGACAGTTGTATTTTTTACAATCAAGCGGCATATGAAATAATTATAAATAAAGAAAGAAAGTGGGCAGAGTGATTAATATGGAGTCTACCTTTCTACACAAGGATAGGTTTCTACACACACTCGCAGACCCCTCTCCGAGCTCTCAGACGCATTCCAACCAGGCAAAAACACTCAAGGTGGGAGAAAATAAGTGGCAGTGAGAAGGTGTAGCCCGGGGCAAAGTTCCAAGGGCCAGATAAGAGAGGTTTGGAGGGCCACATTTTAGGACAGAGGCAGCATTTCTGAATCTGTTCAGTCCTTTGGGGTGGGGGGGAGAGATGGCTCCCTTCCTTCTCTCCCAGGTGGCAGATGTTGACGACGTGATCCTCTTGTGAAATTACAGCGCTAGGAAGGGGGCTTGGAGTTTTCTCGTTTTGGTCTTTCCCCCCAGAGCTGAGTCACAAACCCTGCCACCTTTCCGTGTCTCTAAACCCCATGACACGTCCATTAGCAAGATGTTCTCTTGCCACATCTCGCACTGCGGTGGATGCCGAGGAAATGTTCCAGCGCCTATCCAGTGCCTTAGGGGGTTGGCAGGCAAGATGACTTATCTGGGAAGGAGAGAGAGCAAGAGAGCGAGATCAGCAGCAGCAGGCTGAGTCTGTGGGAAGTTGTGCAAAGCAGCCTCGAGCCCACGTGGTTCTTCTTAACAAAGAGTCATTGATTTGATGCTCGGCAGCCGAGAACATAAATCTCTCCTTCCCGGTGATTGGAGATCATCTCCCCAGCTTAGGAAGTGAGACTCTTGAGCACTTAGTTCCTGATAGTGAAGTGCAAAAGAGGCCAACTCTTTTCAGCTCAAGTAGATGGGAGCACCTGTTTGAGCACGGCAGAGACTGCCTCCAAGTTCAAACTAAAGCGAGCCATTTGCATCTCCTAGGCTCGCTGGATGAAGCAAACAGAGCGGCTTCATCCAAGCGTTTGAAGATGTAGAACGTGAATCTGTAGTGGTACTCAAGAGCCAGTGTGGTGTTGTGGGTACAGCAACAGACTAGGAACTGGGAGACCAGGGTTCAAATCCCCATTCGGATATGAGGCTTCCTGGGTGAACTGGGGCCAGTCGCTGCCTCTCAGCCTAACCAACCTCACAGGGTTGTTGTGAGGATTAAATGAACAGGGGGAGAACCATGCTCTCTACCTTGAGCTCCTTGGAGAAAAAGGTGGGATATAAATGCAATACATAACTATAGTGGGGAAGAGATAAGGGAACAGGCTACATGGCCATGGCAATATATTGACACTTGATACAGGAGAATTCAGCCGTTTAGTGGAATATTGAGTTTGTTATCAGGATTATTTTATACCCTGTCATTCCATCAGATTTACAGGGTGGCTTGGTATAAAATGAATGCAATCATTTCAATCTATTTATTAACACAAGCACAATGGTAAGATGGAGATGCAAATAACTGAAGGCAGCAAATCTGCAAAACGGTGTGCTAAAGTTTATCAGTAAGAGTTAAAAGTGTGGAGAAGTCAAGAGGGCTTCATTCAGTACCCAAGTGATTCCCCCCCCCCAAGATGTTAGGTAAAATGCTGGGTGTCATTGTGTTCCGAGGCTTAGTGAGGGCAGTAGGCTAGGCAGTAAATTTGTGGCCTCTCCTTGAACCTCTGCTTTTGCAGCCTAACACAGTAAAGCACATTCCACTATGATTTCTTACTCAGTCCAGCTGCTGCTGTTAGGACAGTGAGAGCCAAAAGTAGGTTTTGGTTTTGTAATGGGGGGGGGGGGCAGTGAGTGGTTGCACTACAGCTTCTAAAGCGACATGTACAGTGGTACCTCGGTTTACAAACTTAATCCGTTCAAGAAGTCCGTTCTTAAATCAAAACCGTTCTTAAACCGAGGCACGCTTTCCCTAATGAGGCCTCCCGCCGCCAGTGCCTTTCCACTGTTCGGATTCCATTCTTAGACCGAGGTAAAGTTCTCAAACCAAGACACTATTTCTGGTTTTGTGGAGTTTGTAAACCAAATCGTTCTTAAACCGGACTGTTCTTAAACTGAGGTACCACTGTACAGTACTGGAACAACAAACATGGTTAATCTGAGCAGTGAGACCTTGCCATTTGAGCAGATGGTCCCTGGTCTTAACTCGCCCCAGATTTTACCAGTCACCCCACAGCTAAGCTCAGATCAGGCACAGATCATGAATTGGGATGGTGCAGAAATGATGAGATATAGACACAGTCTGAACCTGTGGGCTTGTTTGTTTGTTTGTTTGTTTGTTTGTTTTTACTCTGAAATAGGTCTGCTAATCCAGTTACAAATTGGAGCCAGGAGATTTCTGGGGCTCAAAGCCTTGGTTAAAGGAGCATGGAATAGTTCAGTTGCTAAGACCTGGACTTAAGCTGCACTCAATGAATAGCTGACTAGCTTGGGACTCATAAGTAAGGCATTCTGAGCTTCTAAGAGCAACAGCAATGTGCAAATATGACAGATTTTATCATATACACATACGGGTGTATGTGTGCATATATGTATGTATATGTACATGCACACAAAGCAAAGGGTTAGTTTTTTTATTAGAAGAATTAATAAAGAAGAGTAAGAAAAAGAAAAGAAAAGCAGGCATGAAAATAGAAATAAAGGAAAAATACTCAGTTGCATTTCCATACATCAGTATCCAGATGTGTATATTCTTATTATCCTAGTGCACATATCTTTATCAATAACCTAATATATTCTGTGCAAAGCCATTCCAAATATCATCATATTTATCCAAAGAAAGTCTGCGTCTATATGCAATCCGTTCATACGCAAGCAGAGGATTAGTTAACAATAATTTAGTAACACATTTGGGTTTTCAGAGGTAATTTCATTTTATGTTTTCAACCTTTCTGCAAGAGTACTGATGTGCTGTGGAGGGACATTTAACAATTCTCTTGGAAGAAAGAGAGCGAAGAGGATGCTTGAATGCGTTTCTCCGGGTAATAATGTTGCAAAGAGAGTAAATCCGCTTATTACAAGATTCTGGAGAAAGTCTCCCAAGGTGGTCATTTCCTGCTTTCAAGGTTTCCCACAGGCATCCGGTTGACCACTATGAGAACAGGATACTGAACTAAATGGGTTATGGGCCTGATCCTGCAGGGCTCTTCCAATGTTCTCATGCTAGTATGACAAGACCACCACCGTTTGTTAAAGTCGTGGTGGTTCATTGTTGCAACTGAAAATAATAAAATTTTGGCAAAAGAGAGAGAAAGGGGGATGTCCCTGACCAGTTTTGACCCATGCCATCCCTGGCTTCAACCCCACCTATGCTGGTCCATGACACATAACCTTCACCACCCCTTCAACTCCTGAGGGAATCCAGCCCTCAACAGGAGCAAAAGAAAAGTCCCCTAACCCTTCCGTTGCAGGTGTTAGAATGGAAATTTTATGTGTGGATGTTGGATAGAGATATGGGAAGAATAAGGAAGTTTTGGGGGTGGGCAGGGACAATAGGAATCTTATATATCTTTCATCAGGGCCGGATTTAGGTTTGATGAGGCCCTAAGCTACTTGAAGGTAATGGGGCCCTTTATTTGTCCAGCTGTCCTTTGTCAACAACAAATTGTTGCTGTTTTTTTGTGTGTTGAATATATGCTATATGGTAATTTATGGACCTAATAGATATCTAAAGCCATGCAGAATGTAGGCACCCTATATATAGAAATGAGGAAACGAGTGATATTTTAGGGAGCAGGCTAGCAGGCGGGGCCCATTACTTACATCATAGGAGCCTACACAACACAAAACACTGTTGCTGTATGTAGGTTCTATTTTATTAGTTTTTTATCTTATATTTTGGAAATGTACATCCAGGGTTTTTTCCCTTTCAATTTTTTTTGGGGGGGCCCTCAAGAGAGTGGGGCCCTAAGCTATAGCTTGTTTAGCTTGTACATAAATCTGGCACTGTCTATCATCACAGCTCACAAAGTCAGTGGCCTTGCTCCCCCTTCTGCACTGCGCCGCCTTATTGTGCGGGACAAGATCAAGGGGGACCGTTGGCTCAGGCCAAGGCGAAACCCTCTCCAGAAGTTGGAGAAAAGAAGAAAGAAAATAAATGCACCCTGGTAGAGTCGCCCCTGAGCTTAGGAAGGCCTCAGAGCCCCCGGGGAAGCTTTTGCTTAGCGTCCTTGTATGCACCGCAGAGGACAGCAGAAAATTGCCAACCTGGGCAGTCTCCTTCCTTCCCCAGCAGCTTCTAGCAACCCTGCAAAAGCTCAAATGCCAGGGTGAAACTTTGAGGCAGCAAGAAGCCCATATGCTCAATTTGTGCAGACTTTGTCTGTGATGTTTTGTGCATGGGGTTCTTCTGAGTGACGGTAGACATTTCCTTTTGTGGGCAAAACCAAAAACTGACTAGCAGGGGCACACAGCTTCTGTTTGCTGGGCATCACAAACAGGTCTGTTATGCTCATGCCCCCCACTATAAAAAAATAATAATTACATTTTCAAGTTTACAAACAGTCATCAATCAAACAAATAAAATAATTTCCATCAGTTCCCTTCGACTTCCAACCTCCGCTTTGTGGGTCCTTATGTTAACTTTTTTTCACCTGCATCTTCCCTGTTAATCCTATTCTATGAAATCTCCAATAAAACCATAGTCCAAAGCTTAACTGCAAGCGTCATTACAGTCTTATTAATAGTTTTAATTGTTTGCAGTGATTTTTTAGGTAAATTATATATTTTCCCCACTCATTGAAATTTTGGTCTTCCTGATTCCTCATTCTTCCGGTCAGTTTTGCCATCTCTGCATTAGTTTAATCAGTTTAATCTGCCATTCTTCTCTGGTAGGGACTGTGCCTTCTTTCCATCTCTGGGCTAATAGTGTCTGGGCAGCAGTGGTCACTTGGAATTTTGGCACCTACAATTCCTAGTAGAAAAGCTTCTGGGGTTTTTTGTTTTTTTAAAGAAAAGGCTATTTTAAACATTTTTGGGGGTGCTCATGTCCCCCTTGCTGGCATCCCATGGGGGCATTTGGTTGTGAGAAAAGGCTGCTAGGCGTTTGGCCTGATCCAGCAGACTGATTCTCCACTGGAGAGCCAGTGTGGTGTAGTGGTTAAGAGTGGTAGTCTCGTAATCTGGTGAACCGGTTTTGCGTCTCCGCTCCTCCACATGCAGCTGCTGGGTGACCTTGGGCTAGTCACACTTCTCTGAAGTCTCTCAGCCCCACTCACCTCACAGAGTGTTTGTTGTGGGGGAGGAAGGGAAAGGAGAATGTTAGCCGCTTTGAGACTCCTTCAGGAAGTGATAAAGCGGGATATCAAATCCAAACTCCTTCTCCTCTTCTTCTTCTTCTTCTTCTCCTTCTTCTTCTTCTTCTTCTTCTTCTTCTTCCATGTGTTATTGCTTCATGTTCCAAAAGCATCGTCTTACAAATAATCCATCCACCTGCTTCCTAGAATTGACAGCAGGAGAGAGTCGCCTGCCTTCTTCTGAAGGCATCTCGGAGGAGCTATGGTTGCAAGACCCAGCCAGTCTCTCCGGCTCAGGCGTGCCACACAAACCACTTCAAATGCAACAGCAGAGGAAGGAGGGCCAAGGTCTCTGCTAATGAAGGCTTGGCACCAGAGTGTCTCCAGCACTCAGCTGCTTTTTGGCCCTGAACATGAGAGCGAGAGAGAGAGAGAAAGGGAGAGAGAGGCGCTCAACCCAGCATGCTTGGATGTGCATGGCTAATTTTTGTGGAGTGCTCTGCTAGCTGGTTGACCCCACTTGAAGGCAGGAGGAAAGGAGGAAAACGGTGGTGCTGGAAAGATGGAGCTTGGAAGCACATGTACCCTGGTTCACTTAGGCGGCACTCAGATGCACACTTCACCTGAGTACAAGTCCCAATGGACATGCTTCCAGTTAAGCATACATGGGATTTCACTGTCCACCTTGCATCTCAAAACATTCACAGTGCAAGCCCAGGTATGCTTAATCATCAGTTAAGCCACACTGTGTTCAGTAGGGGTTCACATCCTGGTGGTAAGTGCCTTGTAGGGCTGTAGGCTCAAGCATTCTCTCTCTCTCTCTCTCTCTCTCTCTCTCTCTCTCTCTCCCCCCCCCCTCTCTCTCTTGTCCAGCATGATGGACTAGATAGGCCATTAGCCTGAATCAGCAGCCTTTTCTTATGGCCTTATTCTCTTGACTATTTCTGGAGAGGTAGGCATGTTGTTAGACTGCTTTGCATGCAGATGATCCAAGGTTCAATTCCTGGCAGTTCCAGATAGGGTTGGGGGAGATCCCATCTGAAATTCTTGAGAGCTGCTGCTAGTAAATTTAGACTGGGGGTTCCCTACTTACGATCAGTGAGTCACTGGTGGTCTGTGAGCTTCATTCAGGTGATCTGCCACACAACATGCCTGTGGACTTTTGGTTGATGATGTGGAACAACCCATCCATCCCGTTGAATATTCATTTTGATTTTTCATTGGGGGTTTTCTTGCTTCTTTTATTTCTTATATTGTATTTTTTGCAATTTGAATTCTTCAGAATTACAATTGCTATGGCAGGCAGGAAATTCACTAAGTGGTCTGCAAGACCCTCTGCAATTTTTCAAGTAGTCTTTGGTGGGGGGGGGGAGTGAGTTTGGGAACCTTTGCTTAGCTGGACTAGATGGACCAATATACTTACCCTCAGCCTACGGCAGCTTCCTGTGAAGTGGTTGTTGTTGTTACAATTGATTTCTTAATCCCCATCATCTCAAGGAGATTTACACATGAGAGATAAGTGGTTTTTTAAATAATAATAGTAAAAATAAAAACCAGGTACAAAAACAACAAATCTATTGACAATAAGACTGAAATCATAGCAAGTGGGCACTCATGGTAAAGACCCAGTTATCCAGCTGGGAAAATCTGTTCCTCATCTGTGTTGCAATAAAAACTGCAGAGTCTTGTGGCACCTAACAAATTTACAATGCCTTTGTGGACTAGCATCCGCCTATACATGGCAGGGAGGGGATGTTAACAGTGAGGTTGGAGGGACATGAAATGCATAAATTAGTACATACAGGTGACTCACACCTTAAGGACGTTTAACTTGCACACGTTCATCTTTATGCACTTAACAAAAATATTTTTAGAAATTTAAAAGGGGGAGAAGAGGGGTGGGCACCCAAGTAAAGAGACTTTGGCAATCCCACCCATCATTGAACCCAATGTGTTTTGGTTATATGGGATATATGTGCTATCCCTGGAACGTAAACCCCGCATTAAGTTGAGAGTCGCCTGTACATATAGCGGCAATTTAGAGCTAAAACATATGCAGAATAAGTGCATATGCATCAATGATATTCGGTAAAACAATAAACCACCTGACTGTAATGCTGAGTTAATTAACACATGTAATCTCACAAGAAGCCATTGTCTCTATTCAGACCCCAGTGAAGAGAATCAATTAATGCAATCCATACGGGAGCTCCCCTTTGAAATTCCTTTGTTCAGTTATGGCCTCCTTCAGATCAACAAAAGACTCAATGGACACAAATTTGTCAGCAGAGCTGGCAAGGTTAAGAAGCCAGTAGGAAGAAATTTCAATTTTAGTGAGCTTAAAGATAGCCATCTTTGAATAAAGGAACTTCAAAGGGAGGCTGCTGAATGAATCACAATTCTTGATGAAGTTTAAATCTTCCCAGTTCGGTCTGAATGGAGATGAAGGTTTCCTATTCCACTGATTTGATTAACTCAGCATTACAAAGATGATTGTTAGATCAACCTATCGCTGTTGTCATAAAGGGTTACTGTCCTTATTTTGCATAGATATCATCCCTAATGGAATTGTCACCATCTCTGCTTGCATTGCATTTTCCTTCTGACCTCGCTGCTTTACAATGCCACTATTTGCAGTGTGTGTGCATACCTGCAAACTGAGGATCCCACTTCATTCATCAAACAAAACCTTAGCCTTATGTTGTTAGTCTTTACAGTACTACAAGACTCTTGGGGTTGCTGTCAGCTAATGTTTGCTCTAACCCCTATAACCACGTAGAATCAGTGTGCTTTGAGTTTAGAGCAGGGATCAGAATGACGCCACAGTCGTCTTGCAGTTGCTTCTTTCATTCTCTATAAAAGGTATTAACAGTACTCTTTGGGGTTAAATTCTCCTGCACCCACACACCAATGGACCCCGGTTCCTGCAGGCCAGGAGAGTGGCTGTCTCGTTCTTCCCATTTGGATCCCTATGCGTCTTGGGTGGAAGTTTGTTTTCCGGCCTGGATGTTGCATTCTTCTTCCTTTTCCCTGCAAACTTGAACTCTGGAATGTGTTGTTTTGAGAGCAGGGGCATGCAAGAGCTTGATGCGGCCTGTTGCAAGCCCGCCTGGCAGAGATGAGCTGTTTTTCAGGGTCCATTCCTCAGCTGGCACATAGTTTGTGTTGGCAGCCTCAGAGAGGTGAGGCATCCCTAAACCAGCTGCAAGCAAAGTATATCTCTGAAGAGCCTGGCTGCTTATGCAGGTCCATCGCCATGGGGTGGTGCTGAACGCTGTAGGTGTGCCTCGCTTCCACAGGAATGCTCTCAAGTTCCCTGTTTAAATCTTCAACTTTTTCTTTTTTAAAACACATCTCTCTATCCCTTTTGTTTAACTCAGGCTTCCCCAACCTAGTTCCCTCCAGACCTTTCGGACTACAACTCCCATAATCTCTGGTCAGCCATGCTGGCAAAGGCTGCTGGGACTTGTGGTCCAAAACATCTGGAAGACACCATGCCAGCAAAATTCGATTTAAGCAGAGACAAAGGTGGGCCTAGGGAATGTTCAGCACAGTTTGCTACCTGTCCAGTTGCCAAGCAAAACATTGACACGTTCCGTTCTGTCCAGTAAGTATAAAGGCATTCGGATAACTGCCAAGTTCTTGAGGACTCTGGGAAAAAAATAAACCTGTGCTTTATTTAATAATTTCTTTAATAAATGATTTGGCTGCTTCCAGGTGGTTTTTGCTGTTTTGTATTGATATACTGTTTGCCAGAGCAAGTGCTGTGGCTCAGTGGCAGAACATCTGCATGCAGGCAGAAGGACCCACGTTCAATCCCCCAATGGCATCTCCAAGCAGGGTTGGGAAAAGTCTCCTTCCTAAAACCCCCAGTCAGTGTAGACCAGTCTTCCCTAACTATGTCAGCTGAAGGCTGATGGCAGTTGTCATCCAAAACATCTGGAGGGCAACAGGTTTGTAGGGGAGGCTGGTACAGTGGCACCTCTGGTTACAAACTTAATTTCTTCCAGAGATCCATTCTTAGCCTGAAACCGTTCTTATCCTGAGGTACCACTTTAGCTAATGGGGCCTGCCGTGCCGCCGGCGCGCGATTTCTGTCCTCATCCTGAGAGAAATTTCTTAACCCGAGGTACTACTTCCGGGTTAGCAGAGTCTGTAACCGAAGTGTTTGTAACCCGAGGTACCACTGTACTGCAAAAATATTGAGCTTCCTATGCCCCCTAAATGGTTGAGATAGCTTAGTTGGTAGAGTGTGTGTGAGTCTTTTTGTACCCCTCACTTGCTCTCTGTCGGCCTCTTTGATGTCACCAGACTTCCCAGCCCAGGAGGATCTTGAAGTACTGTGTCACCCTTTGGGGCAGAATGAGTAATAGTTCCCTTTCAAAATCAGCAATCTAGCAGGGTGCAAGTGTTCCAGCTAAAGCCCACAGTACACGGAAGCTGTGGCAAGGCATCGTTAACTTCAGTGAAGATTTTGTTTTCCCCCTTTCATAGCTAATCCAGCATTTGGATTTCATGCTGGCCAACTGGAATGTCCACTGGAAAACCCACAAATAAAGTGTGGGGGCAAGAGCCTCACCCCCCCCAAGCAACTAATATTCCTTGGTAGACTGCCAATGGACATGGAAGTTCTAGGACACCTGTAAAGCTATCCAAAGAGCCCTGCCAGGGGGCTCACCTAGCCCAGCTTGCTGCTGCTTATTTGGCTGTGTCTGCACCACTTAACGCACAATTAAAGCACACCGGCTTCTCCCCAAAAATGCTGGGAAGTGTGATTTAACCCCCACAGAGTTGCAGTTCCCAGTACCCTTACAAAACTACACTTCCCAGGATTATTGGGGGGGGGGGGAGTCACATGCTTTTTTGGAAAGCCCCCATGTGGGAAGGTGGTCTATTTTTAAAATGTGGGCTAGGAAATTTGGCTCGCTGCATTTGCAAGGCTGGTTTGGGTGGAAACAGAGCCATCTGGGTGCCCTTTCCCAAACCTCTGAGCTCGCTGCCCAGTTGAGTGGAGAGCCTCTCAGCAATGCCTTTTTAATGAGCAGGAGAGACAACGAGCCTCCCTGGCTGGGCTTCAAGAAACAGGGGCGGGGACCCAGCGCAGCCGAGCGCCATCTCCCCAAAGCCTGGGAGTGAGTGAGGCGCAGCTCAGTGCAGGGAGACTGTTCCCAGGACCTCAGTTACGTGACGGCTCCTGCCAGCCGACAAGCTCCCACACGCTCAGGGGAGCCGTAAACACTTTGGAGCTTGGCAGCGGCTCAATCACCTTGTACAGGTGTGGGCAGTTCCAGAGTCAAAAGCTTTGCTTTCCCCGGGAAGGGCAGAGGGAGTGGGAGAGTGGCAGGCTTGAGGCGCTTGCTGTCTCGACACTCTCTCTCTCTCTCTCTCTCTCTCTCTCTCTCTGCCTCTTGGTGATGCTCCCCTCTCTGTGGGGCCTGTGCATTGGCTAGAGGCCCCACGCTCTCTCTCCAGAGCTTATGCACTAAGTGAAAAAGAAAAAGAAAATTCAAATCCCATCCCAGGGCAATCCAAAACAGTGCATCCGAGGAAGCCAAATCCTGCATAAATGATGCAAATTGGGCACATTCAGACCGATTTCTCTTGTTTGCTAATCCCCAAGCACATACAGGATTTTTTTTAATTATTATTTTTTTTTGCATAGCTTATTCTGCTTTGGCTAGTCATAGGAGGGATGTGGCAAAATGGAGGGCTCTCTGTCTCCCCTCCTATCAGTGCTACCGCTGTAAGTCTTGCTCAGCAAACCCTTTTGCTTCTGAGATTAGAGCCCTTGTTGTCCACAGAGACATTTTTTTTAGCATTATCTTTGAGAAGGGGAAGAAAGCAATATTGGGTGAAGAATTCTGCTCTGCGGGAATGTCAGGTTGAAGAGGAAGACAGCATGAGAACTCGTGGGCATTCAGTGAAGCTGAATGTTGGAATATTCAAGACAGAGGAAAGAAAATACTTCTTCCTGGAGCGTGGTTGACCTATGGGAACTTGCTCCCACAGGAGGCAGTGACAGCCACCAACTTGAATGGCTGTAAAAGAGGATTGGACCAAATCATGGAGGAGAAAGCTATCAGTGGCTCCTAGCCCCACTGTTTCTAGTCCTTATGAATTCAAAGGTGGACTTGAAAAAGCATAGGCAGTACCTTCTGCAGTCTTCAAAGGATGATCAAAGAAGGTTTCCCACTGGGAAGAGGAGGCCCTACCTAGCTCTTCCCACCTTTACATACTTATGTTCCCATGACTTGCAAAAGCAGCAGAATAAATGGTGCATACTAAGCAGAAAGGTGTCTTTTCCCTCGATTTGCATCTACTTTATATTTTGGAAAGTTGTTTGCTATGCATTTGGACATCCGTTAAGAGATGACCACCAAAATTTGCATGGTGGTTCCTGAAATCAAGTAGCATGTTTGCATCTGTACAGTTGGACATAATTTTGAATCAAGATGGAGCTGTGCTGATTTTGATTCCAGGGTGGTTTTGGGGGGGGGCTGGGGGTGGGCTGGAGTTCTTGGCATTCAGGAACAACACCAAGTATGAGGCTGCTTGTGATTCATAAGCAGAATCTAGCTTTCCCTTGCTACAGAATTTGGACTGTGGAATTTTAATGGTTTTTCAGTGTGGAGGATCCAAAGTCACCTGACGGCTTCCGAGGGTGAGCAGAGCTGCTTCCTAACGCAACATCACACAGCTTCTCCTGTTTCTTTGATCCTCCTTTTTATTACCTTGCCCTGGATATGTGTCCCTGTCCAGAGGTGGGGGTATGAGGAGAACAAGAATCACCAATCAGCAATCTGGGAGGGTGTGGATGTTAGTTTTCCTGAGAAGATGCATTTGACCTGCCATTTCCATTCTCATGCTGTGCCCAGCTCTGGAATCCTTAGTCCAATTGGTGCCAGGATCAGCACATTGCATCTCTTCCCCACCCCTTGGCAATATCTTTAACAATGGGGCAGCAGTTCCATCGCACCCGCATTACCAAGCCCAGTTTTTGCTCGTACAGCTGCAGGCGTTGTGTTGAGCCAAAGAGCGGCCACCAGCAGGCTCAGCGGAGAGGGCATGTGTGGCAGCTAAATGGCGGCGGTGCCACAGGCACCAGATTGCATCTGTGTGTCGCAAAGCTTTGTCTGGGCTTGCATCTGGGATGGGTCATACAGAAGTGAGGGGCGGCAGAGGAGATGGGACCTCAGAAAACGTAGTGACAGGGTTGTCAAAGCTGGATCACAAAACATGGTTAGTTGGAGATCATGGAAGTGTATAGATTGAATGGACCACAAGGGTGTGAGTGTGTACATGAGTGTTGGGGAAAGGGGTGTGCTAGGGTCTTGGGGAGGCATTCAGGGTGCATCTGTGTTAGAGGGGGGTATTTTTCCAGAGGTCACTAACCAGCAGCCCATCCAATTCTAATGCGTCTCTTTGGCCATCTGGAGGAGCACTCGTTTGGGAAAGCTCTAACCAAACTTCTTTCTTTCTCCACCTCTTCATTTCAGCAGCCATTCAGAATGGCAAGGCTTTTGTCACAACCCTTTGCGATGTAAACCTGTGTCCTGTCAGAAACACAGTTTTTAATGCCAACCAGTATGGGTTTGGGGACAGGAATATACAGTGGTACCTCAGGTTAATTCATTCTGGAGGTCTGTTCTTAACCTGAAACTGTTCTTAACCTGAAGCACCACTTTAGATAATGGGGCCTCCCACAGCCACCGTGCTGCCGGAGCACGATTTCTGTTCTCATCCTGAAGCAAAGTTCTTAACCTGAAGCACTATTTCTGGGTTAGCGGAGTCTGTAACCTGAAGTGTATGTAACCTGAAGCATATGTAACCTGAGGCACCACTGTACCCAGATCCAGACCTTTTAGCAACTTTGTTGACACAGCAGGCGCCAAAGCCCACTGGCGATTTCTCGGGATAGAAAGTATCCCATTCCAATGTATCCCAGCTACCATCTGGAAGAAGAAGGGTTTGCCTATTCTGATATTGTAGAACAAGCCAGGAGGTGGGGCAATCATGTTGACCTACCTCACAGGGTTGTGGTAAGCTGGGAAAAATGACACTGGGCTTCACAGAACCTTGCTCACTGAAATGGGCCCTTTCATTGCATCATGAAGGCAAACTACAGTTATTAAAATATGAGTTGTGCACTTTAATTTGTAATCTAAATGCTCCCCCACATGCACACAAATTTTATTAAGTTGTCCACTGAGGCACCCAGCCATTTTAAATTATCTGCAAAAAAGGGAGGTAAGAAAGTTTGAGAAATGTTTGTTTAGTGCTGGTTTAATTCAAAAATTCATGGTGTCCCTGTGGCCATTTGAACAGAATACAAATGATCAAGCCTTAAGCTGTTCCCAGTGTGAATCCTATGCAGAGTAGACCCATTGAAATTAATCAGCATGACGAACTTAGGCCCATTAATTACTGAAACTACTATGCCAAGTAGCATTTAGTTGGACACAGTCCCTAGTCATAAATGTCTCTCCACTGTTGCCCTGAGCTGGAAGGCCAGTTTTCCTGCAGACAGGCTGGCCTATCCCAAAATTACGAGCCAGGACTTCTTGGGCCTACCAGGGACGGTAGACTCTTTCTGAGTCACCTCTTGAACGAGAACACAAGTTGGAAGCCTCCCGACATAAGGCAGTTTCGTATCATTATCTCCGGGTGACTGAAGCCTCAAGTGATAACTTGCATGTATGAACGAGCCATCCCAGATCTAATAGATGGAAGTTTCTGATTTCTTCGGAGAGCTGCCTTCACCCGGGGTGATCTGTCTGGACTGTGGGTGGGTAGATACAGAACCAAAAATGGGTGGAGCACAATCTGATTTCTCCTCCCCTCTGCCAAATCCTTTTCTCTCTTATCACCCCTTTCTCTTCCCTCCCCCATACTTCCTTGCTGCTCACATGGAATTAGGCTGAGGGCCACATTAAATCATGCTAGGGCCACATCCAGCCATTGGGCTGCAGGTTGCCCACTCCTGCTTTAAGCAGAAAGTGTTTGGGTGGGTGAAAGGTGATATCTGTACCTGCCAGTCACCAAATGTGGAGGAATTGAGAGATGTGTGTGTTCATGTGGGAATTGGTTGTGTGGGTTGGTTACCTGTACCGGTAAGTCAGGGTGTGTGCCCCAGGAGGGCACTATCACAGGGACCTATGAAACATCTGCTGAATCAGACCAGGGTCCAGCATCTTGTTCTTACAGTGGCCAACAAGAAACCTATAAGAAGCCTGCAAGCAGGACAGAAGCGTAACAGCACTCTCCCCTTCAGTTTCCAGTAAATAGTATTCAGAGTCTTTGCAGTCATGCCAAAGGTTTTGTTGCATTCAAAGTTTGGGGGAATGCCCTCAAAGCTCTTACCACCATCAAGAATCCCCTCCCCCAAGACCTGAGACTTACCTGGGGCCCAGCAGAGAAAGGAGGTGGGCACCCACCAGCTCTTACAGAACATCATTCCTCCATCTTTCTCTGCTCTGCTCCAGGTCAATCACTAAACCCTTGGGGGACTGGGGCAGTAGTTGCAGCCCTTGGCATTGAAAGAGGAGTGTTCACTTTTGCAAGCACCCCTGGGCGAGGGCTTGTGAAATTACACACCAGAAAGAGGTTCCTCCAAGCCTTTGCCAGGGTGCTAGTTAAACAGCCAGTTTTGTTCTTAGCCGTTTCCCCAGAATGTTCTGGAAAACGCCAAGGTTCCTCAGAAGCTTATCAGGGGTACTTTGCAGCAAGATCAGAAAGGGAGCACAAGATTTCCTGCTACCCACTACAGATCTTCTAGAGCGCTCAGTCATAGGGGTGTGTTGTAAGATGAAATCTCATTTCACATGGGGTGGTGGCAATCCAGCCCAACAGGCCGGTCTGGTGTGTCACACGGATTCAACATGTGCTCAGACAAATGCCCCAGAATCCTTTGCAACTGGGGGGGGGGGCTTCTGCAGCAGGTGTGCGACGGTCTCTCTGCCAAGATGCTGTTGTGTTGAGAAGAGATGTAAAAAATCACCACCTGAGAAGGCAGGGCAAAGAACGACAATGGCAAGGGTTTTGTTTCGTGTTTTGTTTCGTGGTCGGCCCTACTGTTAGGTAAAGTGAGGTGGCTGCTTCAGGTGGCAGGTGCCAAGTGGTAGTTCCCGCCTCTCCTCCCGAGACTCCCCAGTATGAACATATCAGAGTGCACAAGGTATTCCTCATGGATAAAAACAGAAAAAGAAGGAAGAAACGGAGCATGAACAAATCCACAGGATCTGCTCCTGCCCCAGTTCTTTGGGTTTGTTGTACCCAAATCGTGGACCCTACTGGAGTAGGAGGCAGGCAGCATAGCACCATAGATTGTGTTTGGTCTACTTATTGATCTGATTTCAGAAGGTGGGAAGTCTGTAACCCTCCAGATGTTTTTCAGTTCCACCTCCCATCAGATCCAGCACAGCAAATGGGCAGGAATTCAGTCGTACCTTAGTTGATGAATGCCTTGTGAGTTGAACGTTTTGGCTCCCCAACGTCACAAACCCGGAAGTGAGTGTTCTGGTTTGTGAACGTTCTTTGGAACCCAAATATCTGATGCGGCTTCCAATTGGCTGCAGAAGCTTCCTGCAGCAAAATCCGAAGCCACACCTTTGTTTCTGAACATTTTGGAAGTTGAATGGACTTCTGGAATGGATTCCGTTTGACTTCTGTGGTACGATTGTAGTGGAAATTATAGGTAGTCCAACAGCACGTAGAGGGCTACAGGTTCTCTGCTCCTGCTTTGACATCAATTCTGCACATATTCAGGACCTTGACTTGGGGCAGGAGGAGAAATGCACTTTCTGCTCCGTCTCAAGCAGCAAAATACATTGGCTCTGGCCTGCTTCTGCGAGCAAGAGCCACTGCCTTCCTCTCCTTGTGTGGAGCAATCATTCCTTTCCAGTACCGTGTTCCCACTCTGATGGCCTCTCTAGTCTTCCTTCCCATGTCCCTCATGGAAATGACCATAGCTCAGTGATAGATGATCTGCTTCCCACACAGAAGGTCCCAGCTTCAGTCCCCAACATCTCCACGGAGGTCTGGGAATGTTCCTTGTCTGAGTGCAGCAACCAGTCACTGTGCACATTACTGAGCTGGAGAGGCTGAAGCTCTGACTCGGAACAAGGCAGATTCTTACATTCCTATTTTAAAGAAGCCTTTATTCAAAACAATGAGGACTAGAATCTTATTTGATTTGTAGGGAAGGGCCATGGCTCACTGGGAAAGAAACTGCTTTGTAACGCCCCAGGTTCAGTCCCTGAATTTTGCAGGTAGGGCTGGGAATGCCCCCTGCCTGAAACCCTGGAGAACAGCTGCCTCTCATAGAAGACAATTCTGAGTTAGACAGACCAGTGCTGTGACTCAGGATATAAAGGTGGCTTTCCTCTGTTCTAATCACTCTTCATTCTCTTTCATTCTTTGCATGAACCACTGTTCTTTGGCCTCCTCTCCCCAGGCTTCCCATTTCTCGAATGACCCGTTTTTCCAGTTTTCTGCTACACTTTCACCACCCGTCCTCTGCACCACTACCCTGCTCTTTTTTTTCTTCTTTGAATATAAATACCAGCTATATAATTATTGGAGTGTTCTCTCTAAACACACAGATTAGGGAGACACAGCAGCAATTTTGCATGTGTGTGGGGGGTGTATGTGAAGCTGGATTTAAATGTTGCTCATCTTGTAAGAGACTTCTCTCTTTCTCGGTGGAAGGGAAAGGTATTACCTGAGATGAAGTACAGACAATGTTTTAAAAAGCAAAGTCAGCCATTGTTGGTCTTCAACGGGAGAAATGAAATATTCCAAATGTCCACAGCTGGAGAATATACCTTCAGGATGACCGAGGGAAAAGGTTGCAAAATGGTGGCAAGCTTTGGAGTTCTGCAGAAGTCTTTGCCAGGCCATGTATTACACCAGATAATCACGCAGGGCGATCTTAGGCCAGTTGCCATCTCTCAGCCTAACCAACCTCACAGGGTTGTTGTGAGGATGAAAGTGGGAGGGGGAGATCCATGTGTACCACCTTGAGCTCCTTGGAGGAAAAGAGGGGTGGGGGTTGATGTAAATGTGATAAAAGAAAATGAAAGCTGGTTAGAGTGTGGTGCTGATAATGCCAAGGTTGCAGGTTCAATCCTTGTATGGAACACCTGCATGTTCCTGCGTTGCAGGGGGTTGGACTAGATGAACCACTGGGTCCCTTCCAACTCTACAATGCAATTATTATTATTATTATTATTATTATTATTATTATTATTATTATTATTAATACCCCACCCATCTGGTTGGGCTTCCCCAGCCACTCTGGGCTGCTTCCAACAAAATCTTAAAATACAGTAATGCATCAAACATTAAAAGCTTCCCTAAACAGGGCTGCCTTCAGATGTCTTCTAAAAGTCTGGTAGTT
This sequence comes from Podarcis liolepis, assembly GCF_965112155.1. NCBI lineage: Eukaryota > Metazoa > Chordata > Lepidosauria > Squamata > Lacertidae > Podarcis > Podarcis liolepis. Next base: position 21,286,924 of record NC_139567.1, on the reverse strand, counting down.
GTTGTTCTCTGACATCTGGTGGGAGGGCGTTCCACAGGGCGGGTGCCACTACCGAGAAGGCCCTCTGCCTGGTTCCCTGTAACTTGGCTTCTTGCAGTGAGGGAACCACCAGAAGGCCCTCGGCGCTGGACCTCAGTGTCCGGGTAGAACGAAGGGGGTGGAGACACTCCTTCAGATATACTGGACCAAGGCCGTTTAGGGCTTTAATCCTATGATGGGGAACCCAATGCTCCCCAGAGGTTGTTGGATTCCAACTCCTAGTGAACCTAATGGTTAGGGGGTCATGGGGGTTGTAGTCCAGCAACACTGAAGGACCACAAGTTCTCCACCTCTGTGTGGTGCAAGGAGAGGGCTATTGGTGGCTGCTAGCCATGATGATTTGGCTCTGCCTTCACGGTCGGAGGCAGCAGGGCTTCTGAATGCCAGTTGCTGGGAAGCACAGGAGGGGAAAGGGCTCTGGTGCTCAAATCCTGCACACAGGCTTCCCACAGGCACCTGGTTCACAACTGTGAGAACAGGAGGCTGGACTAGATGTCTTGTTGGCCTAATCCAGCTGGTTCTTCTGAACATAACATAGATAAGGCCAACCTAAATGAAAAAACTACAAGGCAGCAAGCCAGCTCTTGTAGCCATGAGGCCAGCTTGTTGACTTGCTCCTCTTCAAGTTGGAGAGCAAATATCTGCTAGGGGGCTGCCAAAGATCTTGCTTGCACCCCAAGGATTAAGAAGTCACAGCCACTCCCCATTTTTGAAAGCATGAAGCCCAGCTGTTAGCCAGATCTGTCTTCATGCCTTAAGCAAAGCACGAAGGCAGAGAGAAGAAACAATGAGAAACACAGCAGTCTTTATTTTTATTCCCAAAGACAGAGGTTAATTTTGGATTCGGGGAAAGGGTTTAATCATGTTGTATCACTAGTGGCTGGAGAGAATGTAACTCTTAAAAATGCAAACCTGATGCTCCCCTTTCGGTAGAGGAGTCCATGAATAAGGAACACGCACCCGCTTCCAAAATGCTATGTGCATGTGTAATTAATTGGTTAATTGACTATAAATCATGTAGTTAGTCAAAGTTCGGTTGCAATCACCAACACTAGAAAGCAAGGCCTGTCAAACACAGTGAGACTTTGGATAGCATGATCTCTCCCCTCCCCCCCCTCCATCAGTGGGTGACAACCTCCCTATATATCTACATCTCTGTCTGCGGAGACCTAGATAGATATTCTATATGCTGTATAAATTATGCAAATCAAACGCATTTGCATGATTTCCCCCACAAACACACACACACATTTTGCATGATTCACTCTGCAATATTTGCTACCTTGCGTCATTCATTCTGCCGTCCTGCTAGTCGCAGGGAGGGGCACAGAGCTGCATAGGGCACTGAATCTCTAACCCCCTGAACCCTGGGAATCTTCCAAGATCTGCCAGGCACTGCAGATGTACACACACACACATACACTTATCCTTGCAGCCTTAAGAGCCAGGAAAAGGTAGAAACCCAGCCATCAGAATTAGCAGCCATTGATAGCCTTGTCCTCCATTAATTTGTCTCATCCTTTTTTAAAGCCATCGATATTTTAAAGCGGTCTGTTGTAAAGATGGCATTCCATGTGTGCTCATTCCTCACAATCTCTTGCCACTCAATGCAGGGGGGGGATTCACATCTGCATACCCCCTCGCTGCCTTTCTCATCACCATTTTTCAACTCTCACAGCCCAACACCTGAAGCCGTGCAGTGATGTGGCTGAAAGGTGAGAAGACACAGCAGTATCAGAGCTGGGGTGGCTCAGTTACACATGCCAGCTGCCACTTAACACTGCAGTCAATACGCTCTAAACATACATGTGTGGACCAGCTTATATAGATATGTTTATGCCAGGCTGGTAGAGTCACCCATCTGGTCTAGAAAGGGTGGGAAACCTCAACCCTCAAAGCCAATTGCCATCCTCCAAGCCTCTGTCTCTGGCATTTGGGACTTTCCTCGCAGCACCAACCCAAGGCCACACCCCTCACACACACACCCTGCTTTGCACCCCTTGGGTCTTAGCTGGGCTGTGTCCTTCAACTCTGGCAATGCCTCTTACATGTCTGGATGGAGGATATGGGAGTGTGTGTCGTCTACTGTATAAAGATGAAAATTGCATTTGTGGCACTGCCCACCTTTTCCTCTGTCTCCACCCGCCAGTGGCATGTGGCCCACTGAAGGTTGCCTAGAACGGAACATGGCCCTTCAGCCAAAAGCAGTTTCCCGTCCCCCTGAAGTATGGCCACTCGGTGGCCTTAGCCATCTCTTCCAGGACAAGCAGGCAGGGCAATTTGACAGACGTTTCCTGTCTCCCATTATAGGGTGCAAGTGAGCAGCACAGTTTTATGTACCACCGGGCAGGCAAATCTGAAGGCGGAACATAGTGGGACTATTTGCATGGCTTTCCTCTCCTCTAGCCAGCTCCATCGCAGGCTCAGGAAACTCAAATGCACTTGTTTAACTGTTGGGAAGGGGAAATTATGTCCCGTAGTCAATTTTTTTCTCTCTCTCTCCAATTTATCTGTGGAGCTGTGAGCCATATTTAGCTGGGCTTGCGCGAACCTGCTGCTTCCAAGCTACAAGCAGAGAGAATTAATTGGGACAAACAGTGCGCTGGAATCCCAGCAACAAGGACCATTTCTTATCACTCTGCAACTGACTCCTCTTCCCCCGCCTCCCTTCTGCTCTCATTGCAGGCCTCTGGGCTCAGATGGTGCTTGTCAACGACACGGTCTCCGGGTACATTGGGACTGACGTGAACCTGCACTGCACCTTGACCAACCCCAGCCTCGGCATGAAGATCACCCAGGTCACCTGGCAGAAGGCCACCAATGGCTCCAAGCAGAACGTGGCCATCTCCAACCCCGTCATGGGCATTTCCATCCTGCCCCCGTACAAGGACCGAATGGTCTTTCGAAACTCCTCCACCAGGGATGGGACCATCCAGCTGTCACGCCTCAAGCTGGAGGATGAAGGCGTTTACATCTGCGAGTTTGCAACATTTCCCGATGGCAATCGGGAGAATCAGCTCAACCTCACTGTGTTGGGTAAGTCGGCTTTGCTGCCTTCCAAACAACTAGTGGTCCTTCTGCCCTGCTGTCTGAGCAAACAGCATCTCAGGTTTTACATACTGGTCCAGTAACACTAATGGCTTGAGTAGGAGCAGAGGTTTGGGAGCCAGGCTCCCTAGTGAGCTTGAGAGGGAAAGCCTAGTCTATTTCTCCCACCTCTCCTCTCCTTCCCTTCATGGGGTGGTGGGGTTACGGTCATCATCCGGCCGCCATTGCTGAGGGACAGCAGAAGAAGCAGAGGCAAGGATTACCCTTGATCACCTGGGTGCAGAACTTCCATACCCCACTCTCTGCAGAATCCCAGCCCAAGTCCTTAGAAAATGCTTGCTCTCTTCCCTAGTCTGCTGAGGTAAAACGAGAAGGCAAATTTTACAACATTTGCCATCAATGATGCTCACCCCTCACCTTATTTTTGGAGAGAATTTGGAGGTCCTGCAAAATGGAGCAGAACCATTCTCCAATTCGGAGTGAGGGCAAGAGCTATTCATCTCTCCCTCTGATGTGGCTTCATATTGTCATCCCATAGCCACATCTGATTGGTTAGGTAGTGCCGTGAATTCACCGCACTGCCTATATCATCCCTTATTGGTTGAATTGTGTATTTAGCAAGAAGAAAACTCCTTTGGGATAGAGATAGATAGATAGATGATAGATAGATAGATAGATAGATAGATAGATAGATGATAGATAGATAGATAGATAGATAGATAGATAGATAGATAGATAGATAGATAGACAGATGATAGACAAAAATTTCTACTGAAACAGCACCTGTAGAATATAGGGACTAAATTGAGAACTTATATGAAAAAGGCTAGTTTTGCAGGACCTAGTTTGGGGACCTTTGAAAATGTTGCTTTTTTGCATGAAAACTGTTGATCTTGCAAACTTTGGCTCAGCCTTTATCATAGAAGATTCTGAGTATCATATTCTGCATTTACCCAGAGTCCTGCTTTATTCTCAGTTTAAAACAAAGGTGAAAACCCTTTGGCCCTCCAGTTAGACTACACCTCCCATCATCCCTGACCATTGCTATGTGAGCTTGGTGCTGATGGGAGCTGGAGTACAAAATCACCTGGGGGGGCACAGGTTGCTCATTCCTATGCTGATGAGTTAATTTTTCCTCATCACCACCAGCAAGCCTATGCTCAGAAGCTAAGGCATGCTCTCCCTCTTGCCTTTCCCCGAGGACCCATTCCACTGGGACAGACCCATGCATCAGGTCAGCTTGAAATGAAATCTCCTAACCTTGTACCCACAGCAGCGAGAGAAACATGGCAAGCCCCCCTGCAGCTTCCTTGAACGTTTATCTCTCCCTCTGTTGCAAACTGCCTTCAGTCCCCTTCCACTGGAACAGCACCCTTGAAGCAGCAAACAAACTATTAGATTCTGGACTGATGCAGGGCATGGGGAGGGGAGTGGTTCTGTGCCCAGATACCAAATGTCCTGCGGGATTCCGTTCTGTGTTCTCCTTCCTGGTGATGATTGCCTTTGTGATGATAATGACGATTACATCAGTGTGCAAAGGATGCATTTTAGCGTTGCATCCTTGGCGTAGACAGGTTGCTGTCTCGCTTATTCCACTGTATTTATCTTGGATAAGGATTGGTCGTAGTGACCTGTTTCTCAAGGCTGTGGCAAAGCTTTGAAAGCGATGCTCCTTTGGGAGCCTTTCCCTTTGATGTCCCAAAATGGATTTCAGAAGGAAGTTGGAAAGCATCGTCTTTGGCTTCCTTTGGGTCTGAGGTTTTTTTTTGGAGAGGATGTGGCTCTGGATTCAAGCCCTGTCACCGAGTTTGTCTCTCTCCCCTCCTGCTTCTGTGCAGTTCATTTAGAACAAGAAGTCTCCATTATCAAAGCCCCAAAAGTCTTATGATTAAAGGAGATAAGGTATCTTTATTCTTCGCATTCATCCATATCAGTCTCTTGGCCACCATTAGAATCCATTTTTGTTATCCTGTTGTTAACTTCCATACAATAGGCATATAGTTCAGAAGAATATTCTCCGCTGAAAGTTTTAGCTTTTTTGGTACAGCCATACTTATACAGTCCAGCACGAAGCTTAGGAAGGCATAGACTTTGTTTGGTTAAATATGATAACATTTAGGATGAGTTTCTACAGAATGTAGTAGGCTATTAATATCTACATATGTATTAGGATAATAACATCAAAAATAATAATGTATGGGAGTATACAGTCAAACATCAGCTCCTGAACGCCTCCATTTTGGAATGTTTCCAGCACACTGGAGATCTTTCGTCACAATATTTTCACATTGCTGCATTTGTGTCCAAACCTATACGGGACTAGAAACTTGCTTTTCTTTTCTTTCTCTCTCTCTCTCTCTCTCTCTCTCTCTCTCTTTTTTTTTTTTTTTTTTTTTGAGCAGCAGGTGAAACGATAGAAGTTGGCAAAATTATGCATGGCATGGGGAAAGTGCACAAAGAAAGATTTTTCTCCCTGTCTCTTAATGCTAGAATAGACATCCCACGAAACTGAGCATTGGAAGTTTCAGGGCAGATAAAAGAAAGGACGTTTTTGTGCAGGACATGGTTAAACTATGGAACTCGAGTGAGGAGGAGGAAAGGACGGCCATCAGCTGGCTACAAGCCATGATGGTTATACTCTGCCTCCATGGTCCAAGGCAGTTACACTTCTGAATAGCAGTTGGCGGAAACTGCAGGAGGTCAGAGGACTCTTATGTTTGGGTTCTGCATAAGAGTTTCCTGCAGGCCACTGTGAAATCGGGATGCCAAACTAGACGGCCCATTGGCCTGATCCAGCAGTCTCTTCTTACATTCTTACGAAAGGTGGAATTCTGATAAATATTGACACTGCAATAGAGCACAAGGCTTGTGTTCAGTGCCCACAGAATGGTGTTTGGTGTTTGTGTTCTGCAGAAGGCTAAGGAAACTAGTGTATTCTGATGAATCAGCGAAGCCACTTTGATTTCGAACCCCTTGTATGCCTCAGCAGGAGATTAACCCCAAGGGCTGACCAAACAGCTCACAGCATGCACTAGTAACCTCACAGACCCTCCCCTCTCGTCTAACCTTCTCGCCTCCTGCCTTCTCCTCAGCCAAACCGACAAACCGGATGAAGGCCACCACAAGCCTGCTCATTGCCAAGGCCGGCATGACGGAGAAGATTGTGGTCGCCACCTGCACCTCCTCCAACGGGAAGCCCCCCAGCACCGTGTCCTGGGAAACCAAGCTGAAAGGGGTGGCGGAATACCAAGAGATCCGCAACCCCAACGGCACCTTCACCGTGGTCAGCCAGTACCGCCTCTTGCCCAGCCGGGAGGCCCATCGGCAGCAACTGACATGCGTGGTCAACTACCAACTGGACCGCTTCACTGACAGCATGACCCTCAACGTGCTGTGTAAGTGAGAGAGGCAGGGAGGCTGGCCTAGGCGAGAGGTTCCTGCACTGCAGAGGGTTGGACTAGATGACTCTCGCGGTCCCTTCCAGCTCTATAAATCTGAGATGCTGTTGTTCGTTCTCCAGCAGCAGAGCTGGTATCTTGAAGAGGCTTGTGGCCCCTGAGACTTTTGACTTTCCCTGGGCAGAACAGGGGTGGCTTTGGGTGTGGGGGAGCAGTTGTAGGGCATTTTTTTTTAAAAAAAAAGTCAGGGTTCCTCTGTGAGAATGAATGAGTGAAGGTGTAACAGCAGCCCTGAACATGTGGAGAGGGCTTTTCTCCCACCCCACCCCGGGTTACCATCTATAATGCAAAGAAAAGGCCAAATCATATTTGTTTGTTGTATTCATGGCCAACCATTTCTCCCAAGGAGTTCAAGGTGGCATTCATGGTTCTCCCCGTCTTTCATTTAATCCCTACAATAACCCTGTGGGGTAGGCTAGGCTGAGAGGCAGTGACTGGCCCTAGGTCAGGGCCAAGGGGGGATTTGAACCCTGGTCTCCCAAATCCTAGCCCAACAGCTTAACCACTGCACCACACTAGATCTGCAGCATGCCCCAGAGCTGAGCTATGAGACAAAGGTGAGCCAGAGTGAATATTAATGGCCTTTTGTCCCCCTCCCTCATCCACATCTTTGTACCTCTCTTTTCATCCCTCTCTCCTTTCTTCTCTTCCGCTCTCCCTTCCTCTCCTCTCCTCTCTCACCTGCCTGCCCTTCACAACTCCCTCCCGTTCTGCTGTCATTCCTGTTCCTCTCCTCGCAGACGAGCCCGAAGTGAGGATCGATGGCTTTGATGGCAACTGGTACCTCAACCGGAAAGATGTGAAGCTGACATGTATCTCTGATGCCAACCCTCCTGCCACCTCATACCAGTGGAAGCTGTAAGTAGCCGCCTGCAGGGTTCCTTTTGACTTGACTTCCCTCTAACTCCAAATGCAGAGTGATCCTCGATTGGGCAGGAGGGAGACTTCTTTCTGCTGAGAGTGTCGCACCTTTGCTCCCAAATCCTACAGAACTGGTGGAATGCTTAGTGTGGAACTAGGCAGTACCGCTCCAGGTTTTGTAGATTATGAGAATGTGTTTTGTGTGTGACCTAACTGAGTTATCTCCTATACTGGCCAAATGCCTGACATGTACAAAGCTGTCATATCAAGAAAGAAGCAGATTAGCATAGCCTTCTCCCTGAAGTGCTGCTTTACTTTGTGTAAGCATTTTTTTTTATTCATTCATTCATTTATATTCCTTCATGTGAGTCCCCATGCCGACAATACCCCCATGGGTGCCTTGCCCATAGAAACAAGCATATCAAGGAAGTGGCAGTCTAGCCTAGCCTTCTCCCTGATGTGCTGCTTTACTCCTTGCAAGCATTTCATTTCATTCATTCATTCATTCATATCCCATCATGTCAGTCCCCATGTCCAGTCTGAATTAATGCAGCCCAAACGCCTCAGATAAATCCAGGCCTGGCTGTAACAGGCCGTGATGATTTGACCTGTGCTAAGTCACCCCTTCCAAAATAACAACAAAAATGACATTAAACCCTTGTGGCCACAGGAAAACCCACCTGAACACACCAGATTTCAAGCAGCAACTGCATATATGCCATATGAGTGGACAGAAAGTAGACCAGGACCTACCATTCAACCACTGGATTATTTGTTGCAGATTGACACACATTCCTGACTCAAAATCAGAGACAACAGAGCACCCCCCCCCCAAAAAAAAAAAAGATTGTGAGAATCTCTGTTTCAGTAGCTCTGATGCAGATGTGTGCTTGCAGAAGCAAGTCACCCCACCCAACTCACTGCGTCTGCTCTCAGACGCTGTTATGCAGCTGGGTTTGGTTGGTGTCCCCCAAAGTTCTAGTAATATGGTACATCCCACAAGCCTGTCCATGTGACATCCTCAGGTGCCCCTTGCTCCCCCCCCCCCGGCACTCTCCTCTTTATATAATGCTCCTTCATCTTTGTTCTGTAATGAAGGCTCTGCTGAGGAGGTCAGTTTCCACCTAGATGAGCATCCCTGACTGGGCATATGTGGAGAGGAAAAGGCTGCTGTGTGTGTGTGTGTGTGTGTGTGTGTGTGTGTGTGTGTGTTATAGGCAAGGCAGATTTGATCAGCAGCTGGGTGACTCACAAGCCTGGTCACCTGGGATGACCCGGATGGAGCCAGGCAGGCGAGTAGATGGCCTAGTTCTCACAAACAGCAGAGGAGGAGGTAATCCTGTGTCTGGACTGTACAGATTCTAGCTGCAGCTTGCAGCTTGCAGGACTCCTCTGGCTCCTCCATTTTTTTTTTAAAAAGGAAAATCCACCATATATAAAAAGCTAGCATGCCAGAGGAGAAGGGCTACGGCCTAGCCTTCTCCCTGAAATACCAAATTTCCATGTGCAGGGGTTGTTTTTTTGCTTCTTGTTTAAATGCAGTCATATGACCTCCCACGTGCAGTCGGAAGTGGGTACAGTCTAGGGCTGGGTCAGAAGGCAGATCAAGATCAACTGGTAGTAGAGATCTACTGACTTGCAGTAGATTAGCAAGGATTTCCTGACCCACTGTTTTCCAGTTGGCTAAAAGCCATTTCCACCACCCTCAGTGAGGCAGCTGAAAACAACAGTCAGAGGAAAACCAGGAGTGGATTTTTGGTTTGGAAGGACTGGTACTGATCATGCATTTCTGGACTGTGCATCTGCACCAGAGACAACTCACAGCCTGTGTCCACCTGCTTGAGCCATTGTTTTACACCTAACTCTAATTGGTGGACCTTGGGGGTTCTAGTAAAAAAAATAGCCTGCTGACCCCTACTAGCCTAGGCATAGGTTGGCCACCATCTGTTGCAAAGGAACTCTCTTAAAAGCTCAGATTGACATTCAGCTGCCGTTTCCCTCTTGGCCCCTACCACAAATTTATTTAGGGTATTTTTTAGTTATTTCATAGGATTTATATACCAGTTGATTGTAGGGGAAAAACTCAAAGTGGTTTACAAAAAAGATGAAACAGTAAAATCGTTGCTAAAAAAATTACAACCATAATTTAGTTAAAGTTAAGACCATAATAGAATATAATAGAATAATAGAATAGAATAGAATAATAGACTCAATACCCAAGGGGTATTTGAAGGGGAAAAGACAGTGACCACCAACCAATGGGGTTCTCCTCCACTCTCCCAAAAAACTAGACTGCCTCCTGCAGCCTGTGTTATTGTTGTCATTTTGAAGGGGTGAGTTTTGGCCCAGACTTGCAAATACTTTCCACCTGTGTGTTAAGTACAGCTGTGCTAGAGTGCAGAAGAAACTGCTTTCCACTCACCCACCCAATTGGCATGTGTTTCTCTTTGCTCAGGAAAGGGTTCATCACTTATCCCTGTGTTCATCCTGGTCTTATGGGCTCCCTTAAAAAGCATTTTTGATCGACAGAGCCTAGAGGAATCACTGCCTTGACTAATAAGCAATGCTGCTAGTTCTTCCCCTTCCAGGTTCCATTGTTTCAGTGGAATGGATTCAACCTCTTTCAGAGTTCCTTTTTTTTTTTTTTTTTTTTTTTTTGCTGAATAAAATAAAAGATCAAGGCATGGACCAAAGCCACTGGGAAGAGAGAAGGATCAATGCAGATAGAATGAGAGAGAGCGAGAGAGAAATTGCTAAAATGAGACAAAGAAAATCCTGATAGTATGGCAATCGGTGTAGACCCCTGAGCAAAGCTGTTATAAATGCAGACAGGGTCTCGCTTTCTGCGCTAACTGCAATTCCCCAGTCAAGCACAGGGGAAGTCCCCAAAAAAGCACATGGCAGTAGTCAAAGCTCAAAGTAGCCAGTGCATGAACTAATGTAAAATATTGTATTTTTCGCTCTATAGGACGCACCGGACAATAAGACGCACCTAGTTTTTTTTTGGGGGGGGAGGAAACAAGAAGAAAAAAATTCTGAACCCCAGAAGCCAGAACAGCAAGAGGGATCTGGCTTCTGGGATAGCCTCTTGCTGTTCTGGCTTCAGGGACAGCCTGTGAAGCCTCCGCAGGGCAGCGGGGTGCCCGGCGGAGGCTTTGCGCCGCTTACCCCAAGCTAGAACGGCGAGACAGAGCACTGCACAGCACTCCGTCTCCCTGTTCTGGCTTTGGGCTTAGCCGCGCAGCCTTCATTCGCTCCATAAGATGCACACACATTTTCCCTTACTTTTTAGAAGGGAAAAAGTGAGTCCTATAGAGCAGTGTTCCCCAATCTTGGGCCTCCAGCTGTTTTTGGACTACAACTCCCATCATCCCTCGCTAGCAAGACCAGTGGTCAAGGATGATGGGAATTGTAGTCCAAAAATAGCTGGAGGCCCAAGGTTGGGGAACACTGCTATAGAGCGAAAAATACGGTAGTTCTGAATATTAAGTGATGGAGGAGAGGTGGCTCCAGCGCAGGAAGAGAAGTGAGAGAAAGAGAGATTAAATATATTAGAGTTGGGGGCAGGGAGGGTGAAGGACTGTGAGACAGGCTTAGAAAGCGGGGAAAATATAGGTGTGATGGGAAACGGGAAGGGGTGAATGTCCCACAAGTGTGAATAGTTGTGAGACATCTTCAAGGGGTGAACCTGAGAACATTCTGCTCATGGAAGATGGTGCATTGCTTGGCTACAAATTCATTTATAAGCCAGCATGGGTACTATCCCAATATGGAGATGTTAAAACTGGCAGCCAAATGGTAGAAAGTATAAGTCATGGGGGTAGGGGAAAGGTTTTGTGGCCAAAATAGGGGTGGGGTGGGCTAACTCCCTCTTTTCTCATTTGCAGAGTAATAATAATCAAAGCTTTACCAAAGTGTTCCTTTTTTTTTTTCAGGGTCCCACTGCCTAACGTAGGTAGGAATAGGTGAGCAGGCCATCACATTTCCTATGGACTAGTAACTTGTGGGCTTCTTTGCACGACTGATGCTGGGCATCTTCTGCCCTTTAGCCATTCAGAATTTGACTCTGATCTTCCCTTTCACTCTGCACAGAAGTGCGCCCTCATCTTTCAAGAGTTGCGCAACACACTTGATGGATAAGGCTGTCATGGCTTGGCTTGGGTTATAAACGCCTCTGTCATCTCTGGGTCTTTAACTATATAGAGCTTTGCTTTTATGCATGCTAACGTAGTCATAGACAAAATTCTAACCTTTCCTGTTTATATACTACTTGCGGATTGTTGTTAGAGCTTCGGAGGGGAAGGCGAGGATAGGAGAATTTCCTGTATTGTCAATAGGAATTTGCATTCTACTAAATTGCTCCATTGGTCCAAGGCTGCCTACTCTGACTGGCAGTGGTTCTTGCAGGTCTTGGGCAGAGAGAGGTGTTTGCCACCATCAGCTACCTGGGATTTTTCTGGGGCTGAACCTGGGTCCTTATACACGCAAAACATGCAAAACATGCCGCTGAGCTTTTGGGTGATCCAATTACTTTAGCTAAAGTAATTGCTTCGCCTTGTACCGGTAATTAAAAATGAGCAAGCTGCATTATTCTTTCCCTGCATGTATACATGCAGTTATGGTTATGTTTGTTTGTTCCACAACTTTCCAAAACAGTTTGGGATTAATTCATCAATGAGTTGCTGGCATTTGATTCCAGGATAACATTGTGGGGAAACAACAAGAACAACAACAACAACAACAACAATTCAGTCACCTTCTCTCAAACCATGTGCAATAAAAACAATTAAAAACAACATAGAAAACAATAGCAGATAAATTTTAAAACAATACAAAATGGACACCCTTGGCAAAGACCCATTCACCCAGCTGAGAAAACCCATCAGAACAAAAATGCCTCCAGTTGTTTCTGGAAAATGCAGAGAGTGGCCGCCTGTCGTATGTCGACAGGGATGCCGTTCCACAGAACAGGGGCAAAGGAACTAAAAGCCTTGCTCTGATTTGCCATGTTTTATTGCTTGATAGGTTGGGGAAAAACCCATCAGGGTAGAGATAAGACTGATTTTGCTAGCATGGAAGTCAGGCACATTGAAAATATTGCTACAGGGTTAAGAAATCGCCACCAGTTGCCAAATTCAGCATCTCAGTTTTTGTTTTTGTTTTTAAATAAATCCAAGTTTCCAGCCCCTGGAAACTTTGGAGGTAGATCTAAAAGAGTGTGGCCAGCATTTCCAGCTGACGGGACAAGGCATCAGTTTCCAACTGGTGGGGCTTTAGCACCAACTTAGCTCTTTGCCCAGTCTATCCAAAGCAGAATAAATTATGCAATGACCGCAGTTATAATCTGCATAATTTATTGATGTTGCATACTTAAGGCAGCCGTGTTCAGGGAAGTTTTTAATGTATGACATATTAGTGTATTTTTGGTCTTTGTGAAAGCCGCCCAGAGTAGCTGGGGAAACCCAGCCAGATGGGCGGGGTACAAATAAGAAATTATTATAATATTATTATTATTTTGCAGAATTCAAGCTATTGCCCTGAGGTCACACACACACACACCACCCAGCTCTCTTCTGAGATGTCCATGGCTTGGGAAAAGGTGTCAGGTGGAATATTTAGTGACACAGCATGTCCCAGATTTGATCCCCGACACCTCCAGTTAAACAAATAAATCATCACAATAATTTTCTTAAAACCATTGCAAAAGTACAAAGAAGAAAAAAACAGGCAGATGGTAAATCTGTCCTATAAAATGATCCACGGTGCCTTGGCATAAATTGTCTCCTGACTCAAAGCTTCATTTGACAGGATTGTAGGTGGCCAAACTGGGAAAGACCTCTCTCTCTCTCTCTCTGGCTCTCTCTCTCTCTCTCTCTTTCTTTCAGCACAGGAAACCTTATTGATTGAGAGTCAGAACATTATCTGATGTGCGGGATATTATTATTATTATTATTATTATTATTATTATTATTATTATTATTATTATTATTGCATCTAAGTCAGTGTTGTCTCCAGGGTTCCAGGTTCTGCAGATCTTACCCCATGCCCCTATTGCTCCCAAAATCAAAGCCCTGTTTGAAGATGGGGAGGGAGGGGTGCAGGCACAATTGTAAATTCACATTTTTATCCCATCCTTCAAGGAACTCATGGTGATGTAGATAGTTCCCTCTCACCAAGTTTATCCTCACAACAACCCTGGTAGGTAGGCTAGGCCAAGAAAGGATGGCTAGGCCAAGGTTTGAGCTTTGTGGATCAAACCCTACAGCTACTTGGTTGTCGTTCCACTACTCTGACCACAACCTGCTGCTATTACTTTTCAGGTATTATTCACACACACACACACACACACACATGAGGGGCAGTCAGTGAACACGAACCCACTCACTCCATGCAGTGGGCCTTATTGTATAAGGGCAGTTTTACATACCCTAAAGCAGATAAGATGTTGGATTTGGAAGGTAGTAGGCAATGAAAGTTTTTGCAAGAAAATTGAGTTGTAGAACAGATGGACTTGAACTTCTACTAGGTGGGCTCAGACAGATGGGCTTGGATAGTCCTATAACAGCTCCAGGGAATTAGCCAGGATTCACTGGCTACAGGAAAGAACTTTCACCCTAACCGTTTGGCCTTCCTTTTGCGACAGACTGAACGGATCTCTTCCTGACAACGTGGAGGTTCAGAACAGCACGTTGTTCTTCAAGGGGCCCGTCACCTACAGCCTGGCAGGGACGTACGTCTGCGAGGCCACCAACACCATCGGGACGCGGTCTGGCCAGGTGGAAGTTAACGTGACAGGTAGGAACCCCTTGCCGGAAAGGCAGCCCCTGTTTGCTCAAAGCGCCCGCGTTGTGGGAGGGAAGTGTAAGCAAGTCGCACAGCGTTATTTTTCCCCTGCCTTGCTGTCGCTTGACAGATCTCCCACCTCCCACCCTTTCCTCTCAGGGCAGAACCAAGCTGGCGGGGGATCCCCGATGCTTCTTTCGCCATGCTCAAAGAAGTGCGTCCCAAAGGAAAGCTGTCTTGCTGGAATCACTTGTTTCATCTCCTCTCTTTGCGCTTCCCCCTCCTTTTGTTCGCTGGTACTTTGTTCCCCCTTGTTTTCCTTTCTAAGTCTGGTTCAAACAAAGCACGAGAGCATCAGAGCTGTGCTCTAAAGTGAAAGAGGCACAAAAGGAGATGTCACAAAGGGGTGGCAAAAAAAGAACTGTGTCCCACTGAGGTTGCACTTATTTGCAAAGGACTAAGGAACAGAGGGCATCCGCTATATAAATTCTCTTGTTTGGTCTTGGTAGGTTTGTTTTGGGGTTATTGGCGTGTGTGTGGATTTTTTTTCATTTTATTTTTAAGTTCTGAGCAAATTGTCTGTCCATGTCCCTACCCAGCCCATTTTCTACTGTGTGACTTGTCTGCACTGTTTTTAAGGAGTATTGCTCAAACAAGGTCCATGACGAGAAATCATAGAGATGAACCACTCCTCTAAGCTTCAGAGGAAGTGGTGAGACTGGGAGTCGAGGCATTGAGGAAGTGATGTCATACGACAACGTGAGAAGTTATGAGGGGAGGGGGGAATGCTGCAGAATAAGGGAAGATCTTGGATTGGCCCAGAGGAAATGATGTCTGTTCTTGTTGGTACTGCAAGGAGAGGAAATGACATCACACAGGAATAATCAACCAATGGCAGTATCTGCACCATAAAGGAATAGCTGGGTGATTGGAGAGTAAAGAAACACCATCCATTTCCAGTGTTCTTCTGTTTGGTGGCAGAACAGGCTTTCAAAGGGTGAACAGAACAGTGTGGTTTCCCATCTCCAAGAAATCCCAAAGATTATCCAGATTCCAGGCTTTCCTTTTGCTTCCCAGGCAGTCTGTCCTCTGGCTCATAATGATAAGCTATTGTTATTATTATTATTATTATTATTATTATTATTATTATTATTATTATTTTAAAAGACTATATTGTAAGACACATAGAGATTTTTTTTGTTGGTTTTGAAGCCTCTAGCTTTGATTGGCTGAACTGCCCTGATGTCACAGAGCAGGAAAAAGGCTACCAGGTTGTAGTTGGTTGAGCTTCCGAAATAGGCTGGCCAAGCCTATAGACAGGGCTTTTTTCAGCTGGAACTCACTGAAACTCACTTCCAGCACCTCTCAGGTGGGCGCCATTGCTATTATAAGAGAACAAGGGAGGCATTCATGGTGAGCTCCAGCATCTCTTTTTCTAGAAAAATTGCACTGCCTATCGAACAGAAGAATTAGAGGCTTAGGAAAGGAAGGCCAGCCTGAGAAGTTGAAGTCGGCCAAGAGTTGCAAGAGGGAGTTGTCAAAAAGAAGTGAAAGAAAAAGGAGGGGGGGTAGAAAGAAAACCTGAGGGGACAAGGAACAGGGAGGAGAAAGTAGTGCACAGCCAGGTGTTTGAGGGGTGAGGAAGGCTGGAAGCTGAAACCTCTTGTTTTGAAATAGCCATGTGCAGTTTGCAGCAACAGGTCACTGAACAGATTGGTCATCCCATAGTCTCTGCTTTCCAATGATCTTTGAGTCTTATCAATGCCAGGTTGCTCAGCAATAAGGGCAAATGCAAAGTCTTCCAAGAAGAAGCTCCCCATTTGACATCTGTCCAAGACAAGTATGATCATTTCACAGAGGCTACATGGGGGAACTCTCTGCTGATGGGCCCATGGGGCTTCTGTGAGATGGGTATGTGGTGGGTGAGGAGAGAGAAGGCTGCTTTATTCCCCAGCAGAAATGACATAGAGCTTGCTTGACAACATGCCCAAAACGTCTGGGGCTGATGGCATGGGTGCAGCCAATATTTTTGTTAGCAAATCAGCAAGATGTTTCCTGGGGTTAGGGGAAAATTTAAGGTGGACTAGGCATCTGGGGTCAGCTCTGACAAATCCTTCCATGTAACATAAGCAAGGTTTTGGAGTCTCTCTCTGTTGCTTTTTTAAAGTTTAGACCAGCCTTAGCCAACCTAGTGGCCCCCACATGTCCTTAAACTACAGCTTCCATCATCCCTGGCCAATTGGACATTCTGGTTGAGGCTGATGGGAGTTGTAGTCCAAAGCTTCAAGTTGGGGAAGGGCATTTTGTTTTGCTTTTCAAAGACAAGGGAGACTGTGATACAGGTTTGCAAAACGCAGAATGAATTTGCTGGGGATGGGGAGAATTATTATGCATTTATCATAACACTAGGCTATTGAGGTCGGCCAAGGAAGCAGATGGGCAGTGGGCATTCTGTGTGGCATAGGAAGTGAAAGCGCCAGGCTAGAACCTGTGAGCAGCAGTTCAGAAACCCACTCGGCCATGAAGCTCACTGGAACCTTTATTCTAAATTCAAAATGCTGGTTCAGAACTGAGCCAGTGTGAAATTTATTATTTGCTTTCTTATATTCCTATCCCCCTTTTTTTCCTCCATGAAGCTCAAGGTGGCATATGTGACTCTCCCCTCCCAGCTTTCTCCTCACAACAACCCTTTGAGGTAGGTTAACTGGGTCACCTATTGAGCTTCGCAGCTGAGCAGGACCACAAAATCTGACCTCCTGGGGTCCAGTTCAACACTCCAACCACTACTCCATGCTGTCTTCTCCAGTGGTTTGAGTGTCACAATAGGACCTGAGAGCCTCAGGTTCAAGTCCCCAAATGACCATGAACTTGCTGGGTGACTTTGGGCCAATCTCATGCTCTCACCCTGACCTACCTCACAGGGCTGTTGGTAGGATGAAAGTGAATGGGTGGAAGAACCATATTCACTGCCTTGAGCTCTTGGAGGAAATCTGCAACATTGGTGTAATAATTAACAGGACAAATGAAGTGCTTCATGCCCCGTTTCAGCTACATGTTCTAGATGTGCAGTTTACTTCATGGGTAGCATCCCAAAGTGGTAAGGTAGACTATACCGTTTTTCAGACTTCAGGGGTACCATTCCTGAACTTTCCCTCCCATTAAAAAAATCGCCTGCAAATAAACAAGAAATCTAACAAGTCGTGGCAGTTCCTCTCTCAGCCTTCTCCCTGCGGTACTAATTTTCAAGCTGCAAATTTTGTTGCTTTGTTTTTAACGCTGGGGAGAACTCATAAATGTGCCCTCCCCACCCATGTCCGCAGTCAGAATGAGCACAGTCCCTTCAGGACTCTTCCACCTCATCCGTCTCCCCTCTCAGGGCAAGCCACAGATGGTTTCTAAAGAGGATTAGACAAAGTTATGGCGGATTGGTCTATCGGTGGGGAAATCTAGCGTTACCCAGGTGGACTGCTTGGCCTTTTCCAGCAGCATGTCCCTACACTTAATTGGTTTAATTGGCAGACTAATTGGCAACAGCGGATTTTTAATCCGCGGGTTGGAAGTTAAGGAGACCTCCTTACTTATTTTTATTTATTTTTCCCCGCAAAAAGGGTTGTTTTCGTTCCGATGCCGTCGCAGACGGCGCAAAAGTGCAGCAACTGCGTACAGCAACAAATAGCAGAAACAGTTTTTGTTGTTCTTCAGTTTCAGACCTTTTAAGCGCTCCTTTCAGTGGCGGGGCTTTCGCCTGTATGCAAATCCGCTGCGCGGTTTAATCGGTTGGTTAATGGATGCATCAGTTGAAAAGGCGGGTGATTAATCAATTAACGGCTCTCTTAAGTACGTTGACAGTCTTAATCGGAATAATTGTCGGTAAGGAATTGAGCAAAATGAAATGAAACAAAACGAGTAATAAGCAAAATGCCCCCCCCCCACCAGTATGGATTTTGATGCCCTGAACAGGGAGGTGGCAGGCGGGTGGGGAGAGCCCAGGTGGCAAGTAAGGCGGCTGGTCAGGAGCTCCTGCCAGGAGATACCACGTTTGCTGGGATTAGCAGCTGTCTCATTAGACCAGGATACATAAAGCAAAATCCTTGTTAATCATTCATGGCCTCAGAATATGTTTATCCGGCTCTCCCCAAGGGCCGATTAGGCTAGCGATGGAGCAGACTCAGTCAGCCTCTCTGAGGCTATTACAGGTAGATTTGTTTGGGGCTTGCGGGCAATTTAGGCATCATTGGCAGAAAACTCTTTTCTTCCCCCAAGAACAGCTTGCCGCACATTCAGCTCGAACCACCAAGCAGCCAGACAGTCCCCAGGGGCAGAGGCGACCCTCACAGGGTGATCTGATATCGCCATGGCCGTTCATGGCTCATGCAGTCATTATTTCCTTTTGTTCTGCTCTGATCAAAGAGGTTATGTAGGTTTCGGGAGGGCTCCAAAACCTGCGCAACCTGTTCTGTTCAGAAATTATGAAAAAGGCGGGCGGTGGAATTAATGTGCATGAGGAATAGTGCAATGCCTATCACTTTGTTCCTTTACTTCCTCAGATATTCAGCCTTCCCAAATACACATATTTGGGACAGTTGTCTGCCAGACTGATTTATTTATTTTCTTGCAAGGGATCTGAATCGTTCTCGTATCACACGCCATCATCAACATTCTGCTTTTCTATCAAAAAGTTCCCAGAGTGGGTTCTACAAGAGAAGGAAAATAGGAATTTCATAGAGAATAAACACTTAGGATTGGCTATGGAAGGCAGCAACTGAAACCATGTTTTGCAGAACTGCATGCAACCCTTAACCTGGAGGGGGGATTGAGTGGGGCACAAGTGCTGCTCTGAATGGGGCAGACAGTCCCACTGCAAAGACCTGTAGAAGGCTCCCCAAGTCTTCATTTACTGCTGGCCCTCCAGAAATAGGATGCTCCTGGGGTGGTTTGGAGGTAGATTTGAATCTGTGGGACCCCAAGCCTTCTTGTTCCACTAAGGGGCCCTAAGATTGTACCAAGCTGGAGCTAGCGTCATTCATTCCCCCACCAGCATTCCTAATTGGTTTCAAGGAGGGGATTTAGCTGGGTTGTTCTCAAGAAATCCTTGCCCACCCTAGTTTCCCCCAGACTCTTTTGAACTGCCATCAGCCCCAGCCAACACAGCCATCCCCCACTCAGCCCTAGACACATACATCTGGGCAGAGGCTGATGAGAGTCATAGCCCCCAATGTCCCATGGCTGGTGAAGGTTACTGTAAACTGTCTATTGCCGATGTGATCCACAGTGGCACATAGCATGCACAATTGACTCGATGTTGCAAAGCCTTGCACATCAAGCCTCTGTGCTTTTTATTAACTCCGATCCGGCCAGAATGTTCTGAAACCTGCTGCCTCTTTGGCAGCGTCGACAAATGCGTGGTTTTTTGAATCTAGAGCTAGAAGACATGGATCATCATGTTATTTATTACTTGGTTATTTCTTGAATTCCAAAGGAGCCAAGGGCAGCAAACATATCTGCAATAAAACACAAATAAAAGGAAAAGGAAGAAATATGTTTAAGTCATTTTAAAACATCTAAAAAGGCTAAAATGCAATAAATCATGTGTCTGGATAGGACTTCAGAAACAGAAAAGTATTCAGTAAGTGTCAGAATTTCATTACTACCATTATTATTAATTTTCTATAGCGCCTTCATCTGATGACCATAGGGCCATTTACAATGATGGTGGCTGCCTAACATCAAAAGGCAATGAGTTCCAAAGGACATGTGCTGCCACGGTAAAAGTGTCCCTTCTTACAAACTCAGAATGTCCACTGTGTGGCCCTTGCAGAAGTTCCCATTCTGTAGATCGAATTGATCAAATAGGCATATACAGTGGCACCTTGGGTTAAAGACGCTTCAGGTTATAGACGCTTCAGGTTACAAACTCCGCTAACCCAGAAATAGTACCTCAGGTTAAGAACTTTGCTTCAGGATGAGAACAGAAATTGCACGGTGGCAACGTAGTGGCAGTGGGAGGCCCCATTAGCTAAAGTGGTACCTCAGGTTAAGAACAGTTTCAGGTTTGAACATACCTCCAGCATGAATTAAGTTCTTAACCCGAGGTACCACTGTACAGATTAAGTACAGCTCTTAAGGGTTTTCTGTACCAATAGTAAGACCTTGAACTCACTGTGTTTCAAACTAAAATGATATTTATTACACTGCCTTGAAATTCCCAGCAAATAGTCATCTATGCAAAACCACAGATGATCCCAGATCGGAGAGCCCTCGGAGAAGGCTGTCTCTGGAGTTTTCATGCTTGCAGTTGATCATAAACAAACACAGTTTCCCACAATGCTCTTCCGCCCTGCAGATCCTCACCCTGCCTTGGGAAGGAAGGAGTGTGTGTGTGTGTGTGTGTGTGTGTGTGTGTGCCTGCCTGCCTGCCTGCCTGCCTGGGCCAACCCCCTGATGATGAGCTCCCAGCACTGGCTGCAAGCTGGCATTAAGAGTTACAGCACATTAAAAAGATGGATAAGTGGAAGTTTAATATTTTATTCCCACAATCTGTTCACGTAATAGCTTTCTTGGCGTCGCAGGACATTTGTCAGCCGAGGTGAATCCAGGCTGCAAGACGTGCAACTTCATTACGGCCGGCTTGCTTGTGTGTTTGGGGGTGCGGAACGAGGAGGCTCTCCAGGAGAGGCTTAGCGGCACCACATGTGTCTTTGGAGGGGCTTCCCAAGGATTTGCATGTCGCCCTGCAGGGGAGCACGCTCCACCAAGCATCTGCGGGCGCAGAAGCACAGGCATGCACAGGGAAGCTTCACGCACGGGCGCACAGATGCAGAATCAGCCAGAGCTACGCAGTTGGAAACGAGGCAGGATCTTCCTCTGCTGCAGTCGCGCGCGCACCCAGACGTTCAGTTACTCATGTTTCCTCACAGCCCTGTGCAGTAATAAGAATGGAAGACGAGCGCCTTGGATCAGGCCAACTAGTCCAGGATCCTCATCTCACTGTGGCCATCCAGATGCTTGTGGAAAACCCATAGATAGGACCTGAGCGTGTGGGCACCAACTGTACCAGCTCCCTTCAGCCCCCCCCCAATAAAATATTTGAGGAGGCCCCCCAAAAAAATTGATAGGCATTGCCATTTCACTCATTGTCCCAGGGCAGGTTACAGCAACTAAAATGCAATATTTAAGAGCAATTGAAAACACTATGGGTCCTAAAAATATGCCCAAGCAGGCCAGTGCATATTTTTGCAGCCAGCCTTCATTTATTTATTTTATTTGAGGGGGGCAACCAGATGCCCAGAAAATTGGGCTTGGGGAGAGTTGGGTTCAAGTCCCATTTTAACTGTAAGGATTCAGAGTAGCCCTGGACCAGTCATCGTTTCTGAGGCCAGTCCACCTCACAAAGCTGTTTTTGGGGGGGGGGGAGTTGGTGTGAGAGGGGAATAAACTTTCAGCAGCCCTAGGTACCTCCGTTGCTAGGATCGGGTACAGGGCTTATCTGACACCCACACACCCAATATTTTATTAAAGTTGGTGCCCATGCCTGAATGCAACAGCACTCTCCCCTGTGGCTTTTAATTGCATTTAGTTGACTGGCAGTTTAATGCTTACACGCGATTAGGCTGTGGAGTTTTCTCCGAGACACTTTTGGTTCTCGTTCATTGTGCGAGGAGGAAAAGGAAAGGAAACTGCAGGAAAGCGATGGTGCAGTTTCATTCCAGTGACAAGCAAGAGGCTTTGCTTCTGAAAGCTCACAGCAGGCTTCCCCAACCTGGTGCCCTCCAGACATTTGGACTACAACGCCCCAACAGCTGCGCTGGAGAGTTGTAGTTCATCGTGCCTGGTTGTGAGAGGCTTCAGAAAGTTATTTCGCATGAACCTCGGCAACCTCCTGACCAGAGGTTTCAGTGACACTCGCATTTGTTTTGAAATGAAAATGGATTCTTGGGTTTTTAACCAGAAATCAAACAGGGATGTGCATATCTTTAATCAGACGACAGCTTTAAAGGAGGGCATGTAGGAGACAATGATTGTTGGTGATGAATTAAGCAAGCAAGCAATAGAGAATGAAAAGCGTTCCGGCATAGATGGAGACATCTCTGGATCCAAAGTCAACAATTGGGGAAAATGGGAAGAGGAGAGGGGAGATACGAGGAACTGTGAGAAGGTGCCACTTTCAAATCTCTTATTACCTGTCCCTTTGGGCCCAACTTGAAGGAAAGCAACACATTTCAAATAGGTAAATGGACAAGTAAATCGCACGGTAGCAGAGCACCACCCCAGGCACCCCCCCATTCAGGAGTGAAACTCGACTGCTTTGAAACCTGGCCTCCTAGTCTGCAGGGCAGGGGGGGGCAGGATGCCAGCCCCCACCTCAGTCCCCCACCAGGAAGTGCTTGATTGACAAGCAGTAGGTGACCCTGCAGGAAGATTAAATCCTAAGACCCGTCTGGCATCTGTCCCGAAACCTATCGCAGGAGCCTGGAAAGCCGACGGCAGCTGCTGAACCTCTGGGCGAGTCCCCAGTGGTTTCAGAAAGGGACATTGCACACAAACCTACCCTTTCTCTCTTCTTTGGCACAATACCCTACCATAGGGTAGAAAAGGCAGTTTCCTTCTATTATCAGACGAGCCTGCTGGATCAGTCCAGTTGAATTGTAGAGTTGGAAAGGAAGCCCCAGGGTCATCTAGCCCAACCCCTTGCAATGCAGGAATCTCAACTAAAGCATCCATGACTGATGGCCAGCCAGCCAGCATCCTTGTTCTCACAGTGGCCAACCAGGTAGAGAACTCTTCTGCATTATTTCCTCTAAACATGGAAGCAGAGCCCAGAGCCATTGTGGCTAGTAGCCATTGAGAGCTCTCTCCTCCATAAATTTGTCTAATCCCTGCCTCCTGCGGGAGTGAGTTCCATAGTTCTTGCAGAAGAAGGACTTTCGTTGTCCTGAACCTTCCAGTGGTTTGGTGTGCCAGAAGGCTGGGAAGGGGCAATAGCTGAGTGATACAGCACCTGCCTTGCCTTGCCTTGCCCTGCCTGCAGAAGATCCCAGGTTGAAACCTTAATGGCATCACCACAGGGGAGATGAAAAGGATTCCCTGTCTGAAACCTCAGCAGAGTCACTTCCAGTCTGTGTAGACAAAACTGAGATCAATGGTCTTGACTCAGCATAAGCCCACTGACTATGCCCCTATGGGCTGGGTAGCCACAAGACACAAATCTAGTCCAGAGTTTCATTGAAGCTTGTCTCCACCCACTTTTAGAATCATATCCTGATGAGCATCATAGTGGAGAAGGGATCCATGCTTAGCCCATTCCCTAAACACTCCACTCCAGGCTTTGCAACTTGCTGCAGGAAGAGGTGGTAGAATTAAGGTAGTGTCATGTAGCTTTCCCCAACCCTCCAGAGGGTGCTGAACTATAACTCTCATCATGCCTGGCCATTGGGGAAGGCTAGAATAGCAGCTGGATGTAAAGGTAAAGGTAAAGGGACCCCTGACCATTAGGTCCAGTCGCAGACGACTCTGGGGCTGCGGCGCTCATCTCGCTCTATAGGCCGAGGGAGCTGGCGTACAGCTTCTGAGTCATGTGGCCAGCATGACTAAGTCGCTTTTGGCGAACCAGAGCAGCTCATGGAAACGCCATTTACCTTCCCGCCGGAGCGGTACCTATTTATCTACTTGCACTTTTGTGCTTTCGAACTGCTAGATTGGCAGGAGCAGGGACCGAGCAACGGGAGCTCACCCCGTCGCAGGGATTCGAACCACCGGCTTTCTGATCTGCAAGCCCTAGGCTCTGTGGTTTAAGCCACAGCACCACCCGCGTCCCACAGATGGATGTACTGGTAGCCAAAAGGGAACTCTGGCATTTGTATGTAATATGGTTGAAAGAGGGGTGGGAGAATGAGGAGCTTTTACCATTCAAAAGCTCTCTCCTTATGCTCAGGACGTGTGACTTCAAATACGACTCTGCGAAGATCTAATGAGAGAAGCAGCCCCTGAGATTCTGTGGCAGAAAGGGAATCTAGAAACTTGACAAATGGAAGGTCTCCCTCCAACCTCTGTTGCGTGCTGGAAAACGATGGCATGGCGTGCCTCCACGAATAATCAGTGTGAGAGTTATTAATTTGGTGTGCTGTGTTTCCATCTTCGTGGGAAGAGAGGGGAGGCCCTCTCTGGGCATCTTTTGCTGCCATGGCCCCTCCAGCTGTCTGTCAGCAACAGGTGGGACCCACTCAGTGCCAGCCTTTCCTGGAAAGGATCCTACAAACCTCCTTGCCCAGAAGAGGAGAATCCCCGACTCCCGTGCAGGCCCCTGTTCGCACTCATCGCTCTTTCCTAAATAAGTCCCCCATTGTCTTTCCCTTTGGCGGGATCAAAGAAACACAGCAGCCTCGGCCCCGTTCCAGAGCGAAACCCAAAGCGATCCCTCTATTCTCTTTGCTTCCAGCTGCTGCCCCAGGAGATAGAGCCATTGGCAGCAGGACAGGAAGCCTTGCCTGAATGCAACAGCTGTCAGAGCAAAACGAGGAGGGGGTAGAATCCGAGGTAGCCGCTTTTCATGCCCCTGCCCGCTGTTTTAATGGGGGGGAGGACAAAAGAGGTTTATACGCCACCAAAGGGGGAGGAGAAGTGTGATGGATTCTCTTTAAACCGCTCCCCACCCTCTGCCTGCTTCCTATGTCATGGCAGGGCTTTAATCCTCTCCAGATTGTTTTCCTCCTAATGGGGTTTTCAGATGCAGCAACAGACTCCCACCCCCAGCGCAGATTTGCAGCGAGACTGGGCCCCTTGGAGGCAAGGGGTGTCCCCAGGATTTCTGAGGCTGGCACGACCATTTTGCAAGGGCCTGTCCGAGCCATTTCGGTGCCAGAGATGGGGAGCCCCAACATCAGACATGCACACCCATTCATTGGCTTGGGGGCCCAATGCACCAGGAAGCGAATGATCCTGCAGAGTGGGCTAAAGGGCTGAATGGTCAGACAACAGTCTTGGGTAGCTTCTTAGATTTAGACATCACCAGTGGAAAGAGAAAGCACTCAGGTCTTTTTTGCAGGCTTCCCAAAGGCATCTGGTTGGAGAGGAAGATGCTGGACTCAAACATAAGAAGAGTTTTTCTGGATCAGGCGAGTGGCCCAGCTAGTCCAGGATGTCGGGCTTTGGCCAGTTATATTCTGCAGTGGTGCAGGCATGTGGTGTGTGTTTTCTGCCACTGTGCAATGTGCGAAACGAACCACACAGGACAGACGGTGCAGGCGAGACGCCTGAGTGAGGGAATCTGGAATGATCCCTGCGGAAAGGATAAGTTATTCATCAGCAACAGAGGTCAACTTTGGGCCAGCAGAGCTGGGTGGAAAGATGACACTGATGTGGGATTGGGGGTGGGAGTGGTGGGGGAGTCAAAAGCTTGTATGCCACTGTGTTCTCTTCATAGTTGACCCTCTGAAATTAATGAACCTTAGTTAGATACAACCAGGGCTTTCTTTCAGCTGGAAATCAACGAAGCTCAGTTCTGGCACCTCTGAATTGGAGGCATTCGTGGTGAGTTCCGGCAACTCTTTGACGTCACCCATCAACTTCAGTGGGTCTTCTCTGAGTAGAACTAGCATTGAATGCAACCCCAAATCTTTTGTCTTTTGGTGGAGCTGGTTGAGAAAAAGCCAGTTAGGAAGAGCTGAGGTCCCAGGTAATTTTGGAGCACGCAAACAGAGGTCATAGTCCAATGGGGTTGCAGGTGAGAATGCTCCTAATTCTAGAGTTAGATGTAATCTGGCCTTCAAGAAGAGGCAATGTTGTGTAGTGTAGCATTCAAAGTGTTGGACTATGACAGGAGTGGAGAACTTCAGGCTGTCTTCCTTGCCTCTGGATTTTGCGTGGCTGAAATGGAGCCTGTTGCAGAAAGTTAAGAGTCACGGCCATAGCTCTGCCCACTTTTGGCCTTGCCTCCACACGCTGTTGCCTCTGTCCCCACTTGCCACTAGAAGGCATGCAGGCCTCAAGCTGGAAGAAGAAAAAGGCTCCTCATCACTGTTTGGCAGGGGACAAATCATTGCAATTCCACGTCTTCCCAACCCTCTTGCAACCTGGCATCTCATTGAGGTTTCTGAACATCTCCGTGCAGTCAGAGAATGCGAAATGTTCCTAGTATGACTAGCTTGGGAGAGGGAAGGTTGAGATACAGGCTGAGGATCTTCTGAGCTTCAAAGGGAATCCCAAAGGTTTGGGATGACGCTGTTTGTAGAGGATCTCCCTGTCATTAGGGGATCTCACAGGAAAAGCAACCCTGGCTTGGAGCTTGATTCTTGGACAGAAAGGGAGGAAGGAAGGCCTCGTCCACAAAGGATGTTTGCAGAGGGCAAAGGGGGCTGCAAGGAATCTCAAAATGCTCTTGAAAGTCGCCTCCCCACCAAGAATCTGGGGCGCAGAGCTGGTCTCTACCGCCACCAAGTGGCGGTGTCGTGAACGTTCCTTTTCATTATCCCTTCCATAAGATGGTTGTCCCTTTCTCTCAAAAAAACAAACAAACCCCTTCCCTTCTTTTCTACTTCTGGTTCCCCTTTTGCTCTTCCTCCTACTCTGATTGGTATTTCCCCCACAAAACTGGGTTTCCTGGGCTTGTAGCCAACTCGGTTCCGCTTGGAGAAAACCCATTGAAATGAACTACTCTAACGTAGTCAAGGGCCCTACTCTGAGTAGGACTAGCCCTGGATTGAACCTACAGTCTCCCGAAGTCATTGAACAGTGAGCTGTGTGAGGTTGCCAAATTTCTAACCAGCCGCTGCTCCTCTGCCCCTAAGCGGAACCCTACCTTGAGTGCAACACCACCCAGCCATTTAGCAGGCAAGGCTTTCTGTGTGATAGGAAAGGAATAGGAAACATCCCTGTGTGTCAAGCCTTATGTTTCAAGCCCAGTAAAAGAGAAAAAGACAACTTGGAGGCAAAGGATAAATTTTTGGGGGGTGGGGAGCAGGGAAGCTTTGAGAGAAGCAGAGAGACTGGATGCAAATGCTGGAAACTATAATCTCTCTCTCCCCACCCCCCCTCCGGCACACCCCTAACCACAATTCACCTTGCAGGCGGCATTGGGGAAGGAGAGATCTGTGGAAGTGTCATGGCAACGGGGTGTCACAGGGGCGGGCACACAAGTGCCGGGGGATTGTGTGAAAACAAACGGCATCTTGCTATTTTGCTACTGAATTGTTAATAATGGGAAGTGTGGCATGGCAGCGGGGGGGTGATGGGTGAGCTTGGAGTCTGAGCCCAGAGTTGCAGTCTCCTCTGGAATTGAGAGACAGGCAGAGAAATAGGGTGAAGATCTCCCCTCTCCCTGCTGTTTTGCTCACCCCACAGGTTGCAAGTGAGGAACCTAGGGAGCGGCCTTATACCATTCACACCATTGGTGCATCTAGTACTGTCTACTCTGACTGGCAGAAGCTCTCCAGGGTTTCAGGCCTGGATCTTTGCCCCAGCCCTACCTGGAGACGCAAGGGATCGAGCCTGGAACCTTCTGCATGCAAGGCAGACTGCTGTACCACTAAGCTATGGTCCTTGTTCGCGTTGTGCAGGTCTGCCCTGGTGGGAGATGGGCTCCTTTGCTCGGTCCCTGGCAGCACCCTCCTTACAACTGCAATGGAAAGCTTGCTCGGTCCTTTGGAGTGCTCTGTTTGGGGGGATGCACCCTCTCCCCACAAATGTTCCCTGTCTAGGGCTCTTGGGAGTGCAGGACTGAATTTGCTACGCCCAACTCACATGGTGCAAAAGAGAGGAGAGAGGACTTCTGAGCAGATTGCAGAGTGCACCAACGAGCAATCGCAGCCCCATGTGGTGGGATCTGGAGGGCAAAGTTTCTAGACTGGAACATGCAGTGAAAACAACTTGATATTTTTTTTTGGGGGGGGGGAGATGAGAAAATATATTGGTGGGGTTGACAGATGCAGGTGAGCCTAGGGTTTGTGGGGAGGGGGTGGGGAGGCTTTTCAGCTGTAGGATTCTGGCGTTCATCTTAAATTTGGATACACCAAACAAGATACAGTGGTTCCCCTCTCTCTGTCCTTCCTTCGTTCTTTCTTTCCTTCTTTCTCTCTCTTTCCATCCAGCATTTGCTTGGGCTAATATGCAGCAACGATAATGCCTTTGGCTCAAAGCCAGGCGTCTAACCCCAACTTCACCCCCGCCCTGTTCTGAGTTCTTGCATGACCTTGGCCGGTCTGCCTTCTCGCACTCATTTTTCCATTTCGTGGAGGAATAAAAGAATACTTCCTCTATTGTGAAGAGAGAGAAGATGGGATGGGAATTGGTGCTTCGGTGTGAAATGGATGACATCGTGTGCCGTGGAGGTTTGTAAGTTTGCGAGCAGTGGGAGAGGGTTGCTGGTAGGAAACCATTCCCTTCCCTCCAGAAGAACTCAGGGTCAACATAGTGAAACTGGCAGGGCATAAATTTGTGAGAAGCCCCTGCTTCTCATGAGGTGTCATTAACTTAGGGAGTTTGCTCTCCCCACCCCAGCCCGGATGCAAAGGTGACCACTGTCTTGGCACCAATGGTTTTGGCCAGTCAACTCCATGGAGGGATGTAGGACTTGGCAGCAAAAAAAAATGAAGCCTCCATATGCACACGCAGTCTACCCCTGAGTGCCGGATTTTACAAAATCAGTAAATAAAAAGGTGTAAGCGAAACATGGATAACTCATACAGGTTGCAGGGGCTTTCTCTCTGGGTGCAGATATGGGGTTAACTTGGTGCAGATTATCATTATTTAAATAAATGCAACACATCCCTGCTGAATACAGTAGGTGCCCTGATGGAACTTCCTTTCAGTGCTGGTTTAATGGATTGCATCACATTAATATTTTCCAAAGCCTCTCGCAAATTTTTAGGACGAGCTAGGAGAGGACGTAATACCACATCCTACCACTTGGGTGTCTGGCTCACACAATCTCTCTTCCCCAATTTTCAAAGAGGAATAATGGCATGATTTGGACATCTGTGGGGCAAAGCCACATCTAATGAAATGTTACCTTTCTGTGAAAGAATGAGGGGTCTCTTTGGGGGGAAGAGTGTAGTGGGAGAGGGTGCCTCTCTTTTCACCTTTTCAGGTGTGCCTGCTGTTTATCCCTGAAAAGCTCACACACAGGGGTCTTATTCCAGGCAAGCTCTAGAGACCAGAGCTGATTCCCAAGTTGGGTGCCCATTGAGCTGAAGCAAATAGTCACAGATAGGAACCCACCCACCCCAAACCAAAATGGACAACATGTCGGAATTTGCCGTTTTGCAAATAGCTGCTCTTCTTTGAAAGATTTTTTAAAATAATAATAATAAAAATACCAATAACCTTACTGTTTTATTCTCTTTGTAAACTGCTTTGAGGTTTTCTTCAACCCAGCGGTATATAAATTTTAAATGCATAAACTGCCTGCAAAATTGCAAACTTGAAGCAAGAATCATTCGAAGTTGCATTGCAAATAGGACGCTGCGTTTTTAGGGCTCGGCGGCTTC
Source organism: Podarcis liolepis (assembly GCF_965112155.1). Classification (NCBI taxonomy): domain Eukaryota; kingdom Metazoa; phylum Chordata; class Lepidosauria; order Squamata; family Lacertidae; genus Podarcis; species Podarcis liolepis. Next base: position 21,257,256 of record NC_139567.1, on the reverse strand, counting down.
TATCCACCTGCCTCGATTTTTCATGGGATCTTAACATCTCCAAGCGGGAAACTTTATCAAACACGTACCAAACAGCAACAGAAGCCCGATGATCACCCACTGTCAAATATTCTGCGAATATTCGGCAGATGTGCTTTGAGTGCTCAGAATAGGGGTGGGAAAAAATGTGGGGTGGAATTCTGAAGGGAAATTTGAGGAGCACGGTGTCTTCAGCTCTGGTCCCCAACACCTAAAGATGTTTCCCTGGGGTGGGGTGGGTGCATGCAGTTGGCATTTAAGAGCTCCTGGCTCTGACAGGAGCATGGAGTCAGGATGTTCCGATGTGCTGGGCTGATGCATGATGCTAACTTGCTTGCGCTGACAGAAGCGGACTTTGAGGCTTAATCCGACGCACAGAGGCTGAGCGGAGGGCCTCCGTAGGTAGCCACCCCCCCCTGACTTTTCCCTCCCTTTTCCCTTCTCCTCATCTCCCCACCCCCCACCCTCCCCGATATATATTTTTTTTGAATTTGCTTTCTTTAAATTCTTAAAGCATGGTGTGGCCGTTCCTCACAGACTGACGCTTGTTCCCCCTTCCATCTGTCTTTTCCTACCCAGAATTCCCCTACACCCCGTCTCCACCGGGCACATCCGTGGCGCAGTCGACCATCCCCACCGCTGTGATTGGGGGCGTGGTGGGCGGAGTCTCCTTGGTCGTGGTGCTGGCCGTGGTGGTTTTTGTCGTGCTCCGCCACCGGCGCCACACCTTCAAGGGCGACTACAGCACCAAGAAGCACGTCTACGGCAACGGCTACAGCAAAGCCGGCATCCCACAGCACCACCCACCCATGGCACAGAACCTCCAGTACCCCGACGACTCGGACGACGAGAAGAAGGCCGGCCCGCTGGGGGGGCACAGCTACGAGGACGAGGAGGAGGACGGCGCCGGAGGGGACCGCAAGCTGGGCGGGGGGCCCCCTGGCAAGTACGAAGACGACTCCAAGCGGCCTTACTTCACGGTGGACGAGGGCGAGGCCCGCTCGGAGGCCTACGACGAGAGGACACTCGGTTTCCAGTACGACCCCGAGCAGCTGGACATAGCCGATAACATGGTCTCTCAGAACGACGGGTCTTTTATTTCCAAAAAGGAGTGGTATGTTTAGCTCGCTCCGGCCAACCCCCCTTCTCTTGCCTCCTCGCACTCGCCACGCGCTGCCTCCGAGCCCCAGGGCCACACCAGCTGTCACGCACAGCCCCTGCGTGCCCTCTTCACGCACGAGCCCATGCGCGCACACACACAACACACATCGACCTGGGCAGGGCGCATAGTGTGACAGAGACGCTCTGTTTTTTTTTTTTTGTTTTTTTTTCTTTTCCTTTAATGAACTGCTGCTGGTTCAGAGGCAACCAGGACAAGGCGAGGCAGGAGGGGGCTGGTTGTTCGTTTTATCCATTTTTGCTTTTGTTGTTGGGGGGGAGAGGGGGGGTTTGGGAGAGGGGGGAACATTTCTCCTTCCCTGCCCCCCCCACTCCCTTAAGTCCTCCACCAGATCTTTGTTCCCTAAAGTGTTGTTTCTGTGGCTTTGGTGTTAAGATACCTTTCCTTTTAAATGACTACTGCCCACCCTTGTATAGTATACTGAACCCTCCTCCCCCCCCCAACAAAACCCTTCTGTTTGTAGTCTTAAGGTGTCTCTTTGTCAATATTTGGGTTTCCCCTCTTGATGCCCCCCTCCCCCTCAACACAAAAAAAACACTGGAACTTGTATGTTGTCTTAACGTTGTACGGGGGACGGGGGCCTAAATCACACACCAATGAATTTTTTGGACTGGGAGGGGGGCAGCAAAGACAGAAAGCACAAAAAGCTCAGATGGTCTGGGGCAAAGGCATCTCCACCCTCAGCTGAGCTTGTATATCTGTATCTGTATATTCGTTTGAGCTCCTGTTGCCGTTTCCCACAACGCACGTGTGGTGGGGAGGCGAAATCCACCAGCCTTGTGTGTGTGTGTGTTTTTAGGAAACATAACGAATGACTTGATCATCAAAAGAACAACCGTGAAAGTACAACAGGAAACTGCATGATATCCAGGAGGGCAAGTGTAGCAATTTTCCTCCTGTGTTCTCGCTTTGCTTTTTAACGATTATTGTTATTTTCAGTCAGAGGGATGGAGCATCCGAGGGCCGTAGCTCAATGGCAGAGCACTGCTTTGCATGCAGAAGGTCCCGAGTTCAGATCCCGATAACACCTCCCAAATAGACCCCTGCCTAAAATCCCGGAGAGCTGCTGCCAATCAGTGCAGACAGTACTGAACTAGATGGACAAACAGTGGTCTGGCTCAGTATAAGGCAAGCTTCCTATCTCCCTATGTTTCCCACAATGGGCATGCTTCGTGAGGCTTTTGGTACGTGTTCAGAAAACTATGTGTGTTATCAAAATTTGCTCCCGCCCCCACACATAGATAAACAAGGAAGGGGTACCACAGAGTCAAATTGGGCCCAACGTAGAGGTTGCCAATGGGCCATTCGGCTCCCGTGGCTCTCTCTGCTAACTCCTGCCAACCTCCTGCTCCAGGTTGGCTGTGCAGAGCGATTCCCTTCCCACATGCTCAGTGTTACTTGAAGGCTGCAGGGGACAGGCCACAACTCTGTGCTCAAAGGTGGGCTTGCATGCAGGAGGTCCTAGCTTCGATCCCCAATGGCATCTCCAGGTAGGGCTGGAAGAGAACCCTGCCTGAAATCCCAGAGACCCTCTGCCAGTCAGTGGAGACAGTACTGAGGAAGATGGACTCCATAGGGGATGCGGGTGGCGCTGTGGTCTAAACCACTGAGCCTCTTGGACTTGCCAGTCAGAAGGTCGGCGGTTCGAATCCCTGCAATGAGTGAGCTCCCTTTGCTCTGCCCCAGCTCCTGCCAACCTAGCAGATTGAAAGCACACCAGTGCAAGTAGATAAAAAGGTACCGCTGTGGCGGGAAAGAAAATGGTGTTTCCGTGCACTCTGGCTTCCGTCACAGTGTCCTGTTGCGCCAGAAGCAGTTTAGTCATGCTGGCCACATGACCCGGAAAGCTGCCTGTGGACAAACGCCGGCTCCCTCGGCCTGAAAGCAAGATGAGCGCCACAACCCCATAGTCGCCTTTGACTGGACTTAACCATCCAGGGGTCCTTTACCTTTTTTACCTTAGAGGGACTCCATATAAGGCAGCTTCCTGAGCCCTGGCTTAGTCAAAGAGCAACGTCCCACATTCCCAAGTGTTGCTCTATGAAGGAGGAAGAAATCTCCAAGGGCTGGATCAGGCAAGATGTTGCCTCCTCCACAGGATCAGTCCTTGCTTGACCATGCATTCACACCCATCATTGCTTGCAGGGAATGGAAGTGGGCGTGCCGATAGCGTTTCTTTAAATATTGGGGGCTTGGCAGGCAGCAGCCATTGCCACGAGGAGGAGGTTAACATTTTCAGCGGCTGCTCACTGTGTGCATAGCTTTCATTCCCATGGCTCATTGATCGCTGGAGGCTTCTCTCAGACTGAGCACAGGGGACTTCTGCCATGTGACATCTTTCAGGGTAACGTAGGGACGAAAGACCCCCTCCTTCTGTTGCATGTCTTGAGGGAAGGCAGAAGCAGGGCGTGTATACCGCAGGGGAAATGGATTCCAAAATTTTCTGCATCCGGGAGGCCGAAATTCCGCAACCTGAATAAACGACACATTTGTTTGCATTGATATGACTAGATGTGCATCATTTTCTCCTATGTTGAGAGTTGAGTTTTCAAATAATCTGGATGGTGGGAAGGGGCGTCATTTGTTTTTTTCAAGAAAGGGGTGAGGAACAGAGGAAAAACACAGAGGTGTTTTTACAGGCAGTCATGAGGTCTGGAAACTTGAGCCCCTCTCAGATGTCCCGTATCCATGGATACTGGATATGCATAGATCAAAGGTGGATCCTGGGCTTAGGCACCCCAACCTGTGCACATTCAGTGTCCACAGTGTTTTCTTTTAGTGAAATCTGATACATCCAAGATCCCAAATATCCCTCCAGATGGCTTCAAGACCATGGCCATGTGGAATGCACAGAGAGATCTGTACGTAAGCTGTTGGCTCCTTGTAAGAGAAAACGAGAAAGGTTTCGAACAAACAAAAAGCAAGTCCTGATCTAAATATTGCATCTGTGTCTTCAATAGCCACAGGGCACAGAGCAGTTTGTCAAAGGCTGTAGCAAAAACAGAGACAGCATCTGCTGCATTCCTCTTGGAGGGATCTACTCTGCAGGCTTCAGCAGTCATCCACTCTCCCCAGAGAGCCCTGGAAACTGTAGAGCATGTTCAACACAGTCAAAACTACAGTGCCCAGGATTCTTTGGGAGGAAGTTATGCTAGCTATGCTATGCTATATGTTTAAAGCAATACCATACCACTTTTAACAACCATGGCCTACCCCAAACAAAGAATCCTGGGAAGTGAAGTTTGTTAAGAATCCTGGGAATTGTCAGGCGGCCCCTGTTCTCCTCGCAGAACTACAATTCCCAGAGTTCTCCTGGAAGAGGGATCAGTTGTTAAACCCCTCTGAGAAGTGCAACTCTGTGGAGGGAATAGAGGTCTCTTAACAATGTTCAGCACCCTTCAATTATGTGCCACAGTTGTGGTATGATAATGCTTTAGATGCATAATGCAGATGGGACTTTATATATGCTGTTTTGATCCTGGACACATCTGATCTATAGACATATGATGGCCAATATCACAGACAAACCTATCCTCCATTTGAAAAGCCTCTCTCCAATTGCCCATGTAATGAGTCAATTTGGAGTCCAACGCCCAAGACAGATTTCCTGTATGTACATCTATGCACTTGTTCTTCTTAATCTGCCATGGAATGGGAAAGCAAAGCAACCACCAGCCTTCGTACCGTGCCTGCTGAAGCGAGCAGGACTCCAGGTTTGCGGCAGATACCGCTTCCATATAGACGTACGACAGCACCCAACTGGAGCTTCCAGGCCACGCTTGCGAGACGAAAGAGGCGGGTGTTAATTTGGCATGCAGGAGAATGCGCGGGTGCCGCGTCGCTGTTTGCGCAGCATCGATAATCTGTGTAGGAAATTCAGCATGTATTAAGCGGCCCTGAATTGGATGCAAGACCCCCGCGGGACCCTAATTAGCAAGGCTAAATGATTCACAGTTAATCCATAGCGTGAAATAAGATGCCTGTAAAAGCAAAAAAAAAAAAAACAGAACAAAAAATTATGGATCAAGGCTTTTGTCAGTGCCAGGCCTCTGATAACACTAGGAGCATCCGTTGCTGCAGCTGTAGGTATCTGGAGATTCATGTTGCCATCATCCCTGGCCAGTGCCTAAGCTTTCTTGAGATGACAGTGGGTCACCCAGTGACCTTTGGGGACTCATAGTTGGGAACAACTGCAGTATAGACCCATAGATGGATAGAAGCATCAGGTGGTTTTGTCAAGATACAGGATTTCTGCTTTTCTCCACCAGCACCCCACCAAGAACCAGGAACCACCAGTAATCCTAGGAAAGTTTGTGTCTCTTGAAATGCAAGCAGCTATTGAGCACGGGCTCTGTTTTCCTCGCTTTCCTTGAATTTTGTTTTAGGCAAAGGTGGAAAGTCCATATTTGAAGTATTCAGAAATCTTCTGAAACTGCTTTAGGCTACTTTTATCATTTCTGAGCATGTGTTGCTTGAACAGGACACAGACTGCAAACCTACTCAAATTTCTTTTCTTTTCCCCCAAAATTTGGTGGCAAGGTAAATTTAAAAATTAAAAGAAGCCGGAGGATGGGTTGGTTAGAAAGCTAACCTGCTTAATGCATAAGGGGATGCCCTGTTAACTCTTGATTCACCTCCATTACACCAAGTCCTGAAGAGAGCAGCTCATAGCGGCCTTGCCAGGAATCACCAAGACTAGAACCAGTGTTATTTTTCTTGAAAAAGAGGTGCCAGAACTCACCACGAATGCCTCACTTGTTCTCTTATAATGGCAATGGCACCCATCTGAGAGGTGCCAGAACTAAGTTCCAGTTGAAAAAAATTCTTACTAGAACCGTAGGCAGTTTTGGGTTCCACTGCTTTTTTTGGTGAGCCACCTGAGGCAGAAAGAGGGAGGAAGGAAGGAAGGAAAAGGCTGAGTTAGGGCTTGAGCATAAAAGGGGGGGGGAGAACTTTAACATGACAACCATCATGTTTTCTCTCCCAGAAGCCCCTTTAGAGTGAGGGCAAGAAGGATTGCCCACAATCTGGGTTCTGATCGATGCCCATGGTGATATAGCATAGTTCTGAAGCCAGTTCAGAATGAGGACAATGCTTCCTGTCTTCACTATTCACTCTTAACCAACTTATGAGAGTAAAACAGTGTTGCATCTACTGCAAAATAAGTGGCAGCAATGAAAGGAGAAGGACTGGGGCAGTTTGGGGAAATGTAAAACAAAAAACCAAACCATAAGTTCAGCTATAGTTTTCTTCTTCTAGGTATCAGCATATCTTCACCCCCACACCTAGTATATTGGCTGTGCGTGGCCCAACATCAGGGCCACATTCTGTCCTTGTTAATAAGGATCTCCGAGCACATTCTGAGCCCCCCAATTTTCCCATTTATTGCCTCCACCTCTCTTCTCAGTCCACTTTGCTGCCAGTTTGGAGATCAGCTTGTACTGAAACGTCTGGCGTGATGGAGAGGTCCCGCAGGCCCTATAGAGAAGCCCCTTAAGCTGCAGACTGGGAGTTCCTCGCTCCTATTGTACTTCTTAGAGTGTTACATCTTGTATCAGGCTCTCCAGCCGCTGAGCCAGACTGTAGGTGTTGAGGTGGCCATTTTGTATGCTAGTGGGGTGCATAGCACAAGCCGCGTTACAGAAGGAAGACACAGTAGTTTCTGTTTGGTTCAGAGACTTGGAGGTTGCACAGTAAAGCGATTGTGAGGAATCCTTTGGCCCTCCATATGTTGCTGGACTAAAAGTCCCATCAGTCCCATCCATTGTCCATGCTTACTGGGGCTGATGAGAGTTGTGGTTCAGCAACATCTGGAAAGCACCAAGTTGGCAGAGACTACTAGAGACCCAACATCCTGTTCCCAACTGCTGCTTTTGTGCCATATGCAATTTCAGGCAGCAGCTGGCTGCTGTGGGGTGGTAGGAAAACAGTGCTTCTGGGCACAAACTTATCTCTGTCACCCCCATTCCTGGGCACCCAGCAAAAAAGGTGGGAGGAAGAAATCTGTGTTATCGGCCAAATTAAATCCGTTTGAAATAGAACATGGCAGGTGTTTTTCTGATGGGATTTATGTCTGGGATTACCCATCTCAATTTACCGTAGCGATTTGATTTCCCTTATTTAATTATGGGACCGATTTTCTTTCCTCACCTCCCTTTGAATCATTTTTATTCAGCCCATTTAAGAGAGAGAGAGAAAGGGAAGGTTTCCTGTAAGGGGGGGGGAGGCACAAACGTTGGGGTGGTCTTGATTGCAAAGCAAGATGCATACTGGGGGAGAAGAAGCCATTTAGATTTTTAAGGGGGTGGTGATGCCGGAAAGCCGTTCGTTGTTTGGGTAGAATCGCCAGGAGATTTGGCCAAAGGGGTTTTTTCAAATCCTTAAAATGAAGGCAAATGATTGATTGAGACAAAATATTGGATGCCAGGACATGTGAGTGGGCAGTTGAGGTATGCTTAGGCTCCCTGAGAATTCTGTCAGGGAAATAGTTGGGAATCTACAGCCACATTCACGTCATACATTTGAAGCACTCCAAAACAGCCATGGCTGCCCCCACCCAAATTCTGGGAGCTGTAGTTTGTTAAGGGTGCAGAGAGTTGTAGCGAGACTCCTATTCCCCTTCCAGAGCTACAGTCTCACTTTAACAATCAATCCCTCTTTGTGGGGATTTCGGGGAACTGCAGCAGGTATCAGAATCCCCTAACAACTCACAGAGCCCATAATAAACTACAGCTTCCAGGCGCCATGACTGTTTAAGGTGGAATCCTGGAGCTTTGGTTTGACAGTGGCCTAAATCCAAGTATAGTGGCCAGCTTGGCCCAGAGACTGTGGGAGCCCAGGGCCGGGGGTGCCATGTGCCTGACCCTGGCACCGAAATTTGTGGGTGCTGGGTTCCTTCATGGGGAATTTTGAGGGTGCTTGGGCACCCAGGACCCCAGAGAGTTGGCACCTATGGTGGCCACACTCAGAGTGACCAGCCTTTTGGGTGGTGGGGCGAGCCACTCGATCCAAATACAAAACCTTTCCAGCTCAGGTGATCCCTGAGATCAGTGTCTTTACCTGAAGTGGAGAACAGGCGAACATATCACTGGTTGACCTTACAAAGACAAAGGGCTAGGATCCTGGTATTTATTCAAACTCGGGCTAGCCAATCCTGATGCCTCATACCACTTGCCAGTCACAGGGAACCATGCTGCACAGCCTGATCCCAATGAAGTTCCATAAACCAGGCCCCAGTTTAAACCCTGGTCGTCCGTGTCACTACTGGAACCCAAGGGCGTTCCTGACTCTGGAACGATTAACCAAAAGTACAAGGGTGTGATTTTTTTGTGTTAACGTGGTGCTAAATGGGGAGGGTGGGGGTATTCTGTTTTGCTAGAACATTCCGTGGGTCCTTCTTCTCTTGAAAGCGAATGTATATGTAATGGCTCTCTAGGGTAAGATACTCAAACCGGTGTAAATAGATAACCATGGGGATTAATTGCACACCAGATGAAAACTTGGATGATTATTTTATTTTCCATTAAAAAAAGAAAAGAAAAATCTCCAAAGTGTTTTCATCCACTCGTGACTGTATCCACACCCTTTTCGTCCCCTCTCCTCCCACCCCACCTGCTGCTGTAATGATCATTGTGACATAAGATAAATAAATAAAAACAGCATTCGGAAAAAAAAATCTACTTTTTTGGTAATCTGTGTTGTAAGTGCTTTTGTAAAAAGAGAGAGAGAGAGAGAAAAGAATATTATGAATAATGTAATGGACTGAAATTGCTTTTATGATTATTATTTTTTGTTTCTTTTATTTTATTTCTTTTTATTTTGTTTCCCCATTCTTTGTAATAATAACTTTTGTCGTCGTTCCTTTTTTTGTTTGGGCTGAACTGGGGGATTTTTCATTTTGGGGGAAGCAATCTTTTACTTGTATAAAATTTTTAAAAAAGAGAGAACTAGTGGTTCAACTGTGGAAAGAAATGTACTTTTTTATAAATAAAGAATTTTAAAACAAGGAAGCTGGAGCGCCTGGATCTGTTTCTTCTTTGGAAGCTTGCAGCGGGTCTGGTTCTTTGCCTCCTCTGGACCACCAGCAAAACTGTATGTTGGATGGAGGGGGAACTGGCAGCAACATCAGCTACTCTCAGGCTCCCTGCGGCTTCTGTTAACCTGCTGTCGGTCTGCTTGTAGTAGCTGGATTACGGTGCATAGAAGCCATTTTGGAAGGAAGCTGCTTGGCAGGCAGACACTTCCTGCCCTTCTCCTTGTCCTCTGATTCTGCCTTTTCTTCAGGGGAGAAGTGCAAGGGGTTCCTCCTAAGCCTCTCCTTCCTCTTACAGCATTTCTCCATAGCTAAGTGGCAGAGCATCACCTTTCCCTGCAGAGGGTCCCAGGTTCACTACCTGGCATCTCCAGGTAGGTCTGGGAGAGATCCCTGCCTGAAACATGGAGAGCCACTGCCCATCAGTGTAGACAATAGAATTGGATGGACCAGTGGTGTGATTCAGTAGAAAGCAGCTTCCTTTACCTTAATGGCTGTAGCTCAGGGTTACAGCATCTGCTTTGCAGACAGAAACTTCTAGGCTCAGTCTCCAGTAAAGGCTGGGATTGTCCCACTTCAGATAACCCTGAAGAGCTGGTCAGTGTAAATGATACTGAGCTAGGAGCACCAGTAGTGTGACTCGGGAGTAAGGCAGCTTCCTAGGTTCCCAAGCCCATTCCCCACATGCCCTCCCAAGACATCCCCATCACCATGAAAGAAGCCTACCTCCAACCTTCTGTGTCTGCATGGCACTAGCATAGACACTGACTGTCTATGAGCTTCTTGACCCTTTCCTCCCTTCTCCACTGGGGCATGACCTGCTCCTGTGCCCAAATATACACACAAAAAGAGATAGCATTTCAATGCCCTGCTAGATCAGACCAAAGGGATGTCCAATCCGGGATCCTGTACTCACAGTAGCCAACCAGATGCCTATGAGAAGCTCACAGGTAGAGTCTAAATGCAACAGTGCTCTCCACCAGGTGTGATTCCAAGCAACTGGTATTCAAAGTCATGCTGTCTCTGAAAGTAGAAGCAAAGTATACCTATCATGACTAGAAGCTGTTCATGCTACTGGGTTTGTCTAAGCCCAAGTGGGGCAATAAGTCTGGTTTCACAGTTTCTACCAGTTGTCTGTTTCCGTTCATGGATGTAGCCATACTGTTGTTGAGGCTATAGACAGCCCACATTTGGGGGCTGCCCAATTGACCTGTGACTGCCTGCCTCATCTCTAACCATGGGGGCACCTCTCCACACAGTTGCTTGTGTGAATAACCATCTGGGGGGTGAAGCTTTTCTTTTTAAAATGCCACCTGACATGCCCTTGCAGTTCACGGGCCACAGTCTCCATCCCTTCTCTGCTTGTCCCTGGTCTGGGATGTACAAACTGACCTTCAGAACTCTTGGTAACTTATTAAAGTTGGAGACCGGGGGGGTGGGATTGCCTTCACTGAAGTACATCAGATGTTTTCCTTACCTGAATAGGACTATCCAGATTTCATGATTAGGTAAAGCTCAGTGACATCTTAGGAGTTTACAGAAATTCCACCACTCAAGGAATGTCATCCGTCATACAATTTCCCACCTTCATTTGAAATGGCAGAGTTACTTCACTTTTAAGGCAGGGAATTCTGATCGCCATCTTGAAATTTCATTTTCAGTAACCTGGGGTGGAGAACCTGTGGACCTCCAGTTAGTGTTGGACTCCCAACTCCCATTAGCCACCATGGCAAATGGTCAGGGCGGATGGGAGTTGTAGTCCAAAAATATCTGGAAAACCACTAGCTCATCACCCCTTGTGGTAACTGCTCTGTGTTCATCAGATTCCTGTGTGTCTGGCTTCTGAGCTCTCTGCCCAAGCAACCCCTGGGAAATGTGGTTCTGTGAGTGAAAGCTGAGATCTGGAGGAGCATCTTTTTCCTTTCCACTGGAGCTGGCTCAGAAAGGGCCAAAGAATGAAAAATCACCCCCACTATGATCTTCAACCAGGATGTGGCTGTCACTTTGGATCACAGGGATGTGTCACTAGGTCCCTGGCTGGCAGAAGAAGCCATGGTGTGTCCTTCCGAGTGCCAGCTGGGGACCTGTCATTTCAGGTTGCCTTTGGGGAAAGGGAAATAGATAGACAGTGGCAGCGGTGGAGGGGGACTGTCTGGATAGATGGATTTGGCCTCAAGGCTCCTTGTAGGATCTGTTCTAGAAGGGGAAGGTTATGGTCCTTCCTTTGGTCTGGTCTGGCAGCCATCTTGCTCTTCCATTGCCCTTCCTTATCAGAGCAGCATTTGGCCTATGCCCAAGGAGCTTCGGCTTCCAATACCATCTGTCAGGCTCAGAGCTCCAGCAGAGACTACCTTGCTGCTTAGCGGATCAGTGCTGTGTATGTGTTTGAGATGCCCTTGGGTTTGGGTTAGTTTGGTTTTCCCCCTCACAGCAAATTTCAGGACAAATTTGAAGACGTGTCAGCAGAATTTCACTAGAAGCCAAAGAAAAGTGTTACTAAAACGAGTGGAATTCTAACAGTGGCACTGCACATCCATTGCTGTCTATGGGAATGAACCCACAGAGAACACTGATGTGTATGTTTAGCTGAGCTGCATTGCGGACATCACCTTTTTGCCTTTCCTTGATACTTGGGGCCCTGTTGAGAGCTGAGCACTGATGGTTATGTTCTACCTCCACTGTCTGAGGGAGAATGCTTCTGGTCTAGCAGGCTGTTTTTATGTCCTTGTGAAATGCATTGCTCAAATCGCCTATGAGTTACTGCCAACTTTCAGGCTGTTCCTTGGTTAGATCAGCAAAGGAATCTGTAGGGAACCCAAAGAGTTTTGATAAGACGCTCTTTCTTTTCTTTTTTATAACAATATTTTATTCTTTTTTCCATATAGAAATAATTTGTTGCTCAACAGTTATATTCCAATTCAACAATTCCAATTTAACTTCCCGCTTACCCGGCATCGATGTTTATAACCCAAAATACAGACAATTGAGGTTTAAGGGTCTGTCTTATCTAATTCCATCCTAACATGTTTCTTAATATAGTCTCTTGTTTTCTTACACTTCAAACCCTGCTGTGGTCTTCACATATGGGGAGACAGCTTTTTAAATAGACTAGAAAGGGTTTCCAGGATTCTCAGTGCTCAGAAATGGAAGGAGGAGAGAACACCTCAAGAAATGAATGATAAGACACCCTTTCTTGATGCCCTCGGAAAGAAAGAATTACCACATACCAGGGATTGCGACTTCCAGATGTTGTTGGACTTCAGTTACTACCAGCCCAAATCAGCTGAGCCATTGGTCACAAATGATGGGAGTTGTAGTCATTATGTTGATTAATCCTGTCACAGATTACTAGTCCAGCTGTCCTATGGGCATCACAATCCTCAACTGTCCTGGAGACCCTGTTGGGAGTTGAGGGCTGGTGAAGAAACAGTCTTTGCATTGGCCAAAGTTGGTATGAGATGAGTGGAGAAGTTGTGGCCCTCCAGATGTGGCCGAACTCCAGCTGTCCTCAGCCCAAACCAGCATGGCCAAAGGTGAGGGAAGCAATAGTCCAACAGCACCATTTCCCTAGAACTACCGTTTCTCATGGCTTTTTTTCGAAAGGAATTTTGAGGTTCTTGCTCTGGAAAAGCACCTGAAGAATTTAGAGGAAAGTGAGTCTTGATAAGATGAATGAAAGATCTCGAGGCTTGGGGGGGTGGGGGAAGAGGCCCCACAAATCCCTAGTATGTATAAATCTAGATTCCTAACAGCTGGTTCAACACAGCTAGCCAAGCGCAGAAAAGAGAACAAAGGCACACAGATTGGGCACTGAACTGGAAACGGGAGGGAGGGAGGGAGAGCCTGGCTGCAACGTGGCAAATGGCACTGTAGCAACAACCCAGAGGGAATTTCTGCCTTTCTTTTCCCAGGCCTGTCCCTCTCACAGCTGAGCAATGAGGGGATAAAACCATAACACGGGGCTCTCTCTTGCTCTGTTGGAGCTGCAGGGAGCCTGGAGCGGGTGCACTCCCAGTTTGGGTTTCCTTGGAACAAACGAGGAACAGGTGTGAGTCCAAAATTCCCACAGAGAGAGCAGGGCGGGGAGGGGGGGAGAGTTTCTCAAATTGCCCTCGCAGCTTAGAAACAGCATTGGCAGAGCTCCTCACAGCACAGTTCAGCTTTAGGCATAGCTATAAGGTTGTATGCAACCACATTTCACTCTGAGTAATCCCACTGCAGTGAATGAATCGTAAGTTAGTCATGCTCACTGACCTCGATGGGCCTGCTCCTTGGATGCAACCCTATAAGGCTGCAGCCAACTAAAATCTATTCAGAGTAGGCCCATTGCAATGAAATTGATTTGTGAATTGAAATGTACAGAACCAAAAGTTGTATAGTGCAGGTGCTGGACTGGCCCGGTGGGTAGGAAAATCCAGGATTTAAGGGCTACCTTAGAGAAGGTCATCTCCCAGGTAACCACCACTCCAGACTTCTGAGGGAGGTGGAACAACTAAGAGGGACCCCTCTGCTGATCACAACAGCCAGGAGATTCTCAATAAAAGGAGACAGTCTCCCATATATTTGGGGCCTGTCAGAGATTTTTACAATCAAGTGGTGGTATACAAATGCTATTCAGTCAATCAATCAATCAATCAATCAATCAGGCAGGGGGTATCAGGATTGACTTAGCTTGAGAGCAGCAGACTAAGGCATGCAAGTCAGACTTCGTGGCACATACAGCTTTGTTCTCCATTTCCTCACCATCTCTGCCCAATCCCCATCATTAGCCGTCTGAGGCATCTACTCCACTCTATCCAACGTTAGGGCTGGCCCTGCATTCCCAGTCAGGCTACTCCACTCTATCCAACGTTAGGGCTGGCCCTGCATTCCCCCATTCCCAAAGGGGCCACTGTGCTTGCCAGTACCTCCTATGGCATCCACGAAAGGTCTGAGCAGAATCCGTCTCAGAAATCCACAGCACAATGAGATACCTTTTGCTCTTCCTGCTTAGTTCCTGTCCGCATCACCTCAGCCTCTCGTACACTGTACATGTTCCCTGAAACATGCCCATATTCCATTGCAAGGACTGGACACCCACCCTCCTTCCCTTTCTGAACAAAGGAAAGGAACAAAAATAAGCTTCTCTTTGAATGAGAGTGGCGGTCCTGATGGAGCTGCCTTTTCACCTCCACTGGAGGTGTGGAATCTAATGGGGGCCACGCCTGCCCCATATTTTGCCCCTTCTTCTGCTGTTTTTTAGATATGGCAGCCATTTTATGTTATGGCACATCCCCCACAGAGCAGCCATTTTGTGACTGGCACCTGCAACCCTTTTTCGAAATTCCAAATGGGCCCAGTGATCCAACATAATGGGCAGGCCCTGGGCTAGAGGCTGCTTTAACGGCTGCTCAGCATTCATCATGGCCTCTCGACTGCATCTCTCTTCCCCTGAATAATACATTGAAACAGTTGGAAAATCCGGACATTTCCTTCCCAGCAGATATTCAGGGCTATGTCTTTAAGCCAACATTATATTGAAAGGACTCCTTTTAAAGACCAGATCACTGTCTCCACCGATTTTTCTTATCCTAAAGTTAAAATACAGTGGTACCTCAGGTTACAGACGTTTCAGGTTACAGATGCTTCAGGTTACAGACTCTGCAAACCCAGAAGTAGTACCTCAGGTTAAGAACTTTGCTTCAGGATGAGAACAGAAATCATGCGGCAGCAGCAGGAGGCCCTATTAGCTAAAGTGGTATCTCAGGTTAAGAACAGTTTCAGGTTAAGAACGGACCTCCAGAACGAATTAAGTTCTTAACCCGAGGTACCACTGTACTATATAGCTGTTGTGTTAAGTATGGTACCCAACCTGAGAACCTTGTGCTTGAATTCATGTTCTATTTCCTTCCATCAAGCTTTCTTCTTTCAGTTACCACTGCCCTCAGGGGCAAGCACGCAGCTTGGCCAGTAGCCAGACAGTAACTGGCAAGGAGAGACGATGTCTGAGCTGAGAGCTATGTGTCTGTTTGTGGCCTTTCTTTTCTTTTCTTTTTTAGCAAAGGCCCTCAGAATCACCTGGGAAAAGGTGGCAGACCTACATTTTGGGTGCCCTGAAACTTGAAATGTCATGGTGGCCTCCTCACAACCAGCCACAAGGTCTGGGTAACCACTGTTATCTTCTTCCATTGGGTTGTTTACCACAAGAATTACATGTGTGCTACTAAATCTCAAACTTTGGGATTGTTGAAAGATATATGAAAAAATAAAACCAATCAATCAATCAATTTGAGTAGTGCAACTCAAATTGGGTTTACTGGACCCATTTTTTTTAAAAAAACCATGGGGACAAAAGATGCTCCTGGGACCCCTCTGGGATTAGAGTCCCTAAAGTTTAAACTTCACTAGTTTCATAGTAGACCCGCCCCTGCTTGTGAATGTAATTTAGTTTCTTAGAAGCTTTTTTCACTTTTACATTAAAAAATAACATGCAATAGGGTTCTGCCATCTTTCTTGTGTTTACCCTCACAATAACCCAGTCCATAGTCTTTCTCAGGAAAACCTGGGGTGGATATATGCACGGGGGGGGGGGGATGCTATAAATAAGTCATGAATTAAATTGTTTTACCCTATGTAAAAGACGCCTTCTTGGGAGAAAAGCGATGACAGCATCTTAAAAAGCAGAGACATCATGTTGCCAGCAAAGGTCCGTATAGTTAAAGCTATGGTTTTCCCAGTAGTGATGTATGGAAGTGAGAGCTGGACCATCAAGAAGGCTGATGCTTTTGAATTATGGTGCTGGAGGAGACTCTTGAGAGTCCCATGGACTGCAAGAAGATCAAACCTATCCATTCTGAAGGAAATCAGCCCTGAGTGCTCACTGGAAGGACAGATTGAGAAGCTGAGGCTCCAGTACTTTGGCCACCTCATGAGAAGAAAAGACTCTCTGGAAAAGACCCTGATGTTGGGAAAGATGGAGGGCACTACCACTGCCACTAGATGAGGACCTGAAGTGATATAATGAGCCTGCCTTTGCCAAGCCGACCCGCTCCAGGTGTAGTTGGACTCCAGGTCCCATCATCTACAGCCAACAGGACCAATCATCAGGAATGATGGGAGTTGTAGTCTAACAACATCTGGAGGCAACTAGGTTGGGGGACGGCCACCCTTTAGAATTAGCCAGAGCTCATATGAAGCACATGCATGAACTAAAACCAACTGAAACACACTGCATTAAATTGGGGACGTGATTTTGTTTTCTGCTTTTTAATTACTGCAGATCATACCATTAACCCCTAAGTCATAGCATACACACACAGTCTTGTTCATCATATAAGAAGTAGTTTTAATTGGCTTCCAGTGTTCAAGGGAGAGGTACTAGTTTTAAAATCACACTAGTTTTAAAATCTTGCTTAGAATTAAGGCAGAATCAAACAACGACAACAACTTATTTTCTTAAAATACATATGCACAGACTTTGAACACACACACACGGCTAACATTTTTATGTAGGACATAATCCCTTGTATCCCTGCTTAATTACTGAGGTCTTTGGGGAAGTCACCGCTGTTGCTGCCCCCATCGCTTGGGACATGACTTGTCTCTTCCTCCTTCCCAAGCTCAGCACTGGCAGCACTGGCAGGGGAAACAGGGACCTTCCAGGATCAAATCAGAAGCCAGGATGGCTTTCGTAATTCTAGGACAGTCCCTAGAAAATCGTGAGACTTGGAGGGTGTGTGTTAGGTATGAGAACTGAAAGCTGTGAAATGTTGGACCGGACCCAAGTCTGCTCAACACAGGACCATATTTCCAACTGATCACCTACGTTTAATGAAAATATTAGGGTTCTCCTTGCTTGGATAGGATTCAGGAGCAGAGTTAGAGGATGCCCTGGGGACCCCAGTCCCTGATCTTTTGTGCCAGACCTCTCACACCTCCTGCCTCTTCCCCTCTCTTTAAAATCAAAACAAAAACAAAGCTTTGCCCACAGGGTGACGGAGCCGGAACGGGAGGTAGGGCAAGAGTCCACCTTAATTTTCCCAGAGGCATCTATCATCTATCTATCATGTATCTATCTAAAATAATAATAATAATAATAATAATAATAATAATAATAATAATTTATTATTTATACCCCGCCCATCTGGCTGGGTTTCCCCTGCCACTCTGGGCAGCTTCCAAAAGAATATTAAAATACTATGATACATCAAACATTAAAAGCTTCCCTAAACAGGGCTGCCTTCAGATGTCTTCTAAAAGTCTGGTAGTTGTTGTTCTCTTTGACATCTGGTGGGAGGGCGTTCCACAGGGAGGGCGCCACTACCGAGAAGGCCCTCTGCCTGGTTCCCTGTAACTTGGCTTCCTGCAGTGAGGGAACCGCCAGAAGGCCCTCGGTGCTGGACCTCAGTGTCTGGGTAGAACGATCTATCTATCTATTTATCATCTATCTATCTATCTATCTATCTATCTATCTATCTATCTATCTATATCTATCATCTATCTATCATGTATCTATCTATCTATCTATCTATCTATCTATCTATCTATCATCTGTCTATCTATCATGTATCTATCTATCTATCTATCTATCTATCTATCTATCTATCTATCTATCATCTATCTATCTATCTATCTATCTATCTATCTATCTATCTATCTATCATCTATCATCTAAACATATGCACATTTACATCAAGGGTGCATGCCTTTAAGAACCTACAGAGTCCTTTAAGAGCCCAGAGATATCCTTGCCTGGATCTGTAAATCTATTCCTTTTCCATCTCACCCCAAAGATGTTTCTTGTGGTGGGTGGGCCAGTCAGTGTAGGGTTAATCCTTTTCTTTGCTTCTGGTCTGTGACAGAGCTGGCTGAGTGATCTGCTCCAGCTGCCCATCTTTTCTGTTTCCATTCCCCCCTTATCTCCACGTCCCTCTCCATCTCCCCTGACTGCTGCCAGCCTGTTTATCTGGCCATTTTGGGAAAGAAAATTGCCAACTTCACACCTGTCAGCCTGAACTGATCACCCGTCACAGAGAGACTCCAGCCGGTCCTGACCTCGCAGGCTTTGTGCTTTCTGCAGGGAAATTGCTGCAGCTCCCCGAGGAGCAGGAAACATGCGCCATTTCCCATTTATGCGGGTTGATGTGCATGACCGTTTGGACATGGCAGGACGTGGCTTCAATCAGCCTTAAGCTGGCGTTTCTGCATGTTAAAACCATTCGTCTCAGTGGTTCGCCACATGCTCCACTCATCAACTGGCTTACCATGAGCTGACCCATTTTTGCAAATTATTTTATTATTTAGCATTGCGCACTGACTAGCAACATGAATACACAATGATACAAATGGCTCCATTCACACCGCTAGCCTTGCTCAGGAGGCAAAGGCACAAGGAGGTGGTCTGTATGCTGGTCTCACCACCCAGATGTCCCTGTGTACTCCAACCCCCAACCTTCCCATGTTGAATGCGAAGGTCTGAATGGGGGTTTTGAAGCACACCTGGGTGGACATGCTTAGAAGCTTTCATGCATTCAGCCCCCCGCCCCCGATAATACAGTCGTGTAGAGATTTGATCTCCCATTATCGATATCGCTGTGTCTTACTGGAAAGGACGTGGTCTAAACCACAGAGCCCTTGGCTTGCTGATTGGGAAGTTGGCAGTTCGAATCCACATGACGGGGTGAGCTCCCATTGCTCTGTCCCAACTCCTGCCAACCTGGCAGTTCAAAAGCACACTAGTGCAAGTAGATAAATAGGTACTGCTGTGACGGGAAGATAAACAGCGTTTCCATGTGCTCTGGTTTCTGTCACGGTGTCTCGTTGCGCCAGAAGCGGCTTAGTCATGCTGCCCACATGACCCAGAAAGATGCCTGTGAACAAACGCTGGCTCCCTCAGCCTGAAAGCGAGATGAGCGCTGCAACCCCATAGTCGTCTTTGATTGGACTTAACCGTCCAGGGGTCCTTTACCTTTACCCTTACCAGAAAGGAGACAGGCAAGGCAGCAGTGAGGCTGGCTACAATTCTCAGAATGGTTTAACAATCAATCCCCCTTCCCAGGAACTCTGGGAATTGTAGTTCTGCGAAGGAAGGGGGCAGTCTCCTAACAACTCTCAGCACCCATAACAAACTACAGCTTCCAGAGTTCTGTGGTCAAAGCCAGGACTGTTTAAAGTGAAAACCATATATCAGTGCAGGAATATTATGTAGTAGCCATGATATAGCAGAACACAATGATCCAAAAGTTCTCTATTGGGATGTACCCACATTAAATGCCAGAGAAGAAGCTGGTGGTGGGAATATACGTCCCTTCCAGCTGTTTGCAGCTGGACAATGCAAAGAAAAGAGAAGATGCCAAGGACCATTCAGGGAATTTAATCTCCACAGCTGTCCAAGGGCTTGAGTCACTGCCAATGTGGGGAAGCCGAGATGGAATTCCTCAGACTAGCATTGCAACTGAGTTCTGAGAAAAGAAATGATAAAGACTGGCGTGTTTTAGCTTATTACAGAGGAGGGGCCTATAATTAAATAGACATTAGTTTGCTAAATGGTCACTTCCTGGGGTTGCACTGCCATCCGATTAAGTTCTATCTTTTTTCCATTTGCATTAAGTGATACATGTATAATTGTGTTATTAATATGCTGCAGCCGGGAAGCTTGCAGGGTTTCGTAATTGCCATTTAACTGGATAGTTCCAGTGTATTAGTGGGTTTTTATTTTTTTTTAATAGCACATGAGGAGTTCCCAATTGTCTTTGACCGATACATTTTTGGCAAGGGGGGTCTGTCTTTGAAAGTGTTACCTGAGCAGCAGAATAGACAGTGCTTCCCCATTTCTCCCCATTCCACATTGAAGCATCACTCGTGCAGAGGAAATGTTTGTTTGCTCTTAGGGCAGTGCTTTTTTTTCTTAAAAAAATGTTTAGGGGTACTCTCATTTTCCTACTCATACTGAAATACTGCCCCTCATTGAGGCCAAACTTAGATTCACAAAATGTTTAGGGGTATGCGTACACCTGCGTCCCCCCCAGAAAAAAAGCACTGGGTCTGGGTGCCTCTCCAGCTCCTGGGATTCCCCAACTGCTTTTTTGGCATCTTTCCTAGAGGATGGGGGTGGAGAGAGTAAAAGTCCTCTTTGCTCTCAGAGCCAGCCAAGGATATCGAAATCTAGACCACGAGGGAGCATAAATTCAGGGTCTCTAAACTCTGCCATTGCTGGAACCTGGACCTGTTTCCTGCCCTGCTGACCAGGCAAGGTCAAAGTTTTGAGTTATCTTAAGAGGACTTTCAACTTGAAATTGAAAATGGTGAAAGACAAATTTCCCTGCTCTAAGGAGAATTATGGGTAGGGATAGCAGCACTAACACTCATGTGAGAAAAACCTGGAAAAGGAAAACTGGCCATGAGTGGAGAGCCCCCTCTTTCTACCGGCCTAGTTTACTGCATCCAGACTGTTGCTCAGTGGCTGGGGCAACCCAGCCAGATGTATGGGCAGGGTATAAATAAAATTTTTGTTGTTGTTGTTGTTGTTGTTGTTGTTGTTATATCTGCTTTGCACACAGAAGCTCTCAAGTTCAGCCCACAGATTCTCCAGGTGGCATACATCGCAAGTGTCCTAGAAAAATCGGGACATCCCATTTTTTCCTTGCTAGAGAACAGCAGCCATTTTGGCCACTGAGACCTCGCATTATTTTGCACCATGACTTCTCCCTGGGGGGGGGGTGCTTTTTTCAGGGCGAGATCACAGCACAAAATTGCACCAGATCACAGTGGCCAAAATGGCTGCCAATCTGTTGCAAGGGGGGCGGGGGAAGAGAGAAGAACATGTCTGGGAAGATGGCGCCCTGGTTTTTGCTTTCAGGGCGTTGGAGGGTATGAGATTAGGGTAGGGAAAGCCCCTGTCTGAAACCCCAGAAAGCTACTGTCGGTCAGTGTGGGTAATATAAGGCCTCTTCCATTGTTCCTCTGACAGTCAGAAATTTTTTGGGGGGGACTTTTCTTGACAGAGCGATGAGGCCATGAGGAAAAGGTCACTTGGTTAATTTCTGTATGGCAGGCAGCTGTTAAAAAAGGAGGTGCAGAGCCAGAAAAAAATGGCAACCTTAGCAACAAGGTGTAGACTGCATCAGCTGTTCACGATATGTCCTTGGACACATGGCTTGCCAGACAGATGTCAAAGAAGCCCCTATGGGCAGACAAGAAGAGCCTCTCCTTTAACCCCTTTACCAAACATAGCTGGACTAAGCGTTTTACACCCAATTTAAGAGCGGATGAAGCAATTGGAGCTGTTTCACCAAGCCTGATTTCATTCCCCCCCCCCCCTCGCTAGTACTCCAGATTAAATTTCTTCCAGGAGTGAGTGAGTTAATCCTCCACTCCCGCTGTGATTTCTCAGCACCAAAATCCACTTTCTATTTTTCCTGCTTCTGCTTCTGCCTGCTACCTGGAATGCACTCAAAGAGAAATTGCAGCAAAGGGTCGCAGGGGGTCAAGCTGCATTCCACCAGAGATTATTTCCCCCCATATCCAGTGACTGTTTAATGGCTGATGGCTCCTCTGCCTCACCTGCAGGAGAAGGGAGGTGAAAGGGAGCCTGCTGTGATCAAAGATACCTTAGCACACTGATGGGCATTTGTGCGGCAGGGTCACAATCTCGATCTGGAATTCCAGTCCGTATTTTATGGACCACCAACCCGGCAGAGGTGTTTTAAAAAAGGGGGGTGTCTGAAAGTGAAATTGATGTGTGTCTCTATCTCTCAGCCTTCATTCCCCATACATTAAATGGGGATAATATGCGCACTGCTTGCTTGGTTGCAGTGAGGGTGGTGCAGGGCAGAGGTGCACATTACAACATCATCTGTACATTCATACACACATGAATTTTAAACAAACTTTTGAGTTTTAGTGCTTTTTTTCCTTGGAGCGCATGGTTTCAGTTCTACATTCATTTTGTAGTGATGCAGTTTGTGTAGAGATATTAGCTGTTACATGTGCTTTTTTACTATTATTGATTATTGGTTATATTGTAAACCGCCCTGTGATCTTTGGATGAAGGGCAGTATATAAATCTAACAATTTATTATTAAACAAACAAACAATTGCAAACTGCCCAGAGGACATGTTCGATTGGTTGGCATATAAATGCCCCTAATCAACAATGAAATAAATCCTTTACCCTTAGTAACTGGGGGCAAGTGCTGGGTGCCTGCAGTGGCGTAGCGTGGGGGGTGCAAGGGGGGCCAGCCGCACCGGGCGCAACATCTGAGGGGGCGCGCTCGCTGCCTCCGGAGTCTCCGAAGAGCCTCGGGCGCAGGCTGTAGCACCAGGGCCGCGGCCAAGAAGCCGAAGCTGAAGAGCCCGCTGAGCGCCGCGCCCAGGCAGAGCGCGCCGGCAGGCACCACCTCCAGGGCCCGGCGGCAGCCGCAGCACCTCGCCACCATTCCGCCGCCAGACTTGCTCGCACAGGCACGGGCGCCCGCCGCCGACGCTGCTGCCTCTGGCGGCGGACACGTGGAGAGAAACAGCGGCAGCCGAGCGGGAGATTCTCCCTTTCTCACTGCAACGCTCCGGGGAGGGGGCGAGGGAGAGAGTCAGGCGCGCGCCCCCCAAGCCGCATCTTCGCGGGAGTTGGGGGGCGAAGCCGCCGGGTATTTGCGCCCCAAATTGGGGCGACCGCAAAAAGCCACCCTGCCAGCAGCAAGCTTCAAGGTCAAAGGCTCCCTTCAAGGAAGCTGCGATCCTCTTTCCAATTAAGTCCCCCCCCCCCACCCCAGCTCAGTTCAGTGGGAGGTGGATTTCCCGGGTCTCTTGTCTCATCATCCCGCCATTCTGAGAGCAGGGAGGGCGCCTCTCAGGAGACTTTCCCCCGCATTTGCTTTCCCGCTCAGGAAAGCGCGCGTGGCCCCGGCTGGATCTGCAACTCTTCTGGTGAGCGAGGTTTAAACCAGAGGCAGACGCTCCTTCTTGGACGGATGCCTGGAAGAAAAAGACCCCGCGGTCTCTTCCTTTCCTTCCCCTGCAGAGACCAGCCACGTCCCTCAGCCGAGGCCGCCTTGCTTCTCAAAAGAGCCGGTCTACTACAGTTCGTGGCTGCATGGGAGAGCACTGCTTTCCTTGCAAAAGGCCCCCAGGTTGAGTCGCCGGCACCTCCAGCTATGAGAGGATGGGAGCAATGGCGTAGCGTGGGGGGTGCAGGGGGGGGTCGGCCGCACCTGGCGCAACATCTGGGGGTTAGGGGGCGCAAATCCATGGGTTAGGGGGCGCAAATTACTTGCCTTGCCCCGGGTGCTGACAACCCACGCTACGCCACTGGGTGCCTGTAAGCCAGGGGTAGCCAAATTTTCTCTTGCTGACAGGGATGGGGGGAAAGGGTTCTGGGGTGGCTGAGCTGCTAGGAGAGAGACCCAGGGGTGTCAACTTGAATAAAATATGGGGGGCAGGTATAATAGATCACATGATATGGTACACACACACACCATTTAATGGCAATGCTCATCAACTTTGGGACGGGCAGTCCCCTCAAATATTTTATTGGGACCTCAGCCCCTAGGACAGGCATAGCCAAACTCTGGCCCGCCAGATGTTTGGAACTACAATTCCCATCATCCCTAGCTAACAAAACCAGTGGTCAGGGATGATGGGAATTGTAGTCCCAACCATCTGGAGGGCCAGAGTTTGCCTATGCCTACCCTAGGAGTTGGCTCCTATGGAGTCTCCCTTGGGCCATTCCGCCAATTATTGGGGTGGACAGGGAGGAACCTACATTTGACTTCATCTGTGAACCCAGCGCTGACCTCATCTCTCTCCCATCTTTCATATTCGTCTCCAGAATCCACCTCTCCTGCATGATCTTTGGCTTACTCCCCAAATCGTCAGTCCCAACAGTAACCAAGCTTTAAGTCAGTGGTGGGAACCTCAGGTCAGGAGCCAAAGGTGGGCCTTCAAGTTGCATCCTCTGATCCTCGGGACTCTTCCCAACTGCACTCCCTCTCCCCAGGCCACAGCCCTGGCTAGCCCTGCATCATGCCCTCCTCATGGTGGACGTGGGTTGGAGTGGAACGTGCACTTGCATACTAATGATGCCTTTTGCTTTTCTGGATGGAGAACAGAGAAAGGGTATCTGAGTGTGCCTTAAAAGTAAAGGTAAAGGGATCCCTGACCTTTAGGTCCAGTCGTGGCCGACTCTGGGGTTGCGGCGCTCGTCTCACTTTATTGGCCGAGGGAGCCGGCGTACAGCTTCCAGGTCATGTGGCCAGCATGGCTAAGCCGCTTCCGGTGAACCAAAGCAGCGCACGGAAACGCCGTTTACCTTCCTGCCGGAGCGGTACCTATTTATCTACTTGCAGTTTGACGTGCTTTTGAACTGCTAGGTTGGCAGGAGCAGAGACCGAGCAACGGGAGCTCACCCTGTTGTGGGGATTCAAACCACCAACCTCCTGATTGGAAAGTCCTAGGCTCAGTGGTTTAACCCACAGCACCACCCATGTCCCGCCTTAAATGTAGCCTCCTGTAAAAGGGGGAGGAAATGGCACCTATTGTTTTGCCCACTTTTGCTACTGGTCCCACCAACCATGGGCAGGTGGCCCCTGGAAGGTTGCCCAGGAGAGTATGTGGCCCTTGGGTTGAAAATTGCTCCCCACTCTTGATTTAGATACATGTGAGATCATGTACCCACCTTTTCTCTCTCTCTCTCTCTCTCTCTCTCTCTCTCTCTCTCTCTCTTTCTGTCTCACCACTGTCTGTTTTATATTGTAAGCACCCTGAGGGAGGTAGGGAAGCCTTATCCATGTCACCTGGGTGTAACTCTGCAGGGCTCTATATAAATCAGTGGTGCAATGTGCATAGGCAAACAGGAACGCAATACTATTTCCAAGTAAGCATGTTTAGGACCTTGCTTTTGTTTGACCCTCTCGCAATTGTGTTTTTGCAAATAGTAATAGCATTTTATTTTATTTATTTTTTAAAGAAAAGCTCATTTTCTTCCTTTGAAACTGGCCGCCTTCAGTTCCTCCGTATCTTTCGTCTTCAATGTTAAGAACTCTTTCTCATTCACCCCCTGGGTACCCGGCACTTGAATAACTCTGTCTGTCTTCTACCGCACCAGGAATGATGCTTCCATTGCTGTTTTATTGGACAGGACAGTAAATCTGATCCAGATCTCTGTCGCTGCAAATGGAAACATCAACCCTGCAGCAGCCTTTCTACAGGAGAATTTAATAGCTAGCAGGCTACGGCAGAAGCGGGGGCGGGGGGGACAGAGAAGGGGAGAGAATGCTCCACCCTGACATGACAACTCATCCATTCTGATGGCTTCTGTGCAATGACTGCGTGATCTGTTAAAGTCTCTGCAAGCTACTGGGTTAAATAAGCCACAGATTATATTCCACGGTGATTGCTGAGGACAGATACATGGAACTGTGCGTGTGTGTTGCAGGGTGGGGGGTGGGGTGTCATGTTCCAGGAACTCACAAACAGCACATAAGAAGGAGAAAGGCTAACACATCTGCAGCTTCTAAGTTTGAAAACACAAATCCACTAAGTGGGGTGGAGAGGGATGTGACCGAGGTTTATAAGACAGTGTGTGGCATGGAGAAAAAAGACAGAGAGAAGAGGCTGTTGTTTTCACCCTCTCCTTTTCTTCTAACACTCCAAACTTGGGATCATTTGATGACAGCGACAGAGCTACTGTTAGGCTTGGTGAGGCAGCTGCCTCGGGTGGCAGATGTTGGAAGGCAGGGAATCGCAGGGAGGTCCTGGGGATGGGGCCTAGGCTCAGTGCCAGGGCATCTCAAGGTAGGAATGGGAGAGAACCCTGCCTAAAACCCTGGAGAGCTGCTGCCAGCCAGTGTATTATTACAGTCATACCTTGGGATAAATGTGCTTCAGGTTGAGCATTTTCAGGTTATCTCTGTGGTGACGGAGCACGTTACTTCCAGGTTTTGCCGCTCGCACATGCGCGGATGCTCAAAATAACATCACGCACATGCGCAGAAGCAGTGAAACGTGACACGCGCAGACGCGCAGTCGTGTGTTACGTTCTACTCAGGATGCGAACAGGGCTCCGGAATGGATCCCATTCGCATCCAGAGGTACCACTGTATATTTTATTTATTTATTCATTCATTCATTCATTCATTCATTCATTCATTCTTAGCTAGATACACCAACAATCTGACTCCGTATAATGTCCCTATGTTGATCTTGACTTATAAGGCCCTAAACAGCTGAGAAGCACACCATCTGAGAGACCTTCATCTCCCATACCAAATCACCCAGATTATTGCAATCTGATGGGGAGGCTCTGTTGACTGTACCATGGAGGTGCAGAGCAGGGTCTTTTCGGTAATGGCTCCTAACCCGTGGAATAATCCTCCAGAAGAAATCAGGCTGCTGCCTTTCAGAAACAATTAGGGATGTTGCAGGGTTGGACTTCAAACTGAAAGGAGAGGAGGATTTTTTTTTAATAACATGACAAAGGATGTGAGAGAGTTTGGCACTTTGGAGTTAGATTCACAGACCTGGAGGGGACCATGAATGACATCTAGTCCAACTTGCTGCTTCATGGAGAAAATCCTGAGCTACAGCATCCTCTGGAAATGGCTGCCCAAGCTTTGACTGGCAGAGCCTCCAATGAGAGAGAGCTCCATCAACCTTCTAGGTAGTTGGTTCCACTGTCTGGATCTCTTATTCTTAAGAAAGGTCTCCTAATGTTGACATGCAATCTGCTGTCCTGTAACTGAAGATATATTCCAGGCTTCTGGGTCAGCCAAGAGCTACAGTATGCCCACTTTTATACCTCAGTATTTAAAGA
The DNA here is from genome assembly GCF_965112155.1 of Podarcis liolepis. Classification (NCBI taxonomy): domain Eukaryota; kingdom Metazoa; phylum Chordata; class Lepidosauria; order Squamata; family Lacertidae; genus Podarcis; species Podarcis liolepis. Next base: position 21,230,241 of record NC_139567.1, on the reverse strand, counting down.
ATCCTATCACATACTCAGTCTTCCCCCAAGCTAAATATATTCCCGGTGCCCTCAACCTATAAACAGCATTTCCGTGCTGTCTGGCACGCATCACAGTGTCTCGTTGCTCCAGAAGCAGTTTAGTCATGATGGCCACATGACCCAGAAAGCTGCCTGTGGACAAATGCCGGCTTCCTCGGCCTGAAAGCGAGGTGAGCGCCACAACCCCACAGCCACCTTTGACTGGACTTCACTATCCAGGAGTCCTTTACCCCCTTTATCTTTACTCAGAGGACTTGTGTTCCACACCTTTGGCCATCTCTGTTATTCTCCTCTGAAGCGACTCCAGTTTGGCTAAATAGATTGTTAAGCAGCAGTTGGGGGGGGGGGTTGACAGGAACTGTGAAAGGATGTGGATGGATGGTTTCTGTTTTGGTTTTTGCTGCTGCTTTAGGGCTATGGTTTTGACTTCCTGTGTCCCTGTGGGCTTACCTGTATATTTGGAAATATGCATGCGCTTCAAAAACAAAAAACCCAAGCATGCTAAGGGTGACACCCACCCATCTCCCCTCACCCCCTGGTTTGAACATTGAACCCAGGGAGGTAAAAGAGCCATTTGCACAGCTCTACCTCTCTTTCAAATCGGAACCAGTGAAGGCGGTGAAGGTCCTGTGTGAGTGCCTGGAGGCGGTTGGAGGATGGATGGCGGCTAACAGATTGAGGTTGAATCCTGACAAGACAGAAGTACTGTTTTGGGGGGACAGGAGGCGGGCGGGTGTGGAGGACTCCCTGGTCCTGAATGGGGTAACCATGCCCCTGAAGGACCAGGTGCGCAGCCTGGGAGTCATTCTGGACTCACAGCTGTCCATGGAGGTGCAGGTCAATTCTGTGTCCAGGGCAGCTGTTTATCAGCTCCATCTGCTACGCAGGCTGAGACCCTACCTGCCCGCGGACTGTCTCACCAGAGTGGTGCATGTTCTAGTTATCTCTCGCTTGGACTACTGCAATGCGCTCTATGTGGGGCTACCTTTGAAGGTGACCCGGAAACTACAACTAATCCAGAATGCGGCAGCTAGACTGGTGACTGGGAGTGGCCGCCGAGACCATATAACACTGGTCTTGAAAGACCTACATTGGCTCCCAGTCCGTTTCCGAGCACAATTCAAAGTGTTGGTGCTGACCTTTAAAGCCCTAAACGCCCTTTTTGGTAGTGGCACCCACCCTATGGAATGCCCTCCCACCAGATGTCAAAGAGAAAAATAACTACCAAACCTTTAGAAGACATCTGAAGGCAGCCCTGTTTAGGGCAGCTTTTGGGCGGGGTATAAATAATAAATTGTTGTTGTTGTTGTTGTTTATGGGATGGGGAACCCACCACCCTCAAGACATTGTTGGACTCCAGCTCCCATCAGCTCCAACCAGCATGGCCAGTGGTGAGGCATGATCATTTAGATCCTTGACATTTCCAGTTAGGAAGGGTTTGGGAAACAGACTTGCCTGTCAGAGTAGACAATCTTAGGAAAAAGAGACAAAAAAGGCTGACCTGCTCTAACAGGGTTGTGGAATCTGTGCTCCCCTAGATGTTGTTGGACTCCAACTCCCATCAGCCCCAACCAGTGCAGCCGGGGTCAGGCATGATGCGAGCTGAAGTTCAACAGCATTTGGTGGACCACAAACTCTCCATCCTTAATGCTGTATTGTATGCTGCCTAGAGAATTTTGGAAAGGCAGGTTCAAGATATTAAAACGGGAACTTGCTTTACTGTTTGTGTCCAAACATGCCATACACCTGGAATTTCCCAGACAAGCTGGAATTCAGCTGTTGGAAACAGTGTCCATGGGGAAATTGCTGAAATGTCTGGCAAAATCTGGACATATGGCAACTCTGGTTGAAAGTGTAGATTTTGGCGAATTTCTTTTTAAAAAGCTTTAAAACGTCTTCTTTTTTGAGATTTTTTTTGGGGGGAAGCCCAACAACTTTGGGTAAAACTAAAAAAAAAGCTCAACAACGTTTGTGCCTGGGTTTTCATTTTTTGAAATATGGCAACCCTAATCCTTCCTTCTCCTCCTCACCTCTCCATCTTCCTTCTCATCCATGTGTTCCTCTCTCCACTTTTGCCAACATGCATCCCTCACTCCAGCTTGCAGCAAAAGTTTACATTGATTTCTGTATCCCATTCCCCTTCCGTCAAGACCTTTCCAATCAAAGTGCCTGATTAGATTTACAGCCTTTCCAGGGGAGCTGATGGCACCCCCCTCCCCTTGCTACCTGCTATCAGGAGGGCCATTAGGGGCCGATCCATCACAGGGAAAAATCCCCCCAGCCAAAGCAATCGTTCCCCCACCCACCCCCCAGTTTGTTGCCATCTCCTTCCCTGCCACAATCTCTAATGTAGTCAAAGGGATCATATCGCATCACTCCGGCTGTCTGCTTAGGCCTGGCAGTTAAGTGAGCTGTCTCGAAGCAGAAATATTATTTACGGGATAATGTAGTTTAGGAGAGAAAGAGAGTGACACGCAGCCAGGGGAGGTAGAGGACGGGGATGGGAGGGGGAAGGAGAAGGGAGAAGATCGGCCTTGCACTATGATAACTGTCAGCAGCTCCAATTCATCTTGGTGACACCCAGGCTCATGCAGTTTAATGGAGGGCAGAGAAGGCTGGGTGTAGGACACAGGGGGAGAGGAGAGGAAGGCAGGTGTGCCCTAAAGGTATGCAAAGAGATGCAGAAAGGAGATTTTCTCCCCTTGCCACACTTCTAAGATCCACATGACCAAGAAGTTGATAGACCAGAGTCCCTTCTGTTGTGGATAATTCAGACTGAAATTCCCAGGTGTCAAAAAAAGGTTATTTATGTATGCCACTAGGGACGCAGGTGGCGCTGTGGGTTAAACCACAGAGCCTAGGACTTGCTGATCAGAAGGTCAGTGGTTTGAATCCCCATGACAAGGTGAGCTCCCGTTGCTAGGTCCCAGCTCCTGCCAACCTAGCAGTTTGAAAGCACATCAAAGTGCAAGTAGATAAATAGGTACCACTCCGGCGGGAAGGTAAACGGTGTTTCCGTGTGCTGCTCTGGTTTGCCAGAAGCAGCTTGGTCATGCTGGCCACATGACCCAAAAGCTGTCTGTGGACAAATGCCGGCTCCCTCAGCCAATAAAGCGAGATGAGCGCCGTAACCCCAGAGTTGGTCATGACTGGACCTAATGGTCAGGGGTTCTTTTACCTTTACCTATGTATGCCACTACTGCAGCTCGTGTTTCTCTAGCCCAAAAATTAGAAAACGAGCGAGGTCCCAACTAAAGAATGGCAACTTGAGTTGACAGAATATGCACAACTCACAGACCTAACATCTAGAATAAGAGAACAAGAAGTACATACATTTAAAGAAGATTGGAAAACGTTTATTGGATATATGGGAAATAATTGTGTACAGCTGAAAACGCTGGCAGCATTAAGATAAATTCAACTACGTAAACAAGTTTTGATGGATGCAGTAATGAAATACTGAACGGTATAGTTTCTGTAAAATATGCAGGGATTTATGATATGTAAAATGAACCATGGAAAGAGAAGAAGGGAAGTCATTGATATCTTAAGGATGTAAAAGGAGTATTTTAAATTGTAAAACAGAAAATTTAATAAAAATTACATATATATATGAAGTTGATAGATTGGCACCTGGTTCTGGGTGTAAACTAAGGGAGTCCATTGCTCAATCAGTTGGAGGCAGTAATGCTTCTGAATGTCAGTTACTGGAAACCACAGAAAAGGAAAGGGCTTCTGCACTCAAGTCCTGCTCAAGGACTTCCCACAGGCATCTGGTCAGCCACTGTGAGAACAGGATACTTGACTAGATGGGCCATTGGTCTGATCCAGCACACTCTTGTGTTCTTACTCAACAAGAGTTTCTCCCCAAATAATTTAAAACGAACTCTTGTGGAAGTGTTAGTTACAGATAGGTAGCCGTGTTGGTCTGCCATAGTCAAAACAAAAAAATTCCTTCCAGTAGCACCTTAAAGACCAACTAAGTTAGTTCTTGGTATGAGCTTTCGTGTGCTTCTTCGGTGTATCTGAAGAAGTGTGCTTGCACACGAAAGCTCATACCAAGAACTAACTTAGTTGGTCTTTAAGGTGCTACTGGAAGGAATTTTCTTGTGGAAGTGGTTATTGTTGGCACAGGGACCAGAGACCCGGAAGGGGGACCTGTGGCACATGTGATGCTGCTGAACTCCAGCTCTCATCAGGACCAGCCAGTGGAGACAATCGTCAGGGATGATGGGAGATGTATACCAGCAACATCTAGAAAGGCAGAGGTTCCCTATCCATGTGGTTGAGCAAGGGTGGAAGACCTGTGGACCTCCAGATGTTGCTGGACTACAATTCCTATCATCCCTGACCACTGACCAAGTGGGCTGGAGCTGATGGGAGTTGGAGTCCAATAACAACTCCCCAGGTTTGGGCCATCGGCTGCCATTAGGGCAGTGCCGCTCCTGTACCTTTAGGAGTGGAATAGAAAATCTCAAATGTTTGACAGCACTTCCAAAAATGTCTTCATCCACGCAACAGTCACAAGTGGGAACAAGGCTGCCGCATTTACGATGGCAAAATCTAGCACGGGGACCTTCCGACTTGATTGTGAAGATTTGCTTCCTTCACGGAAGGCAGGAAAGAACCCTTTTGATGGGCCGCGCTGTCAGACCTCATGAAAACAGCTCGCTTCTTTGGCTTGCTCACACTGGCGTGTCACAAAATTCTGTTTCACATAATGTAACGCTCACATGCCTGTTTTATGTCAGCAGATGTTAGGAGGAGGATAATCTCTGTAGCGTTTCTCCACACACACACACACACCCCTTAAGACATCAGGCTTGGATGTGCTTTGTTACAAGCTACATATTCTATTCTCCTCCCTCACCCTTCCATTATTTGCAGGTGATCAGATCATTTTGCCCTCCCCCCCCCATTTTAATTTTCCCCCTCCTCTCCTGCAATTATCTTTCCCTTTCATCACCACTGGAGCTGGAAGTACAAAGTACCAATTAGCTGGTTTTCAACTTTAATTAGCTTGGAAGGTAGAGCAAATTAAATCCTTTTATCATATGTTTCAAAGCCCTTTCCCATCAAGCTCCCCCTCCCCACCAATGCAGCCTCCCCACCCACCCCAGTTCCACCCCCCCCCCAAATTCCCTGCCTTTGAATGTGAAGGTCATTTTCACACTCTGAGGTCAACCCCAGTCTCTGTATCCCCCGCCCACCTAACTTGGATTGGGGCCTTCCAGCTCCATGGCGGGAGGGCGCTGACTGAGACGTCTGTTCCCTTTTCATTGAGTCTTCTCTGGCTGATTTTACAGGGTGAGTTCTCTCAAATAATCTGCAAGGAAGAGAGATGTTCAGCACTGTGTAAAATCTTTTTGGACAGGACAGGATAAGAGGGATTCTGAATGCCACTATGCAAAGGCCGAGGTTATCTTTGTATCTGGCATTGCAAGGAAGCACTGCTTAGTCCCTTATATCACAGCCCAGCCACTGAGATTTTGGGGGAGTCACTACTGGTGCCCCTGCTTGGCTCCTAGCAACTAGAAGCTGCGCATTCCATGTTGTGGGTCCAAGCCTCCGGGCTAAGATTGTACAGGCATCCTCCTTGCTGAACAACAACTTTCTTGCTCCAGCAGGCATTTTTAGATAATAACTGGACTCAGTTTAATTGAGGGCTGTTGTTTGTTTGTTTGTTTGTTTGTTTGTTTGTTTGTTTGACTTGGTGTGCTTTTTATTTATGTACTCCGTTTAAGATATGCTAATGATTAAGCAGCATTTAAATGCCAAAAATAAGCAAATAGTAATTGGAAATACAAATGTGACTTTGGTTTAGGTAGAAAGGCTCCTGGAATTTGAGCTGCTCCAGAATTTCAGCAGCACCCCAAAAATTATTTGGAGGGTGCTGGATTTTGCCCCTTTGTTTTCATATTTATTTATGGGGTTCCTTATAAGAATTTTTTTTTATCATAGAGTAGGAAGGAGTAAGCCAGAAATCATCTAGCCAAACCCACCAATGAATGCAAAATGGCTCTGCATTACACGATGTGATGGTGGCACCCATGACAGGTGTCGGCTCAACTACCTCCAGGGCAGATCTGCCCCACTTCCAAACAGTTCTTGCCATTAGGAAGGTTTTCCTAACGCTCAGCTGAAATCTGCTTCTACACTGCTTCTTTTCTGCTTTTCCAGTCCAGACTAGAACCAATATGCTACTTCTCTTGCCATGCAACTATCAAAGATGCGCACGGGAATATAAAAAGGCTAAAACAAGCCATCCGATAAACAATACAGTACAATGAAATGAAATGAAATGAAATGAAATGAGAAATGGAAATTTTAAAATGAAAGGAAGACAGAGGCAGCGTAAAATAACCCAACAATTGTCACCTGGCTATAACAGAGAGAAGGGAAACAAGGCCTCTCCATGGTCTCAGCTGAGAAACCAACAACATTTCTCTGCTCCTTTCCTTGAAATCTTAAGCTGGATGTTACAAGAACTCTGTTACTTAAGATGAGTGATTCAGTTTGCCATTTTTCTCCTTCCTCCTCCTCTCTTTTCGTTTTGTTGTTTTCGTTTTCATGTCTTCACTATAAGCTTGAGGACAGCAAATGTCACTCACTGCAATCTCTCTGTGTGTGTGTGTGTGGTTATCAACACACACCATGGATTTTTTACAGCCAAGGCTTGCTCTGTTCCAGGTGTGGGGAAGCTTTGTCCCTCTAAATGTTGCTGAACTACAACTCCCATCATCCCTAGTTACTGACTGTGCTTGCTAGGGCTGATGGGAGTTGTAGTTCAGCAACATCAGGAGGGCCACAGATTCCTCACACCTGCTCTAAGCATAAAGCAAAATAAAGTTGAGTTCAACATGTTAGTCATGTGTGTGTGTGTGTCTGTGTGAGTGAGTGAGAGAGAGAGAGAGAATATGGATTGTCTCCTGTACAAGTAAAGCTTAGACTCTCTGAATGTAGAAAAGTAGGAAAGCACAGGAAAGGTTGGGTTAGAACATTTTTCCTTGCTAGCTCTATTTATTGCATTTATTTATGCATTTCACTTATTTATTGCGTTTATGTCCCACTCCACCTGTTTTTGAAAGGAGCGCAAAGGGGTTTATATGATTCTCTGCTTCCTTTTTTAATCCCCACAATCACCTGAGGTTGGTTAGGCTGAGAGGCAGTGACTGACCTAAGACTACCCAATGAGTTCCTCTTCATCCTGGAGAAGAGTGACTAGTGGGGTGCCACAGGGTTCTGTCTTGGGCCCGGTCTTATTCAACATATTTATCAACGACTTGGATGATGGACTCAAGGGCATCCTGATCAAATTTGCAGATGACACCAAACTGGGAGGGGTGGCTAACACCCCAGAGGACAGGATCACACTTCAAAACGACCATGAAAGATTAGAGAACTGGGCCAAAACAAACAAGATGAATTTTAACAGGGAGAAATGTAAAGTATTGCACTTGGGCAAAAAAAATGAGAGGCACAAATACAAGATGGGTGACACCTGGCTTGAGAGCAGTACATGTGAAAAGGATCTAGGAGTCTTGGTTGACCACAAACTTGACATGAGCCAACAGTGTGACGCGGCAGCTAAAAAAGCCAGTGCAATTCTGGGCTGCATCAATAGGAGTATAGCATCTAGATCAAGGGAAGTAATAGTGCCACTGTATTCTGCTCTGGTCAGACCTCACCTGGAGTACTGTGTCCAGTTCTGGGCACCACAGTTCAAGAAGGACACTGACAAACTGGAACGTGTCCAGAGGAGGGCAACCAAAATGGTCAAAGGCCTGGAAACGATGCCTTATGAGGAACGGCTAAGGGAGCTGGGCATGTTTAGCCTGGAGAAGAGGAGGTTAAGGGGTGATATGATAGCCATGTTCAAATATATAAAAGGATGTCACATAGAGGAGGGAGAAAGGTTGTTTTCTGCTGCTCCAGAGAAGCGGATACGGAGCAATGGATCCAAACTACAAGAAAGAAGATTCCACCTAAACATTAGGAAGAACTTCCTGACAGTAAGAGCTGTTCGACAGTGGAATTTGCTGCCAAGGAGTGTGGTGGAGTCTCCTACTTTGGAGGTCTTTAAGCAGAGGCTTGACAACCATATGTCAGGAGTGCTCTGATGGTGTTTCCTGCTTGGCAGGGGGTTGGACTCGATGGCCCTTGTGGTCTCTTCCAACTCTATGATTCTATGATTCTATGAGTTTCATGGCTGAGGACTTGAACTCTGGTCTCCCAAAGTCTTAGATCGCAGAGTTTTCTAATTCCATCCTTCTCTATGCCTTTCTTTCTTCTTTTTCTTTTCCCTATGCTTTTCTCTTTCCTCCTTGTCCTTTCCCTCACCCTTCCTTCCTTCCTTCCTTCCTTCCTTCCTTCCTTCCTTCCTTCCTTCCTTCCTCATAAAACATAACCCACCTCCACTTCCAGTATGAAAATGTGCCATTTCCAATGTACCACCTCATTTTGTTGTCTGTGTGGAGCTGGCCTGAATGCGTGAACAGGATCGATCTGCTGAAATAAAAGTGAGGAGGGGAGATGGCAAATTCTAGCTGCGTTTGGCTCATTCACACATGAAAGACTACACCTGAGGGTGCCCTTGTCAGCTGCTGAACATCCACGTGCAAACTGGCTTAAAAATGGGAGTCTAGCCCGGAACCAGCAGGTCCTAGGTTTTTGGTCCTGTGTCCCTCCCAACATCATCGCATCCCCTTCTACAGAAGGCACCGCCCACTCTTCCTCACCATCAAGGCATTTCCCCAACAGACCAGCAACAGCAGCAGCTCAGAAGGAACCTGTCGCTGCATGATGGAGGCCCGGCAGGATCCATTTATCACCCGGCAGGCAGCTTTATTTTTAAAAAAAGACGTGAGAGTATATCAGGGCCAGGAGAATAAAACAACTCAACAAAGACAAGCAAACACAGGAAAGATGACAGCCTGGCGAGATGAAGATGTACAACTGGTGGGATCACAGGAAGGTAGAGGCGATATTTGTGGAGGGGGGGTTGCACATCTGCTTGCTAGGGAACCAGCTAAAGAAGCACCTTTCCTGAGCAGGTATAAACTGACTCAATATGGGTCAGCTTCTAGGTTGCGTACTGGGCTGAGACTTGCAGCCAATACTGATTTTCTGCTGCAAAGAGGTAGGAAGAGGGGTGCAATTTGCACAGGGTTGGACCTTCTGCCTCCATCCATTCCAAGCCACTTTGCGCTCTTATTTATTTGTTGTTTTTAGTCGTTTAGTCGTGTCCGACTCTTCGTGACCCCATGGACCAGAGCACACCAGGCACTCCTGTCTTCCACTGCCTCCTGCAGTTTGGTCAAACTCATGCTGGTAGCTTTGAGAACACTGTCCAACCATCTTGTCCTCTGTTGTCCCCTTCTCCTTGTGCCCTCAATTTTTCCCAACATCAGGGTCTTTTCCAAGGAGTCTTCTCTTCTCATGAGGTGGCCAAAGTATTGGAGTCTCAGCTTCAGAATCTGTCCTTCCAGTGAGCACTCAGGGCTGATTTCCTTCAGAATGGATAGGTTTGATCTTCTTGCAGTCCATGGGACTCTCAAGAGTCTCCTCCAGCACCATAATTCAAAAGCATCAATTCTTCGGCGATCAGCCTTCTTTATGGCCCAGCTCTCACTTCCATACACTTATTTATTTATCATTTATTTATTTAGAACATGTGTTGTTGTTCTTTACGCACCCTCCACTTCAAGATCCCGGGGCAAGCTAGAACAATTAAAATACAACATTTAAAACAGTTCAAAACAACTTACGATCACAAAAATAAGGTGGGTCCTAAAAATATTCATCACTTGTGTGTGTGTTTGTGTGTGTGTGTGTGTGTGTGTGTGTGTGTTACCTACCACGCCAATCTCTAAGCAGGGAGAGACTCCAGAGGTTCCTGCACTTACCTGGGTTTAAATTCCTTGGGATGAAGCTCAGATGGTATCTTTCTGATATATGGCTTTATTTACGCATATATACAACCTGAGCATAGGAAGCAAGGGCTCAGAGTATTAACACTCCCGTAGATATTGCTCCCCCTTTATTTTATTTATTTGTTCACATGTTTCACAGCATTTATATACCATTTAATTGGAGTCAACTTTGCTATGAGAATTAAAATGCAAACAGACAAGAGTCATAGGAGCAGACAAAGCTGCCTTATATTAAGCCACACCATCCAGCTTAGTACTGCCCGCACTGACTGGCAGCAGCTCTTCAGGGTTTCAGGCAGGGAATGTTCCCAGAGCTACCTGGAGATACCAAGGATTGGATGGGAGGAATCTTCTGCTTGCAGAACTGATGCTCTGCCAGTGAGCTGCAACCCTTCCCTTTGTTGCCCATCAAGGGAGTAAATGGCGTGATAAGAGCCTACCATGCAGAGTTGATGTAAGGGTAATACTCCACATTTGGTTTTTTTGCAGGTTTGGAGCAGTTCTGCAAATGAGAAATGATAGAATGCTGCTTATATGATCTTAGTGCCTAAGACTACATTTTCCTATTCATTACAGATAAGCCATTGCCCCGAGGGATACCAGGAGGCATTTTTGGAATCCTGGGCGTCGTTGCTGCTGCTGCCCTCATTATCAGCGTGGCTGTGACTGTCTTCATTGTCTACAGGCGACAGCAAAAGGGCCGCTCTGACACCGACAATGATCTGTGAGTACCACACGCCCACCACAACCCCATATCTGTTCTCCCAAGAAGGAGGAGGATCAACTTTGAGATTGCATGGGCCAGTAAAAGGATAAGGCACCAATTGTGGAAGATGCTATTGCATGGGCATTCCCTGGATTGAGGAACCGTGTTAAGCACCTCTAATAGTAGGAAAGAGCTGTCCGTGGTGCTGATCTTCCATGACACAGCTCAAGAGCAACCTGAGGCCCCCATCAATGGGATGCATTGAGATCAGATACATCCAATGGAAGTCTAGTGTAGAGGATCCACTTTTGCGCTCTCTGGGCCGCCCTTTCTGCCCATCTTATTTCAACTCTAAGAGGCAAATAGCTTTGGCAAGTCCCTGTCCTGGGCTTGCAAGCCGTCATCTCATTGCTTCTCCTTTTAACGGGACCATTTTCTTAGTACTGGTAAAGAAAATATTCTTTCTTCAGAGGGCATTTGAACATACCTCCCTCTCTCCTCTGCCTGCCTGCAGCTTCTCAAAGCATCCCTGGAGATGAATAGGGTTTCTAGGGAAAACGTTATTGTGCCGGGACAATGCATGGCCTGTCCATTTTTGTAAATGCATCTCACTCCCCACTTGAGCCCATTCCTGTATGCCAGTTATGCACCAATGGCACATCAGCTTTGACTCACTCTGTACGTGGAGCCAGTTTTATTGTGGAGACTCTGGGATTGCTTAATAATATTCTAAATGGGGGGAACCTACATCAGCCACCACTGTGCTCACTCCTTGAGAGAAGCTCTTTGCTCCTCTCCTCTGTTCAGAACTGAAGTGGGAGTGATCCATTCCTAGCATCCAATGAAATATGGGCATGTCTAAGGGTGTGTATTCAATTTGGGAGAGGCTGATCCAATTCAAACAAAGAACTCAGCAGGAGGGGAGAAGATGGTGGATTTCTGCAGGGATATTTACAGAGACCTTTCACGAGCATCATAGGAGGCATCAGTGAGCACACTGGCACCCAAAAGCACCACATTAGTGACCCTGTTGTAAGATGAAGGCTGGAACCTCATATTGTGTTCCTGTGCCCTGCATTGTGTCTATGGCTGACCATTTCTCTTCCTGCAGGATTGACCTTCCCCCCTCCCACAAACCTGCTCCCCCACCTCCCAAGCGGAAGCAGGAGATGAAAAGCCACCTAACAGCAGAGGATATCCAGGTACCTTCCCCTGTTGCTGACCATCCTCACCTGAAGCAGAATGAAGCATGGTTTCTCCAGCCACTTGTCAGAATTGCTCTGCCCATCCTATCTGGGGAAGCCTTTTGGTGGGGGAGTCAATATCAGCGGCGTAGCGTGAGTTGTCAGCACCCGGGGCAAGGCAAGTAATTTGCGCCCCTAACCCGGGGCAAGGCAAGTAATTTGCGCCCCCCCAACCCCTAACCTGCCGATCTGAGGCGAGTTGCCGCTGGTGCTGCTGCCCAAACGACGCCGCTTGCCCGGAGGAGGGGGGGCAGAGAGGCGAGGAAAATGCAACATGGCCCAGCAGCTGCAGCAGCAGCGGCGGAGGCGGGGCTGTGAGGAGGGGCTGCCTGGCGCGTCCTCCGCGGCGAGCGCTGAGAGCCGCTGCCTGCCGGACGCCTTCAGCCCAGGCGCGCGCACAGCTCGTTGGTTCCGCGAGACATGGGGCTCTGCTACAGCCTGCGCCCGAGGCTCTTCGGCGACTCCGGAGGCAGCGAGCGCGCCCCCCAGATGTTGCGCCCGGTGCGGCCAGCCCCCCTTGCACCCCCCACTGGTCAATATGGTAGGATGGGTGTGATGAGGTAGGATGGTGAGGTAGGATGTGGTGAGGTAGCAATTTCCATAGTTCCTTCAAGGGATACTGTAATTCAGTTTGCAAATCTGGCAAGGAAAAGAAAAAGGGGTGGAATGAAATAGAATTAAGGGGGAAAGGGAATTGGGGAGAGAGGGAGAGAAGGTAATTCTAATAGGCAAATAATATGGATGGTGTACTGATAATATTTGTGAATAGTTGCTAATCTGCCCTCTTGAACTTTACTCACCCCACCAACCACAGGTCGTGCACTTGGACAACATGAAGGAGCCAGAGGAAGAGATCCAGAAGTTGCCACCACAACCCCCCTACTATGACATGGCAGCCACCGAGCCAACCCCTCACTCCGACATGATGGTAAGGATGAGGGCCACTGCCTGTCCACAATCTGGACCTTTCCATGGATCAGGGATGGGGATCCTCCATTCCTCCAGGCACAGCTGGACAACAACACCCATTCTCCTTGACCATTGGTCATACTGATTGGGGCTGATGGGAGTTGGAGTCTGACAACATCTGGTGTGCCATAGATGTCTCCATTCCTGATTCAAGAGGAGGTCTTCCTTGCTCTCAGAAGGAAATGTCTCATCTAAATATTTTTTTGTATGCAGTGTGGAATGCTGCTTCATATATCAGAGATAGGGAACTGGATGCTGGACTCCCAACTCCCATAGACCCTGACCATTGACCATGTTGGCTGGGGCTGATGGGAGTTGGAGTCCAAAAGCAATTGGAGGGCAACTGGTGCCCCATTCCTGACATACAGCTTAAGCACCCTGGTAGTCAGCTGGTGGTCCAGTCTGACTCCCTCAGCTATTAGGTCTCTCCCACCCACTCATCCCCAAAAGGTAACTTCCCATCAAGAACCCCTTGCTGCATCATGATTCCTTTTCTGGGTGAGAAGCAAAAAACCACAGGTGTTTCTTTGTATGATCTTAAGCCTGTCACTCATAGCAAGCAATGGCTGTTGTGGTACATCCTGCGAGCACTTCTCCAACTCTGTGAGATGGGAATTGCAAACCATTTCAGGTCCTGGGTGGATTGCCTGGGTATCAGATTGGGAGAAAATGGTGGTGGTGCAATATGAAAGGAGAGCAGTAGCCCCTTTGGGATGCTGGGCTATGCCGTGGGACCAGATGAGAAAGGGGGAGAGGGCAGGTCCAGAGTCAACGGCTGCTGCTCTTTGCTGTTGGCTCTGGTTTCATCCCTCTTGCAGGACTCAGACCATTGAGGAGGCCAGCAAGAATGATTCAGGGGGCCTGTGTGCAGGTTCCCAAGGGGGAGCTTTGCCTGTGGCGAAGCATAGGGCTTCCCACCAGCCAGCATGCCCAAGACTGGGAAGACGTCCACACAGAGCATGGAGAGAGAGGGAGGGCAGGCGGATGCCATGGCAGATGGGTGATCTGCCAGCAGAGCATGCTGGTGCTTGACTGCTAAATGAGGACAGCACTTTTTTCCCCTGAAAGCCCTTGTATTGTATGAATCTGCTTCAGCTGCAGGCAGGAAGACGGTAAATGCAAAGCAGGAGCGACAGCAGGGAGATTAGTGGGGGGTCACCGAAGGCGAAGCGAGTTGAGTGGAGAGGCAGGCGAGAGGCCACTTTGGAGGAGGGAGAGGAATACAGAACAGGAGGGGGAAGGTAGCTTTTTCTCCCTAGCCTATGATGGGCTCGCAAGACCCATATGTAAGGGAGACCGCTGCTCTGTGCTTCCCAAAGCTGCACATTCAAAGCCCGAGACCAGCCCAGGTGGGCCCCTTGAGGAAGGTGATGGAGGTGACGGTTCACCCCAAACTGTGTCATTCTGGCTGCTTTGCAGGTGATCCAGAGCCACAGATCAGAGGGTAGCCAATGTGGTGCCCTCCAGACATTATTAGAACGCAACTCCCCCCATCATTGGACATGGTGGCAGGGGCTGATGGGAGTTGGAGTCTTCAAGGTGGCACATGGGCTACCCCTGCCCTAGACAACAAGCTTCAAATGGTGCAGGGAGGGCACCGATTCACATCCCAAACAACAGTGTGCACCATGCAGATCATCATGTGACTTGGTAAATGAGGAGAGCAAAGAGCTGGGCTTTAAAGAGTCCTGCTGGGTCAGACCAACGGCCCACTTGCAACCTGCTTCCCGGCTTCACCAACCAGATTCCACTGGGAAGCGAGCAAGATTATCATTCTCTATATTGTTTCAACGCTAATGTTTCTTATTTGCGGGTGCACTGCTTCTGACCCTGGAGCTTCTGTACCATCATTCCAGCTATCAGCCTCTGACAAATCACTCCTCCTGTATTCATTTGGGTCATCCTCTGTAAAGCCATCTCAGCTCGCAGCCAGCACTGCATCATGTGGCAGTGAGTTCTGTAAGCTACCTGCACCTTGGTGAAGAATCGCTTTGTTTTGTCAGTCCCAACCTGCTGCCCATCAGATTCATGGGATGACCCTGAGTTCTAGTGTTGTGAGTCTTCTTTTATTGCTATTGATTCTTTTCTTACTGACGATAATTTTAGAAACCTCCATCCTGTCTTCCCTACCTCATCTTTTTTGGCTAAACGTAAAAGTCTCAAATAACTTTCCTTGTCCTTTACTGCACTTTCTCTACCTTTATGATATTTCATACAGAAACTGGCTGGGGACCAGTTTACTTGCAGTATTGCTTTACCCCACAGATACCCACTCAACCGCTTCAATCTGCAGATTTGGCACTGTTGCAAGTGCCACATAATATCTATTCCGCAGTTGTAATAAATCGATCGTTTAGCGTGGCAGCTCCCTGCTTGTTAGGACACCCCATATTCATCTCACGGAGCTACAGTTCCCAGAACTCCCTGGAAAGAGGGATCGATTGTTATACCAGTCTGAGAATTTTAGCTCTGGGGGGAGAATAGGGGTCACCTGGTAACTCTCAGCACCTTTAGAAAACTACAGTTCCAAGAATTCGTCAGGAGAAAGCCATTAAAGTCGTATCACAGGCACTGTGTGGTGTGAACATAGCCTGAGCTTCCTGCACCACCCTCAGATTCTGAAATTGGACTCACTTCTGTGCCTTGTGTCTGCCCTGCTTGGGCTGATGACCCTGGACATTAATGCCGGTTGCTGTTTGATGTTGTGGTCATTTTGCCAGCTGGCTCCTTTCCTAGCAGACTCCTAAATCAGCAGGTCCTCTGAGTTGGCAGAACAGTCCCAGAGGCATGTGGCCTCCCTAGTCCCTGCCAGGCAGGGCGGTTCCAGAGTCAGGCCAGGGACTCTGAGAAAAGCAGATAAAGCACAATGGCAGCATTAGTATGGAGGCAACAGGTGCCTGCACATTATGCGGTGATACAGGCAGTGCCGCCACCTCCCCATATCTCCTGGGACATAATGATGGCTGTTGCCAAATGGAATAAAAGTCCATGGCAGCACTAGCAACTCAAGATGCTGATCTTTGAACAGATCAGATCCTTGGTCTGCTTAAGCCAGTTTTGTCCACTATAACTCCCAAAGTCTTGGGAAGAGGCATTTCTTTTGGGGGGTGCACAAAATGCACATTCAACATGCCATCTGCAAGAGGGAGGAATCAGCAGACATGGGGGGGAGAGCTCAAATTTTGTAGAAGTGGGGAGGGGAGGGGAAGCGTAAGAGGAGGATAACCCCCAAAGGGCCCAGTGAGGACTGAGCATGCTCAGTTGGTGAGGAGTGTTGACTGATTGCTAGGGCTTAGGGAATTGGAAATCAATGAAGCAGGGAATGGAGTAACCTGGGAGAGGGTATGGCTGGCTGGCTGGCTGGCTGGCGGGAACTAAACAGGAGCACTCTTTGCTGCAATATTTTGTTGCAGGCCCTTGTTGTATCAGTTTAAATCCAAGCACTGAAAACAAGCCCAAAGGCTACACTCCTTGACTGACCGAGGTACAACAAGCCTCAGAATGGAACTGGGTCAACCGCATCACCGCAATCAGCACAAAGAGGTCAACTGTAAATTGGTTTTCTCTGATTGTGTTCCATTGCAATTGGGGTCAGTCTTTCCACCTGGTCTCTGGTACGGCCTGTGTAAAATCAGTTGGAGGATTGTGGGCATCATATTCTGAACAAGGCCATCCCAAACAAGTTTTCATAAATTATCTCCCCCTGCCCACCTTGCCTTATCATATATTTAGCGGTATGGCCCTAGCTCATTAAATGATTGCAACTGGACCGTTTGTGGTACTGTAGTTTATTTCTTAAAACTATATCACGCCTTTCCTTCCTTGGGAGACCAGAGTGGCAAACACATCAAAATAAATTTCTAAAAACAGTTTAAAACATTCTGAAAACATCTTCTTTGCAACTGATTCAGGGAAGGCCCATCCCATTTTGCCACATGAAGTAAAATGGAATTGTTGCTTCCTGCCCCCAACCCCCATGGCCCACCACGACTTCCGCCACTGGGCAGGCATTCTGCAAAATATTGCCATTCCACTTCTCTACCCAGGGGCAGGGAAGCCGAGCAGCAACATTTTGCTTGGCAATATATGAACTCAGCATGAGAGGAAGCAATGAGTGGGCTCTTCTCTTTGTGCTACCCCACATCCTCCAGAGAGAGGGAGAGAGTTGTAGGGATGGCTGATCATACATGAAGTTCCCTGAGGACTGGAAACAGTGTGGAAGTAATGCTAAGGAAGGGACGCCCTTCACTTTCCCAAAAATGACTACTGCAGTGCCGCCTCATTTCAATTTGATTTAGTCCAAGAATGTGTGAATGCACACCTGTCCCTTTGGTTGATGGTGGTGCAGAGCTGGAAACTTGTTTAGGTTTGGAGGTTGGAGGTGGGGACAAAATAGGGAGGGGAAGTGGTAGAGAGAGGGGAACCTAGAAAGAGTATCAGGGGAAGAAGAATAAGTGGGATGGCAGGAGGAAAGAGATGGAGCTTCCATGGTAGAAATGAGCAATGATCTAATCTTAAAACTCTGATCAGGGGGAAGAAAATTATAATGAATGGAGAGGTTCTGGAATTCTGAGCCCAGAGGATAGGTGGCATTCTTCTGTAAGACTGGGAAGGAAATTTGCTCAGGGAACCCAAACTCAGCTGTCCTTTGACATCTGTCCTTCTCCCTATATTGTGATATAGCTTTCCATTTTAAAAAATGCATACAGAAAAAGAATGTAGGTTATGGAAAAGAATGTACAAAAATGCTGTACATTGGAGAAAATTGCTTTAGAAAAATGTGTATGATACACCAGTATGGAACTGTGTATATTAGAGTGAAATGCACACAAAAATGGAGACAGATTTTCCACAGAAATAGTGCTTTTAAAAAAAATAATATCACAAACTTGTGCAGAAGTGGCCATAACTAATTTTAAGATTAGGAGAACAGGAAACAGGGAGGGACCGAAACTGACATTTTTGTCCAATGTTTATGTTCTTCCAGAATCAGGGTGGTTGCAGGGACTAGTTGCAAATTTCCATTGCACCCAATTCTAATTTGTCATTCCAGACCCTGCCCCCAAACTCTCTCATTCTGATTAGAGAAAGAAGATGGATGATGAATCTGGTTCTCTTGCAGAGACAGGTCCTTGCAAGTCAGTCCTCAGACCCTGGGCATGCTCAGCGATATATTTTCTTTCTGAGCTGCTTCAGGGTGGCAGGTTATTATGGTCTGTCCTTCTCTATCCCCCCCCCCGTGCTCTTCCTCCAGGGGGTACTCAAAGGTACTCTTTTTGTTGTTGAAAAGTGTGGCACTTACTGTAGCAACTTCATGGTGAGTACCAGCGCCTATTTTTCTAGAAAAAAGCGCTGCCCCCTCCCATACAATTTTTTCCTCCTCTTGAGGCTCCTAGTGCTGATGTCAGTGGGTGATGTCTTTTTATCTACTTGTATGTTGAAGATCTGCAGGTAGCCAGAAGAGAAAGGAGCTGAAGATGTGAGCGTTTTGTAATCTCACAGAGCCAAACTAAATGTAATCCTGGCAAGAGCTGTGTGCCCAGGATGGATTGCTGTTGAATCCTTACCAAGTGGAGGTTTAAAGGACAGTAAAGGGGGTGGGAGCTACAGACCTTTCCCCCCCACCTTTTATTTAAAAGAAGCAGCACAATCCAAAGTGGACCCAGGAAACACCTACAATCCAGCCATCGAGAGCCTCTTACTTGCCAAATTCAGAGTTGACCACAGCCCCATGTAGACGTCCTGGCAGAAAATGGCTGCTGTGCACATTACCTGTCACAAGCAGGGTTTCCAAACTCTGGTGCTTTTCTTCTGGTTCACCACAGTGGTGCCTTAAAAACAGCTTCTTGACGTGAGGAAAACTCAACAGGTACAGTTTTGGACCACTGCTGCACATATACGTGGGGGAAATCTTCCCCTGTTGAATTTCTTCCTCTCGGGGACTAAGAAATATATGGCGATGGGGAAGATGGGAAGATGGACAGCAGTGTGCTATTTAATCTCTCATCAGCAAAGGCATCCGAGTGTCTGCCATGTTAACAGAGAGCCAAGTCCGGGATATGGTACTCTGAGGCAGTCAGAGGCAATTACTCAGGAAATCAGCCCTTGTAACAACAGGCTCTAAAGTGCTTGTTATGGAGCCATAAACCTCTTTGAGTGGCTTCCCCACAGCTGGTAAATGGCTGCGAACCATTTCAGAAGGGGTGGGAGGTGCCTTGGAATGAAGCACCTTTTGCATAATATCTGTGACAAGGCAGTGCCTCATGTGGTGGGAAAAAGCTGAGAGATCATTATTGGGGCTTTTGGGGGGGTAATAATGGGGAGGTTCATTAAGAGACTCCCCACCCCAATCTGAAGACTTGGCTGTATCAACAATGCTGCTTCAACTGTTAATTTCCCAGTCCTTAAAGTTGGAGAGGAAAAGGGTCCTCTGCTAACAGTCCCTTCCTGTGTAAAATAACAGTCCCTTCCTGTGTAAAATAACCCTTCCTGTGTTAAAAATAATAATAAAAACCACCTGGTCAAGCGCAGATTCAGGATGCTGCCATGTTTTCATGGCTTTAGAATGGCGTGTTTGATGTCACGGGTGTCCAAAGAGAGACAATACAGAAAAGGCTGGTCTCGGATCTGGGGGCCCAGGTCTTTGAGTATATTCCACACCACAGGTTTACACTGGTTCAAGATTCCTCCCATCTTTCCAGGGGGGTTCTGGGAGCTGTAGTTCTTCTCTGTAGGGTCCACCTTTGAAGGCCAGCGAGCGCCTTTGGGGTTTTCAAAAGTGCTGTGTGTGGCAGCTGCTAAAATGGCTGCTGCGATGGAATGTGCGGCTTGATACAAAATGGCTGCCACATCTGAAAGAGCAGAATGAGAGAGAGGTCCTTTTGCAGGCACCATAGAGGATACTGTTGGGCACATTGGTGCCCATGAGCAGCCCCCAGTATAAATATAAGGTGGGGCATTTAAAGGTGATCTCCCTCCCCACTTGAAATCTGGCAGAGGACATCTGATATATAGAGCTGTAGCTAGGTGATCTTGCGCCCCTGGCAGAACCATCCAGATTGCGCCCCCTAGCCACAGACAAATTAACTCTTCTTTCCGCCTCTCCTCCTGCAGCCCAGAGCCTCCTGCAGCACAGGGGCACCAGTTTCAGGAAAAGCACCGACTTCAATTTTGTGCCCCCCTCTCACCTGCGCCCCTGGCGGCGACCCACTTTGCCACCCCCTAGCTAAGGCCCTGCTACTATACGGTTCTCCTGATGGTGGTCTCGAATCATAGCAGCTGACTCTGAAGGGTTGTTGTTGCAGGGAAGAAACCAGTAAGGACAGCAAATTCAAATACGCTATACAATTGTTAATATGGAGCAGGCAAGCATTCAGGTCCTCAATGCGATGTACGATGCCGTTTTTTTTTACTGTTCATTTTAAACCTTTTTTTATCTCTTCCCCACTGTCATTCTTTATTTTCTGCCTCACTTTGTCTTCCTGCCCCACACATGACCCACCCCATACCTCTGTTTCTTCCTTCCTTCCTTCCTTCCTGTTTCTTTCTTGGCACGATCCCATTGGTTATGTGTTTTCGTCCATGTGCATTTGTGTGCGTGCATCTTTCTCTCTCTCTCCCCTCCATGCCTCTCTGCCTTTGTGTCTCTTCCTCACACAACACACTTTCCTCCGATGTCGTCACCTTGTTCCCTTCCTGTCCTCCACCGCCGCCACCACCCTCTTCCACGTCTCCATGCCTCACTGCTCTCTCGTCTCCAGAACTCTGGCAACAGCAAGGACTCCGACGTCCAATACGCAGAGTTGGACACCTCCGCTCTGGCGACGTCACCCAGCCCCAGGACTTCGATCCATGCTGGCGGAGACCTTGTCGAGTACGCAACCATCCAGGCTAACTTATGCTAGCGCATGACACTGTAGGCCTTTCCCCCCTCAGATTCTGGCCTCAAGGTACACAAAAGCAAAGCACCGTTTTTTTCCGTCCTTCCTCTCTTGGTTGACTTCTGGCTTCATGTCTGTCTCTTTCCTCCTCCCCCCCTTTTGTGGAATGGCTTCCCCACTCCCCTTTGCATCCTATCTTTCCCCCTCCCCTCTTTCTCCTTGCCATGGACCTGCATGCTCCTCTCCTTGCAATGGATGGTTTCCCCCTTTGGTGTTGCCTGTTGAAAGAGAACAAGAGCTGAACCCAGCTTTTTGCCTTGCGCTTTGTGCATGTAGCTCGTGGCAGCATGGCCTGCCTCCCTCTTTTGCTTTGTACGGCAGAGGGGAGGGAAGGACAGGAGGGTGGGCAGGAGCTTTCCTCTGGAGACAGGGCTTCTGTATTCTTTGGGGGGAGAGTGAGAGGAGGGTTTTGAAGTTTTCTAAGTGGATGGGTGAGGCAGAGAAGAAAGTACTTGGCTCACCACTTGAAATTGGTCTGGTGATTGCCTAGGGTGAGGTTGATTGTGAGATGGGGAGAAAAGGAGTACTTGTGTTGGGGGAGGTCACATGAGAGATTAGAGCCAAGAGCATTCCCTCTGTCCTCAGCCAGTTCTGCCAGCTCTGGGATCTGAGCAGAGCAAAAGGATACTCAAGGGAGATGGGTGAGAAGGAATCCAGCAAAAAGCTGCATTGAGAGAGGTTAGAGAGGCTTCTGAAGTTCAGGATTCCAGGCTGTACAGTTATCTAAGGTGGTTGGAAAGTCAAGAAGTTGCAAAACCAAACACAAAGAAGAAAGGTGTGTGCAGATAAAAGCCACCACTTCTTCAGGGTCTGTCCTAATAGGCCAACCCAAGAGCACACAGCAAGAGATTCTGGAGAGGCTCACAGTGTTGAGAAGTGGGATTTAGCTGGCCAACTCAGTGCCAACTGCCATGGCCAATGGTCGGGATGATGAAAGTTGATGTCCAACAGCATCTGAAGGACCACAGTTTAGCATCCCATAGCCTAGAAACTTTGAAGAATGGACAACAGAGGATCAAGAAAGCCCTGCAGAGTATCCATGGACCAAGTTTCCACCACCCAAAGCCTTGCCACCTAGAAAGAGCCAATTACTCCACCAAAGGGCGCAAAAGGTGGAGCATTAATCTGACTAAATCTGTGGTGGTTGCAGCAGACCAGTGCTGAGGCAACTTGTTCCTGCCTACAATCATATGCAGGGTTGTTGTCCATGGTCCTGAAACTGTTGTGGTTGAACTCTGAGCCAGTGCCCTGAGTTCTGTCCAGGGTCCAGGCTCTGCTCCATCACAAAGTCCACTGAGTCCACTTCCATCATTTGGACCACTGCCTTGTCATTGTGAAAGAAATTGCTATGGGTATGGACATGGTCCAGGCAGAGAATACCTTTCCCTTGTTGAATTTTTGTCAGCCAGGCAGCTGTTAAGGACACAGGAATCCTGTCAAGAGAGGGGAAAGTTGCAAAGCCTGGTGCCACTTATGTGTAAAACCTAGTGAAATGTGGTATGGAGGGCAGGGAGATAAGACTAAAGGAGTGTGGAGGTTTCAGATCTATTCACTCACTCAAGTACCCCTTCTTGAAATATAAAATGTATCCTACTTCTTATATCTGAATTGGACAGACACAAGGCTGCTGTCAGCCTCTGGCATGCTAGGGCAGTAGCCAGGGCTCCAGCAATTCATCAGGGCCTGCTGCCAAATGTCTGCAGTGAATGTCCTATAAGATATCTCTTTTTCTGCACGGGCACACTTGGCTGGGTCTAGCTGCCATGTTAACTTTTCAGAACACCATAGAATAGCAGGCCATTGGGGGTAATAGGGGGAATCAAAATGGTGGCTAGACAAAGCTATCTGGTGCAGCTCAAACCACTGCTGCTCACCTCCAAGTAAGCATGGCCCACCAACGGACCATTGGACCAGGCTCCCTAAAACCTGGAGCCAGACCCAGACAGATGTGCAAATCACCAAACAGTACACATCACCTCTAATTTAGCCCAGAGGTGTTCAGCTTTGCATTGTAACAGTGAGGGAAACCTAAGATGAAATACTGCAAGACAGGCAGAGGCTCAGGAAATCAGCCCCTGTAGCAAAAGGCACGGAAGTGTTTGTTTTGGGGGCTGTAATTTATTTATTTATTTTTGCATTGGCTCTCCACAGCTGTGAACTTTGCATCAATGCTGTGATTGACCAGAATTTGCCAGATATGGGGGCACAAGTTTGCAACAGAGTATAGTTGCAAGTGGCAAGTCATACTGAGTGAGGTTGAGAGCAAAGACACCGAAGCAGAGGGAGAGTAAGTGAGATGGGGTTTGAAAGCACTGGATGATGGGCATTGTGATACATGGTCAGCAGCTTCTCTGTGATCTGGGGGGTGCAGAGGGTACAGCTCTTTGCACACTGCTTATTGATTCCCCTAAAGACAGGTGCAGCTGCTGCCCTGGAAGAGATTAAGAGAAAATAATAATTCTTCTTTGAATTAGCTTATAAATGCTGTCGGATCTTGCAAAGATCATTGCAAGGGCTTGGGGGATTTTCAGGCCTTGTGGTGATTGACAGGTACATGGCACCACCCACCTGTCAAATTTGACCTGGGGGAAGGGAGGTAACAATCTGAGCCACTGGATAGATCACACACACACACACACACACACACACACACACACACACACACCACACCCCAATTTAGATGCAAACTTACCTTATTTGCATGTCCCGAAACAGTACACAGGTGGAAATGCAGCTGTTTTGAAATTCACACTTTGAATTTGACAACGCACTTCTCCAACCCCCAAATGTGTAGAAAACTGCATATAATAGGGAATAGTGTGCATGAAAGTGCATATATTAGCAAAAAATATTGATACAGAAATGCAGCATATTAGTGGAAATGTATACATTAGGAGAAGTGTCCACTAAAATGCTGGTGAATCTTTGTGAGTTTCTTTTTAAAAGAAAAGAAAAAGAAAATCTCAAAATGGTTAGCAAATGTGGCAGACTGAATTTAGACTGGGGGAAAACAAGAGACTGAAACTGACCAGTCCCTCATGTGCCAATCTCTTTAGCTCATTGCTGCTCATAAAGGTCTGCTTTCAGTCTGGTGGCAGGACTTTGATATTGACCAAGATGCCTTTTATCCCTGCTCCATGGCCACATCAGCCTGGGAAACTGCACAAGAGACCTCTTTCCAGCATCAAGTCTGGCAAAGGTTTGTGCCAAGCAACTTATGATGAAGGCTTTGGGGAGACTGCTTCCAGGTATTTTCTCGAAAGGTTGGAAGAGGAGCATTTGGGGTTACAGGACCCTTCTGTGAACAAGGCCAGAAAGGCGGGAGTGGAGGTGGAGTGTCAATAGAGCTGGGTGGGCCTCCCTCTGTTCTTGCTGCTCCCTTTGTCTCCCTGCCATGCCACTAGCCCTGTAGAGCCTTCTGTGATTGCCGTAGAGAAAGCAACAGCAGTAGGTAAGGAACGCACTAGTTCTAGCCTAGCCAAAGAGCGGCAAAAGTAACCTCTCTGTTTTATGGTGTCTCACTCGGGTCCTGCGTTCAGAATGAGGATCAAGGTCTTCGTAGATGTAACAAGCGAGAGTGGACAGTAAGTTTTCTTCTCTTTTGCCCTTTCCTGATGGATTTGGGGAACTGGGGGGGGGGAGGAGCTCCTAAGACAGCCTTCCCCATGATGGCACCTCTGAATGTTGTTGGACTACAACTTTTGTCCTCTCTGGCCATTGGCCGTGGCCTACTTGGAATTGTAATCCAACAAACTCTGGAGAGCACCGAATTGGGAAATGCTGGTGTTGTAGGGTTTGGCAAATACCTAGATGGTTATATCCTAAGAAGAGCCTTGCTGGACCCATCAAAGGCCCATCTGGCCTTGCATCCTGCTTCATAACAGTGGGCTGATAGATGCCTCTGGGATATTCACAACCAGAACATGAAGGCAATAGCCTGAGGAAGTAGCATTTAGTTCAGTGGCAAACTATCTTCAACGATGGAAGGGTTGTCTCCAGCTAGCTTCTTCTTTTCAGAGTGGATCAGTTGCAATGAATGGACCTACATTAGCCATGTCTAATAATGTCAACTTCGTCTATTAATGTCAGCTTCGAATATGACTAACCTGGGTATAATCGGAAGGTTCCATTGAGTTGTCATAGCCAACAGCTTAGACGCCTTTGCAGGAAGTAGCTGCTATATATATGTGATAAATAAGCAAACAGCTGCTGATATATCTATCACTCATGAACACGGCCAATCCCATTTTAAAGCCATCTAAGCCAGCAGCCAACCCACATCTAGTGGAAGTGAGTTCTGCTAATTATGCATTCAATAGTTTTTCCTGTTACCTGTGCTGGATAAAAGCCACCGTCCAAGAGCTAGAACCAAGCTCTCTTTTTCTCAGTCCAAAGTGGGACATAGCCTATTGTCTGCTCTTTGAAATGTCCCAGACTATGTCCATCTCAGGGCTTATCCTAATTTACCTTTCCTCCACTCTTTCCAGGCATGGCTTAGACTTTAAAACTCCATGTCTGAGCACCCCTTTTTTTCTGTTCCAGAGCTTTCCATACAAAACCCTGCTCTTTAAAGCTGAATCAGAGCAAACAGCAGTCTGCAGAAAACCTGAATTGCCATGTGCTTTGATTGAGCCCCAAACAGGGGGTTTTTATGAGGAAAGCTCTGGTGGATAAAAAAAATAGTGCTTGGACACAAAGCTTGGACACAAAGCAGGCCTATGCCTGGTATGTGTGGATAAGCCCTAAGGCACTGTGGTGAAAACAAAATGGCAGCTGCCAAATACAATGGCATTCTCTGCTGGTGGTTGCCATTTCCACTCTGCAGTTCACTGAATTCACCCAGTGCCTGAGACACTGTGGTGGAAAGGAAATGGGTGGTTGGTGGGACTGGTGGGGAGCCCAAATAGGAGGTGACAGGCAGAGCCAACCAATTCTAGATTTGACCCATCCTCCTCCTCTCTGCTGAGTTATACAGGGCAAAACTCAGACTGAGGAAGAGGAAGCTGACAGATAGTTTCACCTCCTGGATTTCATGCCTATTTTCGTAATGTGAAAAAACATATAGGGGTCTTAGCAGACTACAATGAGTCAACAGTGTGGTGCCGCAGCAGAAAAAAGTAATGCAATTATAGACTGTATTAACCGAGGTATAGTGCCCAGATCAATGGAAGGAATAGTACCTCTCTATTCTGTCTTGGTCAGACCCCACCTGTATTACTGTATCCATTTATGGGCACCACAGCTTAAGAAGGGTATTAACAAGCCGAACGTGTGTACAGGAGGGAGATCAAGATGGTGAAGAGTCTGGAAACCAAGCCTTATGTGGGATGGTTGAGGGTGTTGAGTATGGTTAGCTTGGAAAAGAGAAGAGAAAAGAGGTGATACGAAAATCATCTTCAAATATCTGAAGGGCTGTCACATGAATGATGGAGCAAGCTTGTTTTTTCTTCAGCTCCAGAAGGTAGGACACAAACCAAGGGATTGAAAATACAGGGAGAGAGATTCTGACTAAATATTAGGAAGAACTTTCGGATGGTGAGATCTGTTCAACAATGGAATGGACTACCTCGAAAGGTGGTCAACCCTCCTTTGTTGGAAGTTTTTAAACAGAGATTGGGTGGCCATCTGCCAGGGATCATTTAGCTGTTGTTCCTGCATTGCAGGGGTCTGGTCTCGATGACCCCTTGGGCCCCTTCCAACTCTACATTTCTAGGGTGCCAATGAAACCACCATGGTGTGTGTGTGCAGAGGGGCAGTGAAGCATTGGCATGGTGGCATTTACTAGCACCAGGCCTGGTGAGCAGAGGAAAAGATAGACCGATCTGACCCATAGGGGCATTTCTGTGGGAAGATTCAGTGAGATTTGTGCAGCAGATCTTCCCCCTAAATTAGCGGTTCTCAACCTGTGGGTCCCCACATCATCTCTGAGCTCTGGCCTTGCTAGCTAGGGGTGATGGGAGTTGTAGTTCAACAACATCTGGGGACCCACAGGTTGAGAAAGGCTGCCCTAGATGATGCCACACTTTAATGAGTTGGGGGGAACTCTTTGGATTTTCAACTTCAAACACAGCCCCCCCAAAACAGCTCTTATTTTTTGTTCCCAAATGACACCCCTCTCCCGATTACATATCAATAACTACAGCAACAGTCTTGAGATGTTTTCCTCCCCCCTCTCATCACTTACCCTCCCCCCATTCTTGGCATTTCTCCCTCTGAGCTGGGAATTTGTTCCTCGTGAAACAGATGAGATGAGCGTCCCTCTCCCCCCGCCCAATCCGCCTTGGGAGGTCTCATATTTTTTGTTTCTTTATTCCAGAGGTGGATGATTTTTATTGTCAGCGAAAGGATGGTAATCCTGCAAAATCCACAGTTGGGAGCCCTCCCAGTTCTTCTGAAGTAAGAACTAAAGCCAGTCATATGGCACTTTGAAAATGTAATCTCATTGCAGCGAAATTTCCCAGCTGAGACACATTTTGTATTAAAAAAAGAAAGGGGGGGGAATTCTCTCAAGGCTTCTTTGAGGGCTTCTGGTGCCTCCTTTTCCCTTTGAACTTCCCATCTCTAACCACACAGGTTACAGAAACTCTAAAACACCCAAGGGTGAATGCTCAGTTTGTTGAGGACTCATGGAAGATGAAATTGGAAGAAAATGGTATTTATTTGTCCACTGTCCAAGAGCACCCTAGAGCATCTATTAATTCCCTGCTCTTTGCCCTATTGGTCAAAGGAGGTAACTGCAGGCAGTTTGATCCAAGATGCAAACAACCAGAGCCAGAATCCTTGTGGGTCAGGGAATCAGGTGGCCACTAGCAATCCAATCCTGTGCCACTACCTGAGCTGCTGGGCTCTTCTACCTTTAATAATTTCATGAATAGTGGAAATGGAATTTTGGCTTACTACACATTTGGAGGCATAGGAGCATGTGGGGAGGGAATCTTGGTTTCCCATGTAGCATTTCCTAACCCATCAAATGAAGACCTTTTAAACCAGAATCTGCCAGGCTGTTAAAAAAATGCTGGGATTTTGACATTCCATTTAAAATAATAATAGAAAAGAGATAATTTAGCCTTATGTAGGAATCGCTTTGGAGATAAAGGGCGGGAGGGTGAGGGTAAAGACACGGGGATGAAAAGAGACACTGGTGCCCATTAAATTTAATTAGCTCATTACCCTTAATTTAATATCAAATTTTTCTGAAGGTAAATGAGACTCGGGGAGATTCGGGGAGTGACTGGCAGGAGCGGCAAAGGGCACTGGCTGGCAGATGCCTGAGCTAAGACCAACTCTCCTTTGCTTGCCTCTCTACCTTCAGCTGCAGAGCATCTGCTTGGCATGCAGAAGGACAATCGCTAGCATTTCCAGGTAGCACTAGGGATGCCCCCTACCTGGAACTCTGAAAAGCCGCTGCCAATCCATGTGGACAATAGTGAGTTGGTGGGACAGTTGTCTGACATGGTAATAATATGTTCTTACGTCTGGCTGAGCGTGGAGACACATGACCTCTGGAGGCAAATGTAAAAGCCTTGGAGGCTCCAAATCTTCCAATATTTTAAGTTGAAGGGCGGGAACTAGGAGATGGTCCTTTAAAGGTAAAGGTAAAGGGACCCCTGACCATTAGCTCCAGTCGTGGCCAACTCTGGGGTTGCGGCGCTCATCTCGCTTTATTGGCCGAGGGAGCCGGCGTACAGCTTCCGGGTCATGTGGCCAGCATGACTAAGCTGCTTCTGGCCAACCAGAGCAGCACACGGAAATGCCGTTTTCCTTCCTGCCAGAGCGATACGTATTTATCTACTTGCACTTTGACATGCTTTCGAACTACTAGGTTGGCAGGAGCAGGGACCAAGCAACGGGAGCTCACCCCGCCGCAGGGATTCGAACCGCCAACCTTCTGATCAGCAAGTCCTAGGCTCTGTGGTTTAACCCACAGCGCCACCCGGTCCTTTAGCCTCTCGTAAATCAACCTGAGCCTCTGTGAAGGATGCTTTCTTTGGTCTGTGTTCAGACCCATAAGCTCTGTGATATTTGGGCCTGAAGGCTTCACTGTATACAAACCTTCATGGTGTGAGGCCGCAGATGGTGAGCTTGACATGAAAAAATTATCCTGTGTCTGGACAGGCAGCTTGCTCAGCACCCTGAGGCCACCCTGGAAGCACCATCAAATGCCAGAGAGCCCAGGGCTCATTTGCATATCAATATGTAATTACCATAACAGGCATGATCACTGTAGCTATTGAGGGGCTCGCCTGTGACCTGGGCAACCCAGTGCCTCCAACGGCAATTGGCTTCTTCCAGCCAGGACCTGATTTCTGGAATCATAAGGAATCAAATTCACTTGACAAACTTCTGCTTAGCCAAGGACTCCATCCTCATGGCCAATGGGAAATTATTTGTATCTTTAACTACCAAAATATAATATATCTTTTTAAGAAGAACAGTATCTGAAATTATAACAGAACCATGGCATAAACAGAGCTGTCTCATATATAAACTGACTATGGCCAGTGATCCCACAAGAGCTGGGGGGGCCACAGAATTATATATTGCACTGTTGTCAACTTTCTACTCATTACTACCCAAGGGCCATTAATTTCCAGTCTGTCCACCTTGAGTAGACCTAGGGGACTACAACCTATTGTGTGCAGAAATCAGCCTTCTGAGAAATCCAGGCTTTCCTTTAAACAAAACCTTTTCTTTTTGATACTTTCTTTATTAAAGAATGGGGAAGCTGTGTAGATTATTTGAAGAATCATTGTAAACAACTAAATACATTAGCAGGACTAATTTAAAATAAAGCAGTTAAAAGGTGATCTTTGGGGGAAAGTAGATAGAACTTTTTTAAAAAAAAAAGATGTTAAGGGGGAGTTGCAGTGTAATTAAATGAATTTATTTTGCAACCAGGGAAGGAGAGGAGGGAAGTCGAAATGGGGGGTATAAATGTAAAGGATGACTATTGTTGTTAACTCGAAAAACTGAAAACAAAAATAAAACAAAGCCTTTTGGCTGCAAATAGCTTGTAATGCCAGGGAAAGTAGTGGTGGCAAAATGTTTGCTAAAATCTTGGAAGCTGGCAGCAAGTGCTCAGGAGCGGGTAGGTCTTCAGCTTCCTGCCTAGTCCCTCCTCATGATTAATCAAATTGGAATACATTATGCAGAATAAATGATAATAAGGTGACATTCTGCAAAGTTGTCCAATTTGCATAATTGCAGTTTTCAGCATTCAGCTTTTCTTGTTGCATTAAAAATAAAATAAAAAACACCGCACACAGACTGACTCTTTTCATATTGCTTTCCTGGAGGGGATGACTCCATAAGAGGAGCACAAGGCATTCCTTCTCCACCCACTACCCTGCCTTTTCACTCACCAATTCCCCCCCCCCAGTGCTTAATTTACCCCTGTTGCTCCAGTCAAGGTCTAGACTTCATTCATCCACCTTCACACATCCGGCCAAGAACAGGCAGTTCTCCAGAATGCGCTCCCTGCCTCATGAATCCATTTGACTTTGCAGTTCCATCAATAAATCATTAGTGACATTTTGTTTTCAATGTGTGTGAAGGGTGGTTTCCTCTCTCGCACTCCCAAAAAAACCCCAAACCTGATCATTATGAAATATTTAGCATGGAAGTTGGCAGCAGGTGGGGTTGGCAGATCTCAAGTGGGCTTGCAAGGTGTTGTTTTGTGTTCTTTCTGAGCCTTCAGGCTTTTTCTCCCAAGGAAAGACAATCCAAAAAGACCTTGATGCCAAACAAAAGCCCTTGACAGGGTTTCTAAGCAGGTCAGAGCGAAGGAGGGAGGAAAGGAGTCGGAAAGTGGAATGCAGATCAAAGGGAAAGTGTTTAGAAAGGTGATAGGAAGCCAAGACAAGGCTTGAGAAGGTTTGCATGCAGAAGGTTGCAGGTTCAATCTCCCAACAGCATCTCTAGGCAGGACTGGAAGAGAACCGTGCCGAAAATCCTGGAGAGCTACTGCCAGTCAGTGTAGACAGTATTGAGCTAAATGGCCCCAAGGAACTTGGTAAAAGGCAATTTCCTGTTAAAGATCAACCCATGCCCAGAGGCAACCTTCTCCCCAAATTCTAGATTCAGGTAGGTAGCCATGTTGGTCTGACACAGTCGAAATAAATAAATAAAAAATAGTCCAGTAGCACCTTAGAGACCAACTAAGTTTGTTCTGTTGTCTTTGTCCATGGAGCCTGGTGTGCTCTGGTCCATGGGGTCACGAAGAATCAGACACGACTAAACAACAACAACAAGTTTGTTCTAGGTATAAGCTTTAGTGTGCAGGTACCTGAAGAAGTGTGCATGCACACAAAAGCTTATACCCAGAACAAACTTAGTTGGTCTCTAAGGTGCTACTGGACTATTTTAATTTTTTATTTCTTCTCCCCAAAGATCACTTTGTTGGGTCAGATCTCCTGTATTCAAAAGAATAGTGTGCACAGCTCTCAGTCTTCTTCAGGCTAAACAGACCCAAAGCCTCAAAATCCATAGCCATATGCAACGCCCACACAACAGGAAGTTACTTAACACTTCCTGTGAGTTTCAGGCAGGGATGCCCAGAAACCTTGTTGAGACATTTTGCTAGTTCCATCAACTCTAAAGTTGATAAAAGATAAATACCCACCTTGCAGGGTCAGCATCAAGGCTTGGCATAGTTAGGTATATGTTGAGGGCCCTAATCCCAGAAAGAGGCCTGCTGTCAAGAGCTCCCCTGGACCTGCTGTTCCTCTTCACCATCGCAGTGTGTTTGTTCTCCCATCTCTGGTCCAGATCAGTAGAGGGAAGGAACAGGGTGGGAGATGCCACTGCCAGCTTCCTCATTGGCTCTCCGCCATTTTGGATCTGTTGGTGGCAACTCTGTGAGGCTTGCCTTCTCCTGCAACCCCTTCCAAGCAGAGCTGCCACAGTGTCCCTGCTAGCTGGAGACAGGTGGGTGTGAATGGGGCAACAATAGCATGAGCTACACAGGCTAGGAATCCTATGAACGTTCCATGTGCAGAAGGAGGCCAGGAACCCGGAAACGTAAGACTTTGCAGGCATGCTTCTTACTTCTGTTTTGTGAGGGGTGGTGCACCTTCTCCTGAACTTCGCTCCCAAAGCCAAGGTGGAAACCTCCATTGCTGATAGCACTAGAGGAATGTTGCTGCCTCCTCCTTTCCTACGCCTCCTGCTCTTTTCTCCTAATTCGTGTCGGTTTCATTTGCCTCGGTTGTGGGGAACGAAATAGCAACGAGGGGAGGGGCGAGCATGACATTTGCATGTGCCAAACAAGCATGTTCTGCTGATACAGATTTGCCTGGTCATTGTCTCCTGCTTGCCCTAGATAGCAGCGCTGTCTATTCAATGGATTCCGTCAAGTGTTTTCCAGCTTCGTAGCCAAACTCTGCTTAGTACATAGAAAAGGTGGAATTGTCTACTAAATTATACATTTCTCTCACAGCCTAGTCTCCAAAGCACTTGATAGGTCTGGGGAGCAATTTACAAAGGTGGATAACAGAAGGGTTGATACAAATGAGAGGCTATATAAAAATTATCCATTTTCTGAGCTTACATTTGGAGCATGCCCTCGTTTGGAAGGGAGTGAGCTCAGTGCCACTCACCTGCCATAGAGACAGCAAAATGGGGTGAGCAACTGACATGGCAGATTTTTCTTTGGTTTTTTTCCCCCCTGAGAATTGTTTTTCAGAGTTGGACTCTTTTTCTTCTTCTTTTGTTCTCTGGATCATGGTGACTGAATCGGGAAACAGAAGGCTTTGAAATGGTTTAAGCGTGATAAACATTCAGGCCCCATCCACACTATGCATTTAAAGAGTATCATACCACTTTAAGCCACCATGGCTTCCCTCAAAGAATCCTGGGAGCTGTGGTTTGTTAGGGGTGCTGAGAGTTACTAGTAGAGTCCCTATTTCCCTCGCAGAACTGCAATTCCCAGAGTTCCCTGGAAAGAGGGACTGGTGGTTAAACCACGCTGTAAACTGCAGTTCTGTGAGGGGCCTCCTACCAACTCTCAGCACCTTTACAGTCCCCAGGAGGAAGCCCTGACTGTTTAAAGTGGCATCCTAGTGCTTCAAATATAGGGCGCATATATCTCAGTTGTGTGTCTGCACATGATGTTGGGATTGGTTGGCAACTTGACCACACAAGCGCTGGACCTTTTGATTGCAGTTTTTTTGGTAGCGACTAGCTAACACAAGGACTATATGTGAGGTTGTCTCACACTGACTTTTTTCATTGGATCCATCCATCCTGCAACTCCTAAGTGGTAGATAGACTTGAAAACACTTGAAAGCAAAGCTAAGGCTTTATTGTGCAAAACAGGATTTGGAACAAATTCAGTTCAGCTAGGGTTGCCATACGTCCGGACGTATCCGGAATACTGGAGTTGGCAGCACTGTCCTGATTTTCACTGTTTGAAACATGGCAACCCTAGTTCAGCTCACAGTTCAAATGCAAACTTATTTAATTTTCACTTACTGAAACAGTGTGCAAACCAAAACGCAGCCATCCTTCAAACTTTTCAGTTCTCCAAAATTATGCAGTGCAGTTTTCCAATGAAATGATGTGTGCAAACGTACATAGATTTGGGGGAAGTGTGCATAGAAATGTATATATTAGTGAAAATAACATATAAAGATGCATCCTATTAGGGGAAATGGTTTGCAAAAGCACATATATCCTGACTAATGTGCACAAAAAGGGCTTATGAATTTTCATGGGGCCTTAAAAATAAAATTTGTAAACTGGTGCTACAGAAAATTGAGCTTATGATAGGTAAAAGAAGGAACCAAGCGAAACTGAAACTGACAGATCTGTCCATCACAAAACTGGCAGATTTGCTTATCCATCATGGCAGTTTAGAAAGGAAGGGGTGGGAAATCTGGAAGTGGATTCTGCATAGGATGATCTCAAAAACTGCTCTGCCATCTACCGATTTACTACTTTCCCCTCGAATTTATGACTGAAACTCATTTGTTTTCTGTGTATTTATTATTCCCTCAACGCATGGCCATCTGCTCAATTCGGGATGTTAAGATACTGCTGCTAAATGCATTCTGCAAAACCAAAGGACACTGAATGTGCATCCTAACACCCAGA
The DNA here is from genome assembly GCF_965112155.1 of Podarcis liolepis. Lineage (NCBI taxonomy): Eukaryota > Metazoa > Chordata > Lepidosauria > Squamata > Lacertidae > Podarcis > Podarcis liolepis. The sequence goes on along the minus strand of NC_139567.1, from coordinate 21,196,337 downwards.
GAACCATTCTGATATTTCTAGCATGCTCTGAGCTACTCAGAGTTGATTTGGGTTGTTCTTCCTACAATGGAAGGGTGGAAAATAGAAATGTTCCTACTTTCTTTTAAACATGAAATAAACAAATTGATAAGGCATAACTGCCTGACGTATAAAGCAATGAGAAGGATGCTCTTTATACTGACCTCGTACCCTCCAGCTGTTTCAGACTGCAACTCCCATCTGCTGGGAACTATAGTCCCCAAACAGCTGGAAGGCACCGGGTTGGCAAAAGCTGCTTTATACCATCCTCATCTTATGCTGGGCAGAATAAGGCCACATTCACAGCATACATTTAAAGCGCTATGATGCCACTTTAAACAGCCATGGCTTCCCTCAATGAATCCTGGGAACTGTAGTATTTTAAGGGTGCTGAGGAGTGCTAGGAAGCCCCTGTTTCACTGCAGAGAGCTACAATTCCCAAAGTTCCATGTGAAGGAGGAACCACTCTGTGATTTGTAGCTTGGGAGTGGGGGGTGGCCTCCTGACTGCTCTCAGCATTCATCACAAACTACAGCTCCCAGAATTCTTTGGGGGAAACCATGCCTGATTAAAGCAGGATCATGGTGCTTTAAACGTATGCTGTGAATGAAGCCTTGGTAATGCAATGGCTTGTGTGCCCTGTAAGGCATTACAATGTTGTTTAAACTTGTGATTTTACGGTCTGTGGCTCTTCCTCCCACCCTTTCCCCACAGAACCTTGGAAAGCGTCACACAGAGATACCGGATGCGGGTGATTACCTAAGCTGCCGTTACTCACGTGAAGACCAGTACCTGGCAAGAATACCATATGTCTATAGTCCCTTGTCATATCTCCCAGAAGACGCCTACTCATCCCGCCATTCTGAGGCTTCCTTTTGCTGCCCACCTCCCGGTTCCAGGGCTCCGTACATCTGTCCCAAAGAACAGTATGTTTAAAAAGAACCCCGCAGAAAAGCAATGAAGACAGGAGGGGCAAAAGAAATAATCTCCATGTGTTTCCAGCTATCACACATCAACTACGGCCTTTGAACCCACCCACTTGCACCCCCTCCAGCCATTGGGGATTGTGTCTGGGTTGTGTGTGTGTGTGTGTGATGTCTGTGTGTGAGTGCCGGTTTCTCCCCATCGCTACTATCCACCGTTTCTTATTTTTACTGTTTTTGTTGTAAAGTGTCAATGCATTTGTACTTTTCATTGTTAGGTTAAGGCTGCGGTCTTAAACACAGTTGCAAGGGAGTGAACCTCACTGAACAGAGCAGGATGTACTTCTGAATCGACATGCATTGGATTGTGCTGTAACCTCTGCCTTGTTTGTTAAGGAACATCTTCCTCTTTCCCAACCCCATCTAATTTTGACCCCTTGGGGCTTCCGTTCCATCCAGGCTTGGTGTGTCCATGCATCAGTGAATTTCCACTGCTGTCCTCTGCTGGATGGAATGTGCCTCTTGCTCAAATGTCCACCATCTGTTTTCCATTTACACAATTTTGCACTATGGTTAAACTTCCAAGTTAACTATACACGTAACCCCTTGCTATAACACCTGTCCTGAAGGTTGGGACTCTTGTCTTCCTTCCAAATGCAACCTGTTGCACTCCGCGAAGAACCTTCCCACTTTAAGAGCCCTGTCTGCATCCTTCCCATTCATTCATGGGTCTTGTTTCCAGAAATGTAACAAAGCATGACATGAAAGCTTGAGGCAAAGGTCATTGCAAAGAAAACTCCAGTGAATAGCCATGTGAAAGAAATGGTCCCTGTCCCTTAGCCCTCCTGCGACCTGTTTATTTCCTTTTAACCCAGGGGGCAGTCAATTCAGAGGTTTCAGAAGGAGAATGCTGTTTGGTTTTGCAAAGTGGATTTAAAGAAACACGTTCCTTTAACCTGAGACCAAAAGGAAAAGCCTTGAATTAGGAAGGGGGGGAAATGCATCTATAACTTTTAAGTTTAGTTCAGGAATCAACAGCCTCCCAGTTTTGCTATGCACAAAATTGATTGGAACTCTCAAATCAACTCAGGCAGGTGGAGATGAATGATTTCAGGTAACCTCCTTGCTTTTAACAAAGGATGAAAGCCAATGCAGGATCAGACCTTTGACTTTTTTCCATTTTCTTTCCCTTTTTTCTCCTCTCTGTCTCAGTTTTGTACACAGCAACAACCCAAGTTTGGGACTGTACATTTGTATCTCTCTCAGATATATAGATATGCATAGTTATATTCGAAGTGTGGGTGGGCGTGAAACCACATGTGTATTTTCCTGCATCCTCCAAGTGTTATAGATAAGGACATTCATCTCCACCTCACCTCTTTGCTCACATGCAATAGGATGGTATGAAGTCCTGTGACAGGGGGTGCTGAAGAAAGGATGGTGGAGGAAACAAAGTCTTGGAGAAGAGTAGGTCGCAAGGAAGAAGAAAAACCATGAAGCACCTGGGATAGTGCCGAAGAAAATAGAAATTGATGCATTTATGAAAACAGATGTGTCAATGGTTGGGATTATCTTCTCGTCCTATTTATGGGGTGAGCAATGTGTGCCCTTCTGCCAGTGACCCACAAGGACATCAGGGCAAAGGGCACACCCACCCCTAAGTGATCATTTGCTCTTATGAGCCATATTTTCTGCCCTTATGGTATTAAGGGTCTCACAACTTAGAGATCTGCCAGGGGAAACAGTGCAATGGAGGCTGTCACAACCTAGCTGAGCCAACATTTATTTTTGTACCTTTGGTTGAAGAAGGCTAACATTGCTTGATGCACTTTGGATCCCCGTGTTGTTTCCCATGCACTTTAGGTCCTCACTTTGGATTTCACTTCTCCCCTGTGCCCCCTCCCCCATCCTGATGTTTAGCTTTACCGCCCCCTTCCTTTGACACACAAGCTAAACTGTGTTCACACTACCTCAGCCATTTCCTGCAAGCTTAAAAACAAAACAATGGGAAGCCAATGGTGATGAGACCAAAAGCAAGATGGCGGCACCTCCTCTTGACTCCTTGACACCACCTGTTTCCAGTTCGGAGCCATTGCCTGGAGCTGTGATGTCATTTCCTGCCTAAGGCAAGAGGCAGGTGAGCCATCTGAGGAAATGTGAATATCAGGACAAATGGTGCTGTTGGCTTCCTCCTGCCCCCTCAAGACCCTCTGCAGAGCAAAGAAAAGGGAGTGATGCACTTCCTCACCCAAAGTTGGTGGTAATATTTATTGTTGTTAGTAAGGCCTACGTTGGCCATGGCGTGGAATGTTCCTTTTTGGGGGGGGTAATGAAAATATGTTAGCACTTTAAATATGTGGCCCAAAATTAAATCCCAGCTGAATTAAGTTGTTCTGGGCATTTTGTTTGGTGGTATGTGTCTGCCTTCATTCCTTTACTTGCTCTGAGACATAGACTAGGAGTGGGGGAACTTTTTCAACCCAGGGAGTGGGAGAACTTTTTCAACCCATCTGGGCAATCTTCTGTGGGCCACATGCCAGTGGTGGGTGGAGCCAGAGGCAAAAGTGGGTGGAGCAACCAACCACACACACACACACACACACACACACACACACTCCTCTTTATCCTCTATCCAGACAAAGGAAGAGACATTACCACAGTTCCAAGGAAATAAGAATAAGAATACAGTGGTACCTCGGGTTAAGTACTTAATTCGTTCCAGAGGTCCATACTTAACCTGAAACTGTTCTTAACCTCAAGCACTATTTCTGGGTTAGTGGAGTCTGTAACCTGAAGCGTATGTAACCTGAAGCGTATGTAACCCAAGGTACCACTGTAATAGTAATAATATGTTGTTGTTATTGTTGTTCATTTAAACCCTGCCCACCTAACTCATTTATCAGTCTGATGGGTTTGATGGATTGCCAAACCTACCCCCTAATAAACTCTGAGGCACCTTTTCAGCCATTGGCTGACCTGCTCTGATGTCACAGTGACACTGTGCTACTCTTGCAAGGGAGCAAAGAGCTGGTAAATAGGCTTTCACAGCCTCTGTGACATCAGTGACTCCTCTGCCTGCCATTGACTTTGCTGCTACATCACTACAGGGAACCTGGCAAGCCTCATGCTGGACAGCTAACCACCTGGGTACCCATAACTCTGAATTTTGTCAATGGGAAACTCTTGAGTTAAATGAAGCAGAAATAGTAGGTGAGTTTATTCCACCAGATTTCAAACTACACTTTGGTGCAGATTGGCTGAGAGCTTGATCCATGGAAGCAAGGATGGGAAGGACTGTCACCATTTCAGGCTGATCCATTAGAATCCATGTGTGTTCGCTAATGGCATGAGAGCCTCTGGGTTTTTTTAATATGGGAAGAATAGACCTGGGAACCTTTGTGCAGAGAACGTTCATCAGCAGGGCAGAATCTGTGAACTGTCGTCTTGCACAGAAGAAGCAGTAACAACTGAAGTGGTCTGAAGCACAGGGAATGATCCTCTACAAAACTGGCTGGTTGCAGTCTTTTTAGTTTGCAAAGATCAATGCCAGGTCAACACCAAATGTCCCATCCTGTGCAAATTTTTGATTTTCTACATTCACTTGGTGTTCAGTTGCTGGCTATCTTGACCTCTGATTCACAACACAGCATCACATAACTATTCAGGGGCTTTCAGATATTCTAGTAACAACAGCAGTAATTCTCTAACTTGGGTTTCAAACTCAGATTCCATGGAAGAGAAATTTAGGTGGAAAATCAACCTTCTCTGGATTAGGCGCAATAGTGTGAGAGAAGGAAAATGGTGGCCAAGATCCCTTCAGAGCAGAGATGGAAGACCCATGTTCCCCCAGGTGTTGCTGGACTCCAGCTCCCATCAGCCCCAGCAATCAAGGCTAATGCTAAGGGATGATGGAAGTTGTAGCTTGGCATGATCTGGAGAACCATGGATTCCCTATGTCTGCTGTACAATGAGGGATGGGGATAGGGAAAGTTTTGAAGTCACTCTTAGGCAGCTTGATAAAGCTACTGTTTTAGTCTTACATTCTTACACAAGAGCCTGCTGGATCAGGCCAATGATCCATCTAGTCCAGCATCATGTTCTCACAGTGGCCAGGCAAATGCGTATGGGAAATCTGCAAACAGGAACTAAGCACAACAGCACTCTTCCCCATATGGTTTCCAGCAACTGCTGTTCAAAAGCATTTCCTGCCTCCAACCATGGAGGCAGAATATAGCCATCATGGCTAGTAACCATTGACAGTCTTATTTCTCCAATACTCTTTTGAAGTTACCTAAGTTGGTGCTGTGGGTTAAACCACAGAGCCTAGGACTTGCCGATCAGAAGGTCGGCGGTTTGAATCCCTGCGACGGGGTGAGCTGCCGTTTCTCAGTCCCTGCTCCTGCCAACCTAGCAGTTCGAAAGCACATCAAAGTGCAAGTAGATAAATAGGTACCACTCTGGCGGGAAGGTAAAGGCATTTCCGTGCGCTGCTCTGGTTCTCCAGAAGCAGCTTAGTCATGCTGGCCACATGACCCAGAAGCTGTACGCCGGCTCCCTTGGCCAATAAAGCGAGATGAGCGCCGCAACCCCAGAGTCGGTCATGACTGGACCTAATGGTCAGGGGTCCCTTTACCTTTACCTTTTTAAGTTGGTGGTCGCTACTGCCCCTTGTGGTCCATAGTTTGCACTGTGTGTAGAAGTCCTTTCTTTCATCTGTTCCTAATCTTCCAGCGTTCAGCTTCTTTGGGTGCCCACAAGTTCTAGTGATAGGAGAGAAGAAGAATCCACTCCAATACTCAAAGCCACACACCCTGCCGAGCCGGGTACATAATGCTATCATTGTTATCAGCGATTGTGATGACAGAGCAGTTATAAAGAAAGCAGTTATTTCAGTCACCCTGCTGAAATGAAAAGTGATGTAAGACCTACAAGTACTTCACTGGTCTCTTTACTATAAAACAGATCAGAGGACTGGTTGAGGTGCAGGCACAGCATCAAGTACCATAGGAGCCAAATCCCAGGGGCTGTGGGGGCTTCAGCCCCACGATACAGTGGTATCTCTGGTTACGTACTTAATTCGTTCCGGAGGTCCGTACTTAACCTGAAACTGTTCTTAACCTGAAGCACCACTTTAGCTAATGGGGCCTCCTGCTGCCGCCACGCTGCCACTGCACGATTTCTGTTCTCATCCTGAAGCAAAGTACTTAACCCGAGGTACTATTTCTGGGTTAGCAGAGTCTGTAACCTGAAGTGTATGTAACCTGAAGCGTATGTAACCTGAGGTACCGCTGTAATATATTTGAAGGGGCCGGGGTGCCCTCCCCAAAATTGATAGGAATTCCCATTCAAATGGTGTGTGTGCACTGCATCATGTGGTTGATTATGTGGGAGAGGGGCTTACCTGGGTCCCCACAATATTTTATTCAAGTTGGCACCCCTGTCAAGTAGTAATGCCTCCTTGTGCCATCATTGACTGAGCAGCATGGAGAGAAACAGCCTCGGTCCTGTATATCTGAAGGAGCGGCTTCACCCCCATCGTTCAACCCAGACACTAAGGACCAGCTCTGAGGGCCTTCTGGTGGTTCCCTCACTGCGAGAAGTGAAGCTACAGGGAGCCAGGCAGAGGGCCTTCTCAGTAGTGGCACCTGCCCTGTGGAACACCCTCCCATCAGATATCAAAGAAATAAAGAACTATATGACATTTACAGGTAGAAGACATCCGAAGGCAACCCTGCTTAGGGAAGTTTTTAATAACTGACTTTTAATGTATTTTTAATCTTTTGTTGGAAACCGCCCAGAGTGACTAGGGAGACCCAGCCAGATGGGTGGGGTAGAAATAATAAATTCATTATTATTATTATTATTATTATTATTATTATTATTATTAGTCACCATCACCTTGCACATCTTCAGCCAGGTTGTGTTATGATCAACTTGGTTCCCACCCATAAATGGGAGGGATGTCAGGTAATTCCTGTGAAAATGAAAACAGGAGTAGAAACTGACAGCGCTCACTTATTTGCCCAGAATAAAAATCAATCCAGAGAATAAGATCGATATTCATTGTTGTTGTTGCTTTTAGTCTGCAAACTATACGTTATTGATTGTCTTTCCTTTGCATTGAAATGAATTGGTGGAATAACGTAACGACAATATAATTTATGTGATTAATTAAGTAGATTGCATAAGTTACATCACTTCACCACCGCCAACAGCAAGATGAATAACATAGTTTTGGGCAAGAAGAACGATGCAGGTTTTGCTGGAAGACAAACTGCAATGGAATGGAAGCAGCGCTGCATACAAACGAATACAGGGCAAAATGGAAAGCGAGTCTCCCTAATCACTAGTGATCATATCAGCTTGATTCACACATGTGCTTGATTGCTCAACAGCCATGACAGTAGATAGACTAGTGAATGAATATGTGAACTTTCCCCACCAAAACCAAGTCAAAGAGGAAAGGGTTACATGAAAACTCTTCCTGGGCTGTTCTTTCTCCAGTGGTCCATACACACTTGCAGGAGATCAAAATATGTATTTATGGATCAGTCTTGAGCGTAACTCAGTTTAGAGAATGCAGATCATGCCCTTGCATGTGCGAATCAGGCTGACATGTGGAGTGATTGAGTAGTAAGAAATGAAGTGATGTTCAAGAATGTGCAAACCCGCCCTTGACACTCTGTTGTGGCGCCGGCCTCCTAGCTGACATCCAGCAAGGAGTTAATGCGTGAGCATGAGGGAGGACAAGAGAGAGAAAGCCTGCTTCCTGAAGTGTTAGATGTTTGGATTGATGAGCGCGTTGCACACGTCTTTGCTTCAAGGTGATGTTTGACAGGCCTTGTCTGGTGCTGACACACCGCATGGAAAACATCAAGGAGGGGTTGAGTTGTGAAAGCCGCGGCTTCCTCCATCAATAGTGCAGGGAAGGGAGACAGTTCCCATTTAATTACATGCTCCACTAATGCCCATGAATCACTGTGGCCCAGCACTGACTCCTCTTGCCGGTGGCACCAGCGGTGATCAAACATCTCCTGGCATTGCTCTGAGCTGTGGCCAAAAGTAGTTTATGCAAAAACATCCACCGATTAATCAAGGCTAGGGGAGAAGCAGCAGCAGATGCGTTGGAATGGGGAAAGGGACTTTGGGGGGGACGACGACAGGAATTTTGAAGTCAGCGAAGAGGAGAAAATGGGAAAGGGGAAGAAGCAGAGGGATAGGGATTAGGGATAGGACAGAGGGAAAAGGAAGGAAGGGAGATGGAATCAGGTCCAAGGCCAATCTAGTCCAACCTTCTGTTCTCAAGGAATAGCTCTCTCCTTTGTTGTGCATCCAAGGATCAGATATGCCTCCACATACTTTGCAACACATCAAGGTGAAAAACTGGGCCATGCGTCTCCAGGAGTCATGTGACCCATGTGAGATTGTGACACCGGAAGATGCAACTTGGGGAGAGGGGCTGTGCTCTTACATAAGAGCATGGTGCCCAGAAACACACATTTTGGGGTGCAGTGTGAGTTTGTCTTTGTGGCGATCAGACAGGGCCCCCGGACGTTTGACGGTCTATTGACCCTGTGCCACTACTGTAATTGCTTTCTTCGCTGCCCGTTTCTCACGGGTACACACGGAGTCCAGTCAGTTGGTAACATTAACAAATAATCAAGTTTATTTTATAGGCATGAACAAGCTTATGTTTCAGTTAATTTTTCTTGGCAGTTTCTTAATCTTAGTTCCTTAACTGTTCTATTCATTCCTAACAACTTCAAACTGATTATTGCAACTAACTATCTGACTCCACCTAACAATTCCTCTCACTCTTTCACCACACAACTCGACCAATCCACAGACTTAACCTCCCTCTTCCTTCTCCAACTCCCAACTCTTAACTGACTTTCACACAACTCCCCCTCTAACCATAACTCCTCCTATCAGTTTCCACTGGCCAATCACATCACACTCATTTTAACCCTTTCCTTATGACCCACCTAGGAGGCAAACACCACAGTCGTTCCCCCAAATAAGCCTTTTTTGGGCGGGGTGAGATTTCAAAACCCCAAATGGCTGCTGAGCTCACATGTGAGAAAAGGGGATGTCTCAGTTTTACCAGGACACTTGAGAGGTATGCCTCTAGAAGGCCCTAGCTCTTGGGGGAGCAATCTGTGGTCCATGGACTGTATGCGACCAGTGACCAAATTTAATGTGGCCCTAATTTCATGAAATTTTCAAAACTAGCTGAGGTGATAAGGGATGTGGCCTGGGGAGAGGGGGTGTGGCCAGGGAAGGGTGTGGCCTGGGGGAAGTCCTGAGGGGCAGCTAGAGATGCTTTCAGAGCTGCATTTGGCCCCCAGGCCTGAGGTTCCCCACTCCTGGAATTGACCTCTAGGCGATTTCACAGAGAACCTGTGAAGAGACAAAAGGATGTGCAGCGTGCATTTCTGGTCGGTTTACATTTCCCTGAGATCTCAGCAGGAGAAAAAATTAGCCCAGTTTTCAAACACAAGACTCGCCGCTGAACAAACCTCGATCAATATGCAATTAGAACATTTTTTCGCTCGTGCCGCTAGCTCTATGAATGAAAGGTCCCCAAGAGGGGCGTATGTGTTTCAAATGACAAGAGGGCAGATGCCCAGGGATAGAGAAAACCCCGAAGAAGAAGAAACATCACAAAGCTGAAACAACATATTCAGACATCTATACATGTGGGTTCCATGAGTGATTGTGGCTACTGAGAGATGCAACAGCCATTGTGGGACTCTACAAATTTGTCTGATACTTCTTCAAAGCCACCTAGATTAGGGGCTGCCCCCACATGAGAACGTAAGAAGAGTCCTGGTGGATCAGGCCAAAGGCCCATCTGTTCCAGCATTCACTCTGCTCTCATGTGGGAAGCCCACAAGCAGCACCTGAGTGCTGCAACATTCTCCTCATTTATAATTCCCAACAACTGGTATTTCAAGGTATGCTGTGTACAACAGGGAAGGTATAGTGTCCCAGGGACAGTCCCAGATTTTCAGAAGCTGTTCTAGTTCCTGATGTGATCCCGGAATGTCCTGCTTTTCCTTAGGACAGTGGTGTCCAAACTTTTTTCAAAGAGGGCAAGATTTGATGAAGTGAACATGTCTGGGGAGGCCGGAGACCTTCTTATGATCTTTGTACTGGACCTGGAGACTCCAACAGAGAGCATTCCATGTCAAGAAGGAGGGCAAGTGGGCACCCTATCAAATGACAAGGCAGGAGCTACACGGAGCAGGGCCTTTTCACTGGTGGCGCCCATTGTATGCCTTGCTCTTCCCAGGCGTGGTCTCTTTTGGCATGTATTTTGGAGTTTTATAATTTAGGAAGACTTTGGAAGAACTGGTTGACAAGTCTTATCAGTCGCTGACATACGAGCGGATTTTATTTGCTGCTATTCTGGGCTTCTGGTGCACCAGCGTTTACACCAGCGTAACACAGTTGGCCAGGATGCCAGAAGGGATACAATTTATGAGCTTTCTCCATTATCTGCACAGCAGGAGGTGTTCAGTAAACAGTGCAAAGGCTGAGCTGAAGCATTCCCTGCTGGTTACCTGCTTTCAGCAATAGGGGGTCACTGTTTGGTAATACCCAGTTGGTTAGCTGTCAGATTCTAGAGCTCCCTATTGGTGGCTCTTAGGTAATTCACAAAATACAGAGTCCATTCATAAAACAACATGTTCATTCATAAAGCAGTAACATAAATCTCCATTGCTGCATATTGAATGTATATTTCAGCGGTTGAACGTACAGGTTTATGGCCATGTTGTAGTGTAGTGCTTATGTGACTGTGAATAAAAGGTGGCTGGGCTCATTGTTTCAGGGGGTTTTTTGGGGAGGGGGGAGGTGACAAAACTGATTTCCAATAAGTGCCCCCCTTTATTTCCATTACAAGTCCTTGAGTCTGTACTCTGAATAGTGACACAAGGGACCTAGAAGGTGCAGGCTTTACAGTCCACCCCCTGCACAGTCTCATCAGGGCTGACCTTAAGGCAATTGGAGCAACTGGGCCAAATTGGGCCCCACGTGTCACTCCTAAGGGGGCCCACGCACCAATGACTTAATTTATATCTATAAGATTTTGCAGACTTTGGCTATGAACTGGGGCCCTGCAAAAAAAAAAAAATTAAAAATCAAGTTGCGCCCTACTGCTTCAAATTGGGCCCCACTGGCTAGCCCTGAGTCTCATAGTTGCTGGGCCTGAGTTGCCCTGCCTTCACATGAAGTCTTGGGTTTGCAATTTTGGGAGAGGGGAGACTGCGGCACTGGGGAGAGGGCAGGCTGGTGAGGCCCCCTAGATTTAGAGTCCTGAGTCACCCTGTCCTTGCATGAAGTCTTGGGTTTGCAATTTTGGGAGAGGGGAGACTGCCCGCTGGGGAGCGGGTGGGCTGGCGAGGCCCCTAGATTTAGAGGCCCTAGGCTTCAGCCTACTTAGCCTATACATAAATCTGGCACTGGGTCAAGGCAGCGGCGGCCCCTCTGCCACCGCCATCGCTGCAGCAGCAACATCCCAATCGTGTACTGTAGTATGTATGTATGTATGTATGTATGTATGTATTTATTTAGCTAGCCTCCTCCCCCCCTGGTCGGCCAAATTGTTCGACCCAAGGAGTGACACAGCCGGGGACTCGCTAATGGCATGGGGGCTAGCCATGCCTCCACACAGAGTTGAGAGCTTGTGACGAGACCACAAAAAGGAAATGGCTTTGGTGGTCAGGCGCTCAGGGACCACAAGAGATTGTTTTTTCAAAATTGCCTGGGGGGCCATTTGAAACCAGCCCGGGGGCCGCAAGCCCGGGCCGGACTTTGGATACACCTGCCTTAGGACATCCCTATTTTCATGGGAGAAATGTCGGAGGGGATGTGTCTATTTTCACTGGAGAAATGTTGGAGGGTATGGAATCGCATAGCCATTTTGGCTAGTAGACACTGATAGCTTTAGCCTCCGTAAATTTGTCTAATCTGCTTTGAGAGATGTCTAAGCTGGTGGCCATTGCTACCTCTTGTGGGGGTGGATCTACATACAGAGAAAAAATGCTATAAATCAGAAAATAAATCATAACAAAAGGAGGGGACACTATGTAAAAATCGCTTAGAAATTATTTTTGCTCTGTGGTGCTGTCTGGTGTTGCATGTCTATAACACATTCAAAACATTGTTTTGTTTTTTTACTAACGTAGCTAAGTCCTAGGAGTGTGTTCCATAGTGTTAAGAAGTCCTTTCTTTTGTCTGTCTTCAATCTCCCAATAGTCAACTTCACAGGATGTCACTGAAGCCTAGTGCTATGAGACAAGCTTTCCTTTACCCATGTTTCCCACACCACACATCATTTTATACACCCCTATTGTGTCCCCTCTTGCTTGTCATTTCTTGGCACCGAAAAGTGCCAAATTCTGTAGCCTTTCCTCATCTTGTGGCAGCAAATTCCCCAAGTTATTTATGTATCACCGAGACCCATGAATGACACTGCACATAAAAGGCCTGCAGTAATCTGGAGAGAAAGCCAAGTACAGCACCTCTCACAGTTCTTAGATATTCTAAGAAAGAAAGAAAGAAAGAAAGAAAGAAAGAAAGAAAGAAAGAAAGAAAGAAAGAAAATAATAGCCCATCTGAAGACAAAGTATTCAACAGAACCATTTGTGGTATGACCCTTGCCATTCTTTCTCAACATCTTGATTGTCTGAGCTATGAAACCTCAATGAAAAGAGTTTTTAAGTATCAGAATCGCTTTCAGACTTGGCACTTTCTAGCAGCAGGGTGGTGGTGGTTTTTGGGTTTGGAGACGGCTTGAACAATTGCTCCTACTCTGTGTGTCTTTTTACCATTCTCTTCCTCCCACCCCATGCCCATCAGAGCTGGAATCCGAGTCAGCACCACATATGAGCATTTCCAAGCCTATGCCAAATCTCTTTTTGGCAAGTTTAAGAATTAACCCCTGTCATGTCTCATGTCGTCTCCTACCGGGCTGTGCACTTTTAGAGATATTCCCTGTAGATTTTGCCAGCGGGCTTTGGAGGAATCTTTTGATCTGCGAACAAACAATGTTATGCCTTTTGATCAGGGCAAGAAAAGTGGACCCAGATTCAAGGGAGAAGGGGGGTAGTGAGGAGGGAGACTGTTGGATTAAAACAGTGCCCCATGCCCAACTATTTCTGGCATGGTCCTAACTTTCTAAATTGATCCTACCAGTTTGCCTAATTGAAGGAGAAGGCATAAATATGCTTTGTCAGCAGAAGATTTCAGTTTTGGTTCATGGAATCTCCAGTTAAGTCATCATTTTTTTATTTTTAAAAGCATTTATATGATAGAGATAGATAGATAGATAGATAGATAGATAGATAGATAGATAGATAGATAGATGATAGATAGATAGATAGATAGATGATAGATAGATAGATAGATAGATAGATAGATAGATAGATAGATAGATAGATGATAGATAGATGATAGATGATAGATAGATAGATAGATAGATAGATAGATAGATAGATGATAGATAGATAGATAGATAGATAGATAGATAGATAGATAGATAGATAGATGATAGATACAGTATAGCATAGAAACAAATACGACTAAAGCAAAAATGCAGCATATAACTAATAAAACATTGCATTAGGGATGGGGAGCCTCTGGTCTCCAGGCTGCAGGGAGCCCATAAGGCTTCTCCATCCATCCATCCATCCATCCATCCATCCATCCATCCATCCTGCAGCCTCTGCTCCTTGGCCCAACTCCACCTGCAGCAATTACATTTTCTTACAGCTTCTATTTGCTGACAAAGGGATCTTTATAAAGGCCTAATGGTTCTGCAAAGGTGATTGGGGGAGGTCACGGCTGGAGAGGGAAGGGTTATCACTGACACAAACACACACACACACACACACATACATACACACACACAGCAACTCTGTGGAGTCTGCTTTGGTGATAACCAATGGTTTTTTTTCTAGGGGAAAAAGGGTGCCAGTACTCACCCTCTGGCCCCACAGTCCAGACTCCAGGTGTGTTGCTTAGGAGTCTTTTCACTGGGGTGAAGATTTCATTTCAGAAATGTTAATTTTGCTGTTATTGCTATTGGGTGTGGGGTTTTTTTTGTATCTTTATTTTTAGAGCTCATCATGACTTGTGTGGGGGTGTTTCAATTTGGTCACGCACATTCATGTTTTCATTTCTCGCTTAGGTCCGCTTTCATTATATTTTTGCAACTACGCAAATCTTTTCCTGCTGTGCGTTGCCCTCAGCAGGGTTATTACTGTGGAGAGATTTCACAAGAGGAGCAATATCCTCCTTCCTGGCTGTTGGAACAATCCAGCCAAGGAAGGTGCCACTTGGCCCAGAGGCTAGGCAGGCAACAAAGTGTCCTGGAGACATTCTGTCCAGGCTGATCCCAGCCCTGTGCTTCTCTGGCTGATCTCCCCACAGTGGGCACCACGATGTCCTCCTGCACCCTTTGAAGCTGCCTTTGAGTCTGGGAGGAGCATCTCATGCCTTTTCAAGATGAATGGAGTCTGGGACAGAGACAGGGGCAAAGGCTTCACCATACCTGGCAGCATCCAAATCACCTTTCCTCTTTTCTGCACATGCATTTGCCTTCTGTTGCTCTGCATTCAGCTTCCCAGGCTTTGGGAAGGAGGCATGAGGGTTCTCAGACCCTGCCAGAAGCTTCCTGGGCTTTGAGAAGGAGGCTCTGATTTTGCGGTATGTGTGAGGTGCCAGTACTGTGAACCAGCACATACTGCCAGGGAAAAAATCACTGGTGATAACTCTGGGTTTGCTTGCATGCAGTGCCTGAAATGACTCTGAATGGTTCCTCCTAGCTGCAGCTTGCAAGCATTGCACTCAGGCAGGGGGGCCGCCTTGCAGCCAAGACACAGGGCAGAATGCTTTCAACTTCTCGGCAAAGCAGGGCCACTGCAGGCCAGCTCACAGCAGCCTTTGAAGCTGTGGCAATGTAGGAGCTTCTGGAGCTCAGGCTGGGAGCTTTCAGGTTTGTGTGTGGCTGCCTTGTGTGGTGAGCCACTGAACTGCAAGTTGTGCACCTGCATTGTCAGTGTGATGTCCTCAGGCTCTGGACTGACCAGGCCAGCCATTGGATCTGACAGGAGAGAGGCTAAAAGGAGGCTCCCGTTTTCCCATTCACTCCAATTCTTGCTTGAGTGAATATTTATCCATTTAAAGTGTTATGGTACCTGGACATGTGAGAAACACCATTGATTGGATAAACTCCCTCTATGTTTTCAATACAGTGGTACCTTGGTTGTTGAACGGCTTGGCTCCTGAACAAATTGGCTCCCGAATGCCACAAACCCGAAAGTAAGTGTTCTGGTTTGCGAATATTTTTGGAAGCTGAATGTCTGATGCGGCTTCCGTAGCGTCTGATTGAGTGCAGGAAGCTCCTGCAGCCAATCAGAAGGCACACCTTGCTTTTCGAATGGTTCCATGAGTTGAACAGACTCCCGGAATGGATTAAATTTGACAACCAAGGTACCACTGTATTTTTATTCCTGTGTGTTACTCTTGTAAGTTGCTCCACAACATTTTCAGGAAGCAGTTAATACATTCAGTACAGCTAGCTCTGCCCAATTTGTTCTGCAGTACTCTTAACTATTGCAACGCAGTTCTTAGTGGTTTAAACCTATACTGGATTGCAGATTGATGCTCAAATGAAAAAGAATCATGGGTGAAAATTTGCAAAACTGACTCAGACTGAAACAAGACAGATCATCCATTCTAAATGGGATGCAGGACCAAAGAGCTCCTTTTTAAATATTTGCTTTATTATCATCTACAACATTGGTGGGGGACCTGGTACCCTCCAGATAATGTCGGACTACAATTCCCATCACCCATTACCATTGGCCATTCTAGCCAGGACTCGTAGTAGTTGAAGGCCAATATCTCTGGACAGGCTCATTAAGCTACTAGAACTGAATTTCAAATGTTCTTTGTAGGAAAACAAGACCGTACATATTCAAAGCCTATGGTGAATCAGCTGCACACATACACCCTCCCTCATAGTTCTGACTCCAGGAACATAATTTTCATATCAGTGCTAATTATATTAATTATTCTCCACAGTAGAAAACTCATTAAGCTGGAATTTTTGGTTCATTAACTCAAATCTAAAGTGGTGTTAGCTCCTTCACTGGTGCACTGGGGGTGGGATGCATCAATTCTGCCATGGGAAGAGGACCATTAAGGGTGCACAGGTATTCAGATACTGAACTCGGGAGAAGCGCTTCCAGCAAGTGAAGACCTCAAGGCAGATCTTCACCTTGTTGGCAGGAAATCAAAGGCAGCAGGAGCCAGGAGCCACATAGAGACATGCCAAACAGACCTAACTTGCCAGGCCATCCAGTTTCTGAGGACCAGTTTATGCACTCAGCCAAATCTCGTAGTAAAGCTGCATCAGGCATCTTGTGCTGACAGGGAAAGTGGCCATGCCAGTGACCTCTTAATGTGTCTGGCTATTGGGAAGAATCCATTTGCCACTCACAAGGCCACCTTGGCACCGCCCAGATTTTGACAGCATTCCTAATTATAGTAATTAGGGAGTCAAACAGAACGATGGTAAACAGGAGGCCAGGAACCATTAGAGTCCCATGCAAGATTAAACAGATGATGAGACTTGCAGATGAGCTGCCTCCAGCTTTGAATTGTGGAGACCTGAGATGACAAGGAGCCTCTTTCACGATGAGTGGCGTCACCTCTCTGGTGGCTTTTGCACTACAGACCTTGTCATGCAGATATATCTGGGTTGCTGCTAGACTGAAAATGGAGGAAGGCACCTGGCCTGCTTCCACATCCCTCACAACTTCTCCATCTCAGAGAGGCTCGCTCTTCATGGTTTGAAAGCTGTTGGGAACAGGAACCATTCGTTAGGTGGCTAAATTCTACATAACCCTTTTTACAGCTTCCCCCAGATGTTACCAGAGGAATGCACCCACCGGAGAAGTTTCATTCTGTGATGCAGATTCCTGAGGGCATCTATCTGCTAATTTGCAAATGTGGTGGCTCTCCACCTCAATTCATTTGATATAAGCACACTGTCGATTTGAGGAAAAGGCCCTGGATGATTTCAGAAGAGGCCCACTTCTATGGTTTGCATTTGGTTACACTGCATTATGGACTTTGTAGTCTTAAGTCTTTCACACATACCAGCTGGGTCAGCCTAAAACACTTTGAACAGCAAATTATGCCTTCCCACAATTATAGTGCATAGTAGCCCTGAACATGCACAAAGCTGGCACTAAAGGAAGGATGGAGGACTAGCAACCCTTGTGATGATGCTGCACTACGATTCCCATCATCTCTGTCCATTAGCCATGTTGTCTGAGGGTGATGGGAAGTGCTGTCCAACAACATCTAGAGGGCCGCAGGTTCCCCACCTCTGCTTTTAAGCTATCATTTTCTTTCAGATCAGTAAGTATAGATCAAAGATAATTTACATTACAGTGGTACCTCCATTTACAAACTTAATTCGTTCCGGAAGTCCGTTCTTACATCAAAAGCATTCTAAAACTGAGGCGTGCTTTCTCCAATGAGGCTTCCCACCACCGGTGCCCTTACACCGGTTGGCTTCTGTTCATCTTCTGGGACAAAGTTTGCTAGCTGGAACACCTACTTCTGGTTTTCCGGAGTGCATTGTGAATCGTTCGTTAACAGCACTGTTCTTAGATGGAGGTACGACTGGATATGCTGCCGGCCTCATATCCCAAAGACACAGGCCACCAAAGGCAAACAAGTGATCAAGAGGTTGGAGTGACTCCCCCCTGAAGAAAGCTTGCAACATTTAGAACTTCTTAGTTTAGAGAAGAGGCAAGAGGTGACATGGTAGACATTTATAAAATGATGTGTGGCGTGGATCAAGTGGAGAAAAAAGTGTTTATCTCTCTCTCATTATGCTAGGACCCATGGACATCCGATTAAGCTGAATGTTGGAAGGTTCAGGACAGATAAAAGAAAGGACTTCTTCTCACAGCTCAAAGTTAAACTGTGGAACTCACTTCCACAGGAGGCAGTGATGGCCACCAACGTGGATAATTATTATTATTTACTTATTTATACCCCGCCCATCTGGCTGGGCTTCCCCAGCCACTCTGGGCGGCTTCCAACAGAATATTAAAATACCGTAATGCATCAAACATTAAAAGCTTCCCTTCAGATGTCTTCTAAAAGTCTGGTAGTTGTTGTTCTCTTAGACATCTGGTGGGAGGGTGTTCCACAGGGTGGGTGCCACTACCGAGAAGGCCCTCTGCCTGGTTCCCTGTAACTTGGCTTCTTGCAGTGAGGGAACAGCCAGAAGGGCCTCGGCGCTGGACCTCAGTGTCTGGGTAGAACGATGGGGATGGAGATGCTCCTTCAGAAATGACTTCAGATGACTTCAAAAAGGGATTAGGTAAATTCAAGGAGAAGATGGCTACCAATGGCTCTCCCCGTGATGGTGCTGAGTTCCCGTTGCTCTGTCCCAGCTCCTGCCAACCTAGCAGTTTGAAAGCACATCAGTGCAAGTAGATAAATAGGTACCTCTCCAGCGGGAAGATAAATGGTGTTTCTGTGCACTCTGGCTTCCATCACAGTGCTTCATTGCACCAGAAGCAGTATAGTCATGCTGGCCACAGGACCCGGAAAGCTGTCTGTGGACAAACGCCGGCTCCCTCGGCCTGAAAGCGAGATGAGCGCCGCACCCCACAGTCGCCTTTGACTGGACTTAACTGGGTCCTTTACCTTTACCTTATCTCAGTGTATCTTGGGGGGTTGTGCATGCTTCCCCCCGCTTTTGTGTGTGTGTGTGTGTGTGTGTGTGCTTGATTTACCCATGAAGAATTACTTCCACAATCTCATGTATCCATGTTGAGGAAACTGAGGGGCAATGACCAGGCAGAGGAGTTGCCACCACTGTGGCCCTGTGTGCAGGGAAAAGCTTAGCACAGCTAACAATGTCCCTGGGCCACACAAAGCCTCGCTTCATGCATTCCAAGGCCTTCTGAACACAACACCCTCCTCACTTTGCCTGGAACCTGCTAACTGCTTCCAGTGTTGGAAGACTCTCTCTTAATGTCGGTTCTCTTCACACACAAGAGTCTTGCACCTGGGCTGGAAAAGGACATGTACAATGCTACTGGAAAGCAGGTGTTGAAGCTCTTTGTTTAGGCAGTGTTACAAGAGTGGGTGAGAAGAGCAATAGCTTCTCCCCTGTTGGCAGAATCCCACTGGTGGCCCTGGTGGGGAGCCACAGCTGGAATCACAGCTAATGAATGAGCAAACAAGTGTTCTGCATTGCCTTTCCAAAGAGATCACAAATGCCCAACTGAGCATGCCCCTAAGATCTATTTCCCTCCACAGTGCACCTTCTTTTTCAAATTCCACCCCCAGCACTGTGATTCAGCCAGTAATTTAGTCTGTTCTGTGTCCCTTGTTCCTCCCCTGCCCACATAATTACAGTTTGCTTTTCGGACATCATGTGGACTGAATCCTTCCAAAGGATGCCTGATATTCCTCCCAACAGAAGAGGATTTAGGGGAGTGTGACCGGCTTGGTTGCACTGGGTGCAGACCCTTGGGGGTGCCACAAGGGGCATGGGTATAGCTGGGGGAAGGAGGGCGGTTGCCCCCTGTAATTCAAGTAAATAAATAAAAATACTTAACTACAAGTAGAAATTGTAGAAAGATTTTGACAGATTTTTCTGAGCACTTGGGGTCAAAAGAAAGAATTGAAAAGAACTGCTGTTGAGACATTTCATTCTGAATCTGCTAGACAGAGCCAGGCAGAGAATGATGACAGGTGGGTGTCTTGTGCTGTCCCGCCCCACAACATAAATCCTGGCTACACCCATGCCAAAGGGTGCCACAATTCTGGTGTAGAATGGAAGGCTAGAGGGGGGTGAGAGAGAGAATTTTGGTGTTGAACATGGTGCTGCTGAAATTTGAGACCCCACGGTCTGCCACTGCTTCCAAACTTGCTGATGTTCTCGATCTGAATGTGCTCTAATTGCTTGCTATCTTTCCAGGCCCAGAGATGGTCCCTGCTGCTAGTCTGGCTCTTCTCCAGTTCTGGAAATTGAAAAGCAAAACAAACAAAAGGAAATAAATGATTGTTAAGCTTTTGTTAATTTCTACCCTTTGTTTTCTCGTCGATACTTCCAGCTAGCCTGGCTCAGTCTTTTCACGCTCAAAAGAGCATGCATTTTTTTGCCTTGCAGGATGATTGTTACCAAAAGACAAGAGATCTTTCAGCTGAGTAGGAGACCACCTGCTTTGCCCACAAAAGGTCCCAAGTTCAAGCCCCAGCATCTACCATTAGAAGGATCAAAGGGCAGCTGCCCCAGAACATGCACAGATTGCCTTTGACTTTACCCTGAATACCCACCCCAACACAGAGAAGCCATCAATTAGCACTTGATCTGCATGCAGAAAGTCCCTGGGTCTCCAGCTAAAAATATCAGGTGAAGAATCATTCTCTGTCTGAGCTGCTGCCGATTAGAGTAGGCATCACTGAATACAATGGCTAATTGTGTTCCTTCTGTCCATGTAAGAGCCGGAGGTTTCTAGCACACACTCCTGTCCATCCTCCATTCAGTCATGGAAAAGGCATATGTCTGAACACATAATATAAAGAGCTGTTATGAAAAACAAGGCACTTAAATAGTACACTTTATTTGCAGGGTATACATTTTCCAGCCAGGCAAAGAATGAGAAAGACGCAGAGTAGAGCTGGTGGCCTAGGGAGAGGTTATTTGATCCAGGGGCCATAGAAATACCTGGAGGACCACATTTACCCCCTGGTCCTGATATACCCCACCCCTGATTTAAAGGGAATTTTGACTGTGCAATGAAATATCACCTTGTTCTGCATTTACACTGTTCCTGTTTGCTCCAGTAATTATCCTTTTAACTTGCTTTTCCTTAGTTTTATAGATCTGCCCCAGTTTATTTATATCCCTCCATCCATAATGATTCTGGTCCCATTACTCACGGCAAAACACCAGGAAATGTTCCGTTTCCCAATTTACGGTCGCAATTATGATATCTGACGGAAACAAATGCAGCTGCCTTCCATTTGAAGCCATATTTTGATCACAATAATTAAGAGAAAGAGAGAGCAACTTCGTGGCATGGCATGTGTTAGATGAATTAATGTAATGTTATGGCTGTATTAAAAGGAGGGGGGTAGAGAGAGCATATACCAAAAAAAAAGTCTGAGATCAACAATGGGAACAAAGAAATGCATCATTTTAACCCCTTTGGGCCTCTTCTGAAATCTGCTGTTTTCATGCAAAGCCGCTATGCTGTTATAGTAACAGTTAAACTGCCCTATTGAGTCTAATATCTGTTCCACCCTCTTTCCATTTATGCTTCTCCCCCCCCCCCCCCGAGTCTCTTTCCACAAAATTGCTAGTTATGGAAATGTTTGTGTGCAAACAAGAATGAAGGGTTTCTGTGTGTTTTGTCACTTCATATTCCAGCCTGCCTGTCTGAATGAGCAGGGACAGCTGAAACCCAGATGATGATATTATAATCATCCTTCCAATTGCATCTTCTAAACCTGATAACAAATTGTGTCTTCTCTCTCTCTCTCTCTCTTTCTCTCTCTGTCTCTCTGTCTCTCCCCCTTCCCTCTTTATCTCTGCAAGGAAGAGCGTGCACAGGGCGGTTTTGTATTAATGATGACAAAGGCGGCTTTGTGGGAGCTGGCACTTCTAGGAACAATCACTAGGAACAATCACAGACCTTTCATGAATGGTGGGGATCATTCAATTAGTTTTAATTTGTTGGTGGAACGACAGAAGGCTAAAAATTTTGACTTGCTTGTCTTTGCTGCAAAGCAACGACAGGCAAAAGCCTGTGCTCTGGGCTTTGTTGTGCTCGCCACCGTGAAGTTCCTCGCTGGTTTATGAGCTGCTTTTTCTCAATACCCCATGAAGCAATGTCTCAAGAATCCTCCATCTTTCCACAAAGGGATTGGCTAATTCAATTCATTCATTCAGAGTTAACTTAATGCTAAACTGTCAGTCCCAGGAACTGGAAGTCTTGGATTGATCAAAAGTGTCACGCCGAGGGGAATAGCAACTCAGGCATTTCTCTTACTCACAACTTTACTAGATTTTGGGGCCCACTGTGGAATTCAGATTTTTATTCATAGGTAATTGTGTTCCAAGACTGTGGGAAGCTTACCAGAATCTACATTTTTTCTCCTTGGTACTTTTATTCAGCAAATACTCTCTTGTCGTTTTTTAAAAATGATATTCTTGTGATCTCATGTGGAACAACTAGCTAAAAACTTCCTAAACCACAGAGGTATGTGGGCAAAATTTCCATGCATGAAAATGCTGAGGAACTGTAGCTGAACTGAGACATTGCCAATATCAGAAGGTGTGAGGGGAGGAGTAGGACCTCTAGTGGGGGACACACACTGTGCTCCTTCTGGGGTGGTTTGTCCACTTTTGTACTTAGCTCTCACTTGTGGCTCCTAGGAGCTGTCAGCATGTGACAGCAGCCACACCCTGGGAATGGCTTTGACTGGCCGGTTAAACCAAGTGAGGGTAGCTGATGGGTCTTGAACCTTCAGTGAGTTAGGAGCTTCCCCTGCATGCAAAGACAGGCTCTGGCAGACAAGACTAAAAGTGGGTTCAACAGTCAAGGAGGAGGCTTCTGCATATGCTGGGTAGAGGAAGTGAGGGGCAAATGGGGCTCATCAACCTGGGAAGATAGCCCATCTAGGAGAAAGAAGGAAAACTCTGATCCTAAACTTCCATTGCCTTCTGGAGAAAAAGGCTACGGAGTAAACCCTACACAAATCCAGAGTGGAGTTACAAAGACAGTTGGGTGGAATCTTGTATGCCTCCTCCTGGCAATTCCTGCAGCCAAGCTGGTGCCAAACATATTGCGCTGCTTTCCTTTGGACCACATGAGCAAGGCTGAGAGAGGGGTCTTGTCATCTGGACAATCCAGGACCTCCATACACACTGCCCAGGCTTGCACCCCAGGGAGATCACTTGGTGCTGCTATTGCAGAGGTTTAACTCCACCCCTGGAAGTGTACTCCACTGTCTCTTGAGATGGATGGATGCCAACAACACAGGATAAAGAGTAAAGGTAAAGGGACCCCTGACCATTAGGTCCAGTCGTGGCCGACTCTGGGGTTGTGGCACTCATCTTGCTTTATTGGCTGAGGGAGCTTCCGAGTCATGTACAGCTTCCGGGTCATGTGGCCAGCATGGCTTCTGACAAACTGGAGCAGTGCACAGAAACGGTGTTTACCTTCCCGCCAGAGCTGTACCTATTTATCTACTTGCACTTTGACGTGTTTTCGAACTGCTAGGTTGGCAGGAGCAGGGACCGAGCAATGGGAGCTCACCCCGTCGCGGGGATTCGAACTGCCAGCCTTCTGATTGGCAAGCCCTAGGCTCTGTGGTTTAACCCACAGCGCCACCTGCGTCCCATAACAACACAGGGTAGGCAATGCTAATCTTTTTCAACCCATGTCCACATTTGGAATTTTGTGTGAAAGACATGGGTGCCCCCTCTCTGTCCCCCATGATCAGCCTCCCCAGAGAACCTGAAAAAAGAGAGAGTGGGTGCACAGCCACTCACTTTGCATCTACAAGTGATCTCTCGATATATCTCTCTCTCTAGTGTGTGTGGACCAGCTCCAGTAGAATTAATCTGAGTATTGAAAAGTGCATAGATATGAAAGACAAAGTGGGAAAGAGTGTCACTCTTGGCACTTCCTCCTTCAGCTCTGTAAACTTTTCAAGGGAGAAAAAGAAATAGCAGTGAAGGACCTCCTTCAATTCAAGCACTTCTTCCCAGGCATCTTGCATATCCCTAGATGATGGAATACATGCTTTATGCAACTTCAGGACACCATCCTAATAGTAAACATTGGAAGAGCATGCTGCATGTATCTGTTCTCAGACCCAGCTCACCAAACATCCATATTTGTTCTGTAAACCAGGAATGGAGAATGTTTGGCCCTCCAGATTTTGTTGGCCTCCCATATCCCATCACCTCCAGCCAGAACTGCCAAAGACCAGGGATGCTATAGTCCATCAATGAATGGGCAGGGGTCATAGATACCCAATCCCTAGTGTAAACACTCTTGCTCACTCTGTCCCTCTCCCCATCTCTCTCTCTGTCACACACAAACATTGTCCACCAATAGCATCAAATCCAGCTCAGACCTCTTCACCCATATAGTTTTGATTCCAAGACCAATTCCCTCCCCCTTTCTTTCTTTTTTACTATCCCACCTCATCTGTAGGAAATTTAAGTGTCATGAGCTCAGAGATGGAACTACTTGACTTGATGGATAGAAACGACTTGACTGAAATGAGCAGTGGGCATATTTTCAAGGGAAGCAAAGACTCTCTTGATTCAAATGGGAATCAGAGGCAGAAAGAGAGTGCAATGGAAACTCAGACAAATCAAACCGAGAGTTTTCAGATGCTGCCACTGTTTGCTTTATAGGCAAAAAGAAAAGTCCTGCCGCCCTGGGTGCCTTAATAGTTATCTCATCCATCCTCCCACTGTGTCAATAGAGTCCTGAGATGCTTTCTCAGTGTTTACTGCCCAAATTGCTCTGGCTGCCATTGCATCTATCATGACTCCCACATTCTTCACTTAGTCCCTGTGCTCTAGCTTCATTTCTTCATTATACATATTATAAGTGGGAGGATGGAAAAAGGTTCAGGGAGAGTTTGAGCCACTTCTGTCTGCATGTCATCCTGTCCCCATCAGTCTAGCCTCCCAATTTATATGACTGGATTCCCTCTGTGATCCTCTATCTTCTGCATAGCCATTTCTAATACGTCAATTTATTTCTATCAATCCAAACCCAACTATCTTCCATCTGTCTACTATTTCTGCAGTGAACATGCTCATCTCTTGCTTTGGGGGATGTGTCTGTACATTTTCCCTGTTCTGCTCACACCCTTGTTTAATCCAGTTTTGGCCCCTGGTTCAGATTTGGAATGGTGAGGCCCTCTCTGCTACTTTGGTGAGTCAACTCTTGACGTATTGGATTTCCTGGGCCACGAGTGCCAGCTCTAGCTAGTAACAGTCACTTAATTAAATCCTCCAGATCTAGTTGCAAAGGAGGGGAGTAAAATGTCTTTGCCTGGTTTGTATTGGTTTGCTGGGATTTGTGTCTTCTTTCTACCAGGATAACAGGGGTTATGAAGAGCTGTCCATCAGCACCAGTCAGAATTCTCTGATTAAAAAAACAAAAGCTGAGGTGGGAGCTGTCTATCAGCACCATATTTTGAGCAGTCATGGTTTCCACTTCCACCCATCCTTAAGGAGAAAGAGAGAACAAAAGTGACTAGATCTGACACAAGTACACAATGTTCCCATTACATATCTAGCACAGATAGAAAGGAAGACCAGCAATAAAACCAGTCAGTAAAAAGAACAACCAATTAAATCTTATCAATATGAGCAACAACGACTTCAGATAAACTCACAGGCCTGTCTAAATAACAATAAAAAAGCTCTTTTTACCTGCTGACAGATATGGCAGGAATGTGGAACTGGATCTGACTGGTAGACCAGATCCTGACCTCCAACAAGCCTTGTAAACCATTTTGACAAGTGGGCAGTCTGAAGTTGCTGTGGCATCAGTTGAGACATTTTTCTTTGCTTGTGCGGTTTGGTTTCAAACTGCATGGGCACATGCACAGGTGATTTCAAGTGTTGGTGATAAGCTGATTGGTGGCACCTTTAAACAGCTCACTTCCTTTTCTCAGGTGGTTTGAAATAAAACTATACAGGCAAAGGCACAGGGTTTGTTGATGATGTGTTAGTATTAATTAATTAATTCATTCATTCATTCATTTCCTGCCTTTCCCCTAGAACCAGGTCTGGAGGTGGCTCACAGAAATGAAAGCTTGTCTAGGCCTAGTTAGGCTCATAGGTTGAAAGTTCCCCACCCCTGAGATAGAGAGATAGGAAGAGCTTCCTTGGAGAATTGCTCCAGTTGTTTCAATACTTTGTCCAGGCTACTGAGAAGCACATAGGATAATTGTTGGGTGGAGAGAAGTCCCTTTCTCAAACATCTCAAATTTCTCTCAGGTTTGCATGGGAGTTGAAAATTCTTCAGGTAACCTACCCCCAAATTGTTTAAGGCTTCATAAGCCAAAACTAGCACTTTGAACTGTGACCAAAAACCAACCGGTAGCCAATGAACATTGGCTAAAACATTGTCTCATCTTTATATATTTAATTTCTTACTAATTCACCCGTTGGAACTCCATTATATATCATAGAGGGCACTATCTTTGTGGTCTCTTGAGGGACTGTTGAAGACTTCCCTCTTCCCTCTTCCCTCTGTTGAAGACTTCCCTCTTCCAACCAGCCTTTTAAGTGGATATATTTATCCCAGTCTTTATCTTCATTGGCCTAGGAATTGTCTTTCTAAATGCTTTCATTGTTGATGTTTCCATTGTGAAATTGCTTGGGGATGTTTTATGGAAAGTGATTCGTGAACGAAATAAAGAAATGCAGAAAGTTCTGAGCCAGCTGGAGTTTCAGAATCGTCTTCAAAGGCAAACCCATGTAGAGTAATCCAAGGCATAGTCTTATGTATGTCCATGTTAGTTTTTGCAGGGATATCTGCAGCAACCCTTTAGCATGACACTTCCAGAGGCCCCTTGTATTTCCTAATGACTATCGAAGTTGAGTGTGCTTTGATGTAATCTGTGAGCACATTAAATCTGCACAACTCACCATCCTTAGAATCTTGACTTTTATTTTATTTATTAAAAAATAAGTAAAAATGGTTTCTAACCCTAAATACTTGCAGGGAGGAATTTTAATCCACACAGATAATGCCAGACGATTCAATAACAATTTTACTGAATGGTAGGGTTGCCATATGTCCTCTTTTTTCAGGACACGTCCTCATTTTCATGGGTATATAAAAATGAGAGTCATCATAGTGATCCATAGTGAAAACTAGAAGTTGGCAAATGTGTCCCTTTTTTTGCTCTTCAAAATATGGCAACCTCACTGAATGGTCTCACTTATTTGCTTTCTGTATTTTCCCTTTCCCCTCCCCAACACCTTTATTCTGAGGTCCAGTGCCCAGGGCCTTCTGGCTGTTCCCTCACTACGAGAAGCAAAGTTACAGGGAACCAGGCAGAGGGCCTTTTCAGCCGTGGCACCTGCCCTGTGAAACACCCTCCCATCAGATGTCAAGGAAATAAACACCTACCTGACTTTTAGAAGACATCTGAAGGCAGCCTTGTTTAGGGAAGTTTTTAATGACTGATGTTTTAATGTATTTTTAATCTTCAGATGGAAGCTTCCCAGAGTGGCTGGGGAAACCCAGCCAGATGGGTGGGATAGAAATATATTATTATTATTATTATTATTATTATTATTATTATTATTATTAGCTGATCTACTCACTTTGCTAGAGCTTTAATTTATTCTCTTTTTTAAAAAATCAATGAAGAGATTCATTGTAACCCCCAAAATGTAAGTCTGAAAGGAGAGCAGCTGAATATTTTACCTGCATGAAGAATGGAGGGTCTTAGACAACTTTGTGAGCCATCTGAAATCACTCATAGTTACTAACCACTCTTCAGCAGACTTCAGCTCTTAAAACCCCTGATAGAGTCCTTCCAATGCAGATAGATTAATACCAAGGATGGATGGTGTTTCTTCTTCTTCTTCTTCTTCTTCTTCTTCTTCTTCTTCTTCTTCTTCTTCTTCTTCTTCTTCTTCTAAATCTACACTGGCAACTCCCCCCCCCTTGCATGAGCAAAATAAAAACAGTGACTACACCCCCCCCAAGATAATAAAGTCTTCCATACAATGGAAAATTACCACAATGTTTGAATATCACATCAGATTAGGTGGAGAAGAGCAAGCTGACATTAAAATAAATTAGCCAATCATATCCCTCCCCCCTACAATTTTCCTTTCCATTTCTTCTAGTGTCTGCATTTTGATAACTCATCTGAACACAGATTTTCTAACACAAGGAGGGGTAATTTTCTATGCAGTTCAGGTTCTGACAGCAAGGCAAAGGGTTTTGTTTTTTTTCTTTTTAAACCACTCACACATACCTCCAGCAAAAGAAGCCGAGGAGGAGACAATCTAGTTTGAAAGAGAATGAGAGATAAAGATGATTGACTCCTCTGATGGCTTCTCCATCATGATGACACCTCATTTGAGCTGGTCAATGCAAACTGATTGTTAATCTCCGCCATGTGAGGTCAACCTGGTTTAAGAGGACCACACTGCAGATGCTCTGCTCTGCCCATCATTGCTCCAAATCAGCAACCATAATCTCTCCCAGATCAGAACTTGTTTCCCATTATCTACTTGGTGTTGGCCGATGATATATGAAGCAATTTCAGCCCCGACAGTTGTGTTGGGTGCGTGCTCACAGGCTAGCCTGTGAAATCTATATACTTCCGTTTTTCCTCCTCCCCCCCCCTCTTTTAGCTAGGAGCAATATTTTTTAAGCTAAAAGGAGTTTTCAAAGAGGAGATACCATAACTCATCTTTATAGTCCTGCACAATCCGTTCATTTAGACACTGAATTTCCTCTCCATTATGCCACCATCTGAATGCATTAATCTGCTCATTGAGTAGTGGCTGCTTGATGGGGTTGTTGGAAGGAGCAAAGCGAAGGTTGGGGATTATTTGTTTCCATGTTGTCATTCAGCAAGCCTCTAAAAGTATTTAACCCTGTCCATAAACCCCGAGAGCCTGAAGAATGCACATTTGGTGTGCAGTGGCAAAAGGGAGAGTCAGAGGCAGGCAGACCCAATTTAAAGATGGAGTACCTGGTCTCTACTCCAAAATCCATGCAGTAATCTGCCGGAGTTGGAGCCAGAGGTAGGACTTGGACAGGAGCCTATTGCAAACCAAGCAGAAGGTACTGCTCCATAGATGAGCACAGGCAGATGGTCAAGTCCATAGCATTTATGCACTAAGCTTCATTGTGCCTCCACATCACAGGAGATGATTGTCAGGGTGGAGTTACAGGCAGCTGTCAGAATGCAACCAGGAGCCAAGAATTGTGCTAGGTTAAAAGTGCAGAACCTTTTTCATCCTAAGGACCACATCCTATTCCAGAAGCAAAAATGGGTGGAGCAATTGATATAAATGTTACCTTTGCATGGTAGGCTAGTTTCTACACATTCACATACCCCTCTCTATTCTTACTCCAGGAAAGCAAAAGACATTACTCATTGACGCTCAGGTTGCGCTCAGGTTGCGAATGTGATCTGTGCGGGATGCACGTTCACAACCCAGAGCATTCGCAACCCGCAGCGGCACGTCTGTGCACGCGCAGGTTGCAATTTGGTGCTTCTGCACATGTGCAAAGCGTGATTTAGCACTTCTGCGCATGCACGACCGCCGAAACCGGGAAGTAACCCGTTCCGGTACTTCCAGGTTTCAACGATCCATAACCCCCAAAAAACACAACCTGAAGCGTCTGTGAAGCAGAGTCGGTAAGAGCTGTGGCCTGAGGACAGTTCCAAGGCCCAGATAAAGAGACCCGGAGGGCCACATGTTGTCCCTGGGCCTACGGTGCTTTTATCCCTACCCCACTTCTACTCTAGTGGAGATCAAGACAACTGACAATTCCAAGGAGCAGACCAGAACACAACAGAGCCAATAAGCTTTGTTGCTGCCCAGTCAGAGTCTTGGCCTAAACAGGAAGCCTCTTCTGGTCTAGAAGGACTCATAGGCCAGCCAGGATCACTGGCACCAACTCCAAGGGGCCCTGGGGGCCCAGGCACCCACAATTTGTGGGGGGGGAGGTGCCCAACCTTCTCCCCCTGCTCTGGCTACCCAAAAGTTGACAAAGTGTCTACACATATATGGGCATTTTTCCACCCAGGTGAGTAAGAGAGATCAACATAGTTCCAATGACACATTCCAGTCGTCGGAAAAAAAGCACTTGAGGAGGGTGTGGAGCAAGGCAGATCAGGATTATAGCCTGTAAAGAATGAGATTCTTTCATGAGGAATACCAGGGGTCAAACTTAGGGACATGGACATGGCTTAGTAATAGAGCATCTGCTTTGCAAGGTCCCAGTTGAATCCCTGGCATCTCCAGGTAGAAAGGAATCCCACAGGAAATCCTGGAGAAAGGCAGCCAGTCAGTATTGTCAATACTGAATTTGAGGGGACAATGATCGGACTCAGTGTAAAATAGCTTCCTATGGGTTAAACCACAGAGCCTAGGGCTTGCCGATCAGAAGGTCGGCAGTTCGAATCCCCGCAACGAGGTGAGCTCCCGTTGCTCGGTCCCAGCTCCTGCCAACCTAGCAGTTCAAAAGCACATCAAAGTGCAAGTAGATAAATAGGTACCGCTCCGGTGGGAAGGTAAACGGCATTTCCATGGCTTAGTCATGCTGGCCACATGACCCGGAAGCTGTACGCCGGCTCCCTCGGCCAATAAAGTGAGATGAGTGCTGCAACCCCAGAGTCGGTCACGACTGGACCTAATGGTCAGGGGTCCCTTTACCTTTACCTATGGCTTTAAGTCTTTAGGAAAAAGCTATAGTTCAGTGCTGGAGCATCTTCTGTGCATGCAGAAGTTCCCAAGCTCAATCTCCAATGGCATCTCAGAGCTGGGAAAGACCCCTACTTGAAACCCTGGAGAGCTGCGGCTAGTCAGTGTGGACAATACTGGGCTAGATGGACCAAAGGACTGATTCAGTATAAGGCAACTGCCTACATTACTAGGTTGTGTGTGCAAAGTATACGATTTATCACTGAGCCATGGCCCTTCTTCAACCATTTGGGATGGTGCTGTGTTTTCTCTTTTAATGCATGCTGCATTTGACAGTGTTCCCTCCTCTGACTCTTTTCACAGCAACCAAAGCAAAACAAATACATTTGCATCCTTCTGGTGGTTGTCCTGATTGCTCACAGGAGAAATAATGAAACGTATTATTTTTTTCTAAAGAGAGAGAGAGAGAGAGAGTTGTTCCCATCCAAACGGTCTTAAAAATTAAACAAAGCTATGGCAGGCTTCCTCTCCCCCAAACAGCATTTTTGTCTTTGGTGTTGATTTTCCACTGTAGCTCTTTCTCTTGTAAATACGACGGCACTGCCTTAGTGCTGTGTAAATGTCACGTTGAATAGCAAATTTATACAAAAAATTTGGAAATAGATAGCAGGATGTAAAACAGGATTACAAGCCCGTAATACAATGAGAAGAGATTAAACATTCAGGGAAGAGATCAAAGTAAATTTAGGGAGCAAATAAAACATTTTCGGATGGGAAGTTTGCTTTTAAAAGGGGGAAGTGTATGTCAAGATCAGGTGGTGGTATTTGCAGGACAAGACATCAAACACAGGGGAGAAGGCAGGGAAATGAACAGCCTGGCATGATATCTGGTATTTATTCAACAAAATAGCCACCTAATGTCAGGCTTCTGGACAATGATCAGGAAAGGGTTATTTACCTCCTGTATCATCTGGGCTGAGAGTCAGGCATGCTTCCCCAGCCTTATGTCCTCTAGATGCTACTCCTGTCATCCCTCACAATTGGCAATACTGTCTGGGGCTGATGGGTAGTGCCGGATTAAACCCTGTGGAGCAAGAGTCCTGTCTAAGATCCCACTGATGGTTGTAGTAACATGATGTTCACCTGAAATATAAGGTGAGCAATGCACTTACTGCCACCACACACCCCAAGTTCTTCTCCAACCCAGATTTTTAATCCGGGATGGAGAAGACCCTGCTCCACCTACTCACCAGCTTGCCTCCAACTGGAACTAACCTGTGGCTCTCCAGATGTAGTCAGACTCCAGCCAGCTTAGTCTGGGATGATGGAGTAGTAGTGATGGAGTGATGGAGTATTAATCAAAAACATCCAGAGGGCACAAGGTTGGGGAAAGCTGTTTTGGGAAACAGTCCCAAAAACAATAGGAGAGGAATGTTGATCAGGTGCATGTGGGTCAGGATGAAAACACCCAACTTGAAGACCAAGGGAGAAATGCATCTACAGTGGTACCTCGGGTTACATACACTTCAGGTTACATACGCTTCAGGTTACAGACTCCGCTAACCCAGAAATGGTGCTTCAGGTTAAGAACTTTGCTTCAGGATGAGAACAGAAATCGTGCTCCGGCAGCGTGGCAGCAGCAGGAGGCCCCATTAGCTAAAGTGGTGCTTCAGGTTAAGAACAGTTTCAGGTTAAGTACGGACCTCCGGAACGAATTAAGTACTTAACCCGAGGTACCACTGTATTGTATATTATTGAAAGTGATTTGTCTGTCTACCTGCTGTCTATAGGTTTGGCTGCCTGTTGACACATCATCACCAAATTCAAAACAAGGGTTCCCAGTGTGGAGGTGGGGTTTTAAAAATTAATGTTGGGCCACCGAGTGCCATTTGAATCAAGATGGCGGACCAAATATGAATTTGGTACGAGTTTGCCCATTTTTTGGATAGGTTTGGCTACCTCTCAAGATATTGTTGCCAAACTCAGCGCATGGATTTCCGAGATGGGGGAAGCAGTTTTTATCAGTATGCAGATGCTGGGTGCCTTTTTGATTCAAGATAGTGGACCAAAATGTGACTTTGGCATGAATTCCCCTGATTTTGGACATGATGAGTCCAAACTCACTATCCAGTTAAAAATCACAAATTGGGAGGTTTCTAAAAATTCACACACACACACACACACACACACACACACACACACAGATAGTTTGACCAAAGTCCTTGGAGGATATATATATTTTTATCAAGCACAGCTCCAGACTGAAATAATTATTATTCTAATTACACAGAAAAGGGCTCAGAGGATAATGCCATGGGTCTGTGCTTTCCTCAGTCTGATGCTCCCTCTCCCTGCCACATCCAGCCTCATGATCTAAGATGATGGATGGGGTCCCCACAGAAGCAATGGGATGAAGCCCAGAAACAAAACCCCTTTGCCGATGTTCTTAATTAGATTCGGTGTCCTTACGGCCACCCCGATTCCACTGACATGTCTCCCCAGCTGAATTAGAATCCACAGCAGATAAAACAAGCAAGCCAAGATCAATTTTAATTTGTTCAAAGCGCGGTGCATTTTGTCTCACCTGACACAGGTTCTTCGGGAAGCCATCCTTTAATGTCATGAGGAACCTGAGGGCCAATTTGCAGGATCAATACCTGAGAGACCATTAACGTGTCAGGTTACCACATCATAGAGGTCTGTGTGACATCACTGGCTGCTCTGGTAATAGAAGGGTCGACTGATCCTTATACCCAGAAGAGTTTAATCGTATGGTAAACATTCCCCCCTATGCTCAGAACATTCGTGGTTGGCAACCCATTTTAACAGGGATGATATTTGCAAGGTTTGGCACCATCAGCCGCACACCCCAGAGATGATAAAGAAAATGAAATAGAAGATTCCAGGCCAAAGGTCTCTGCAATAAAACAAAAAGTTTTCAAATGGTGGCAAAAGACTACTGGGGTTGGAACTAAATCAGGGTGGGAAACGCTTTTCAGCCTGGAGGCTCCATTCTCTCGTGGGAAGCAGATGCCAGTGGTGTGTGAAGGGGCATGGAAAAAGTGCGCAGAACAAAGCATGCAACTCTTTACTGTGTACAATATGCTTCATTTCACCCACACAAAGTTAGAGGTTCCAACAGAAACCCTTCATAAGAACGATCCATCTTGAATCAGACCATTGGTCCACCTTGAACAGTCTTATCAATACCTGCATAATAGCTCAGTCGGTAGAGCATGAGACTCTTAACCTCTGGGCTGTGGGTTTGAGCCCTGCATTGGGCAAAAGATTCCTGCATTGCAGGGGTTGGACTAGGTGACCATTGGGGTCCCTTCCAAATCTACAATTCTGTGATTCTTTACTGACAGGCAGCAGCAGCAGCAGCACTCCAGTGTTTCAGTTAGAGGCCCCTCCCAGCCCAACCTGGAGATGCCAAGGATGGGACCAGGGATCTTTGGCATGCAAAGCATATGCTCTATGACTGGGCTATTGTCCTTCATCTAAAAAGGGGGGGGTAAGGTTCTAGTCCTCATGCTGCTGGGTAAAGGGCTGAATTGAATAGGAACATAGCAAGCTGCCTTGTGCTGACTCTACAAAACAGCTGTTTGTATAGGCTGGGGAGAGCGATTTTGATGGGCAGGAATTGGTACAGGGAGAGACATCCCCATACAATCATCTCCCCATGTTAATCAGGTTCCCCATAAAACAGTGTGACTTTAACGGGGAGGAAGGTACTCAGGGGAAAGTCTCCCCCAACCACCTTTGTACCCATCTCAACTCTCCAAACAACTGTTTGCGTGGCAAGTTTCCTCCCCCAGTGAAATGAAGACACGGACACAATGATATAAGGTTAATGGGCATAAAAGGCCACAACTTTATTGATTACGGAAATTGAAGGTATTGGCCTTAGGCATTGGCTCCTATAGACTACCCGGCATGGTGACCGGGAAGGGTTGAACACAAACCGCGGGAGTCCTGTTGAAGTACGCCAACTAGGATCCCACGGGTGTCACCGCTCGGGGGCGTGCCGGGGGCCCTACCTCACAAGGCTTTGGACAAGGCCACCCCCCCCCCGGAGTCCTCTACCGGACTACCCCTTCACATTGGGGGAAGGTGATGGCGCTTCCTTCCCCCCCTCCATTTGTCTAACAATTGCCCCATGCCAATGCCTAACCGCCAATACCGAGAAAGTTGTGACGATTGCTACGAGGTAGGCGAAAAAACCAAAAGGCAGGAAATTGCGCCAACCTGGAAAAATTCCTACCAGGCCCCTTGTGGCGACCAACCGGAGTCCATAGCAAGGCCAAGTCTAGCTAACCTAAGGGTGGGTGGGATGGGAAAACCGCTCATCAGCTGGGCAAGGGGGAAAAGAGGGCGGTCCCCGGGCGTGCCTGGACCTAAATAGCCAGGGCCACGCCTCCCCCGCCCGCCCATTGGCGGGCTGGGTTGCAGACATGCCCAGGGATTCCCCCAAGTCTTGCGGGGGCGAGGGAAGCCCCCGCGAGTGTGAGAGGGTCCTGCCCGCAACACCCCCTCCGCTGCAGGCGCGGAAAGGGCTTTGGTGAGTTTGGAAGAGTGCAATGTCTCCCTGCTGAAGTAGAATAGCATCTGTCCTCCTCTGCCCCATTTGGAGAAATGTTTGAAAATGAAGATCCCACTGGCTGCTGCTGACATAGTAGAATTATCATAGAATAGTAGGGTTGGAAGGGACCACAATGGTCATCTAGTCCAACCCCCTGCAATGCAGGAATCTTTTTGCCCAACATGGGGCTCGAACGCACAACCCCAAGATGAAGAATCTCTTGTTCTACCAACTGAGCTATCATCTTGGCTTTCAAAGTGCTCCGCCCCACACTCCATGCTGGGTTGGGGAGGGTCCTGCCCATCTTTGCCACATTGAGGAGAGACTTGTATTTATATATGCACACATCCAGGCCATGCCCCTGCCATGAGACCAAGGAGTACTTATCCACTCTTCCTCCCTCCCTCAGGGGCAAAAAAGTTTGTTATTAGATCATTATACAGTGGTACCTCTGGTTGTGAATGGGATCTGTTCCGGAGCCCCGTTCGCAACCTGAAAGGAAAGCAACCCACGTCTGCGTATGTGCGGGTAGCGATTTGTCGCTTCTGCACATGCGCGTGATATCATTTTGTGCATCTGCACATGTGCGAGCAGTGAAACCTGGAAGTAACCTTTTCCGGTACTTCCAGGTTGCCACGGGACGCAACCTGAAAAGACATAACCTGAACCGAATGTAACAAGAGGTATGACTGTATTGTAAAGTTGGAAGGGACCTCAGGGGTCATCTACTCCAAACCCCTGCAATGCAGGAATCCTTTACCCAGCAGGGGACTTGAACTCGCAACCCAGAGATTAAGAGTCTCATGCTCTACCAACTGAGCTATGCCAGGCCCCTGTGCCTTGTCTACCTGTGCCTTGAAACGTAGAGATGCCCAGTCCAGTTAGTGGCTCATTCCTTGTGGACTTTGGGGTGAGTGGGGAATATAGCCATGCTGCATTATATTACAGCATGTCTTACAAGGAACGGCTGAAAGAGCTGTGTGTGTTTATCCTGGAGAAGAGAAGATTAAGGAGAGGTATGTTAGCAGTCTTCCAATACCTGAAGGGCTGTCACAGCAGACTTGTTCTCTGCTCCTCCAGAGAGCAGAGGTAGAACTGATCGGTGGAAATTGCAAGAAGCCTATTTCAGCAAAACACGAGGAGAAACATCCTGGTAGGGATTATGGGGGAGAAATTTGATTCAGTTTGTATTTAATGCTGAATCTATCAAAATCACACTCCTAAATAACATGAGAACCAAAGCACAGACAGCCTATGAAATTCACACTTTACTGACTTTTGCGATGCAATTATCTAACCAGCCAATGTTGTGTGTGTGTGCATGCGTGCAAAAAATGCATCTATTAGTAAAACAACCTACAAAAATTAAGCATAGAATCATAGGATTGTAGAGTTGGACTGGATCCCAAGGGTCAGTGCAGAAATCACAGCTAAAGGACCCATGACAGATGGCCACCCAACCTCCATTTAAAAACCTGCAGCAAAGGACACCTGTCAAACAACTCCTACCACAACAAAGGTCTTCCTAATGTTTAGTGGGAATCTCCTTTCTTGTAATTTAAATCCATTGGTTTGGGTCCTCTGGAGCAACAGAAAACAAACTTCCATGTGACAGACCTTCAGGTATTTGAAGATAGCTATCATATTACCTCTTCTCTTCTCCAGGCTAAACATACCCAACTCCCTCGACCATTACTCATAAGGCTTGGTTTCCAGATCCTTAAACATCTTGGTTGCCCTCCTCTGCACAGATTCCAGTTCCCTAATATCCTTTCTCAACTGTGGTGCCCAGAACTGGACACAGGACTTCCCAGGTGGGGTCTGTCCAAGGCAGATCAAAGTGGTGCTCTTACTTCCTTTGATCTTGACACTATACTTCTATGCACTGCATTGTGGCAAATGGCTTGCAAAAATATGTAAATTGGTGAAAAGTGCATACAAAAATATGTTTGGAGAAATTCACACTAAAATGATGATGAATTATCATGAAGATTTCTTTTCCTTGGGAAAAAAGAGCACAAATTGTTAGAGAAATGTGGAGAGCTGAAGATTGGAAAAATGAGAACTGAAACTGATAGATCCATCCCCTCTTTGAATTACAAAAGTCGTTTAATAGCAATAGCCTCAGGAGCTGGTGGCATCTCCTTCAGGTAGGATATTTAGGCACAGACGGGATGGTCACCTATGGGGAGTGCAGTAATGATGAGATTCCTGCATTAAGCAAGCAGCTGATGTGGACAACCTTCAAAGTCACTTTTAACTCAAGGATTCCATAATTTTATACCAGTCTACTGAGAATGCCTCAAAATCTGGGAGAAACCAGGCCACCAGAGAAGAAGGCAGCCCAGCTGCTGGGAGATGGTTTCACTTTAATGCCTGACATGCTCAGCTTTGGATGTTCTATTCAAAAAGCAGAGAATTTGTTAAGCAGATGAAGAGAATCAGCAGTGGGGAGATACAATAGCAGAGGAGGATTAGGCCTGGAGTAAGTGTCTGCGCTTGGAAGAATTAATCAGGAGGCTGTGATGGATTTTACATGGTGAAAGGGATTTGCTGAATGAACGCCTTAAGTGAAATGAAATTAGTCCCACTCCTGCTGTCACAGAAGGAGAGGACTGGAGTCCCCACTGGAAAAAGCAACATTGTCACCAGTCGGAGCCCTGATCCTTAGGCAGAGGTGCAAAAACTCAAAATGTGCCCCCCCCCCAGACCTCCCTTTCTGGCCCTCAAGGTTCTGTCTAGCTAATGTTCTTTCTCCTTAGCCCACAGCTCTCACTGGGCCCTCTTCTTCACTGGAATATGCCTGTGAAGTGTGATTATGCTTCTTGGCTTTCTTGCATGGATGGAGAGATGTACATCTGGGAGGAAGATGTAGAACTGTTGGGCTTTTGCATGGCTGGAAGGTAGCTGACTTTACCGTGGCAAAGGCCATACCAGTTGCTCTGTCCACTTTTGCCTCTGGCCCCATCCACCTCTAGCAGGAGCCCCTGCAAGGTTGCCCACAAGGGCATGTGTCCCTCAAGCTGAAAAAGCTGAGTTAGATCATTGATCCATCTAGCTCCATACTGTTTACACTGACTGGCTATGACTCCCTATGGTTTCAAGCAGGATCTTCTCCAGACCTACCTGGAGATACCAGGGATTGAACCTGAGTCCTTCTGCAAGCAAAGCAGATGCTCTACCACTGAGCTATGGCCCTTCCCCTGCCTTTATTTCTTCTCATTTGGTTGTCATTTCCCACAACACCTTTCTTTGCTCCTTGTGCTACTTCCCAGCATTCTGGGTCTTTTCACCCCATTTCCTTCTGTTAAGAAGCATATAACCAGCATCACAAGGAAACATGGTAGACAGAAATGGAGTCAACAAAAGCATCAGGTTCATGGCAAAGTTGATGCAACATCTGGTCAAGGAGGAACTTCATTATTTAATTGGGTTTCACTGCCCTGGTGCAGACGTTTTCAAACTGTGCCCCAGAGTTCCTCAACATCTCATGCAGGAGTCTTCAGTGAGAAGATCAATATTGACAGACAAGCTTTCTTGCTCTACAGATTATCTCCTACAAAATGTTGTAAGAGTGTGTATGGTGACCATGGAGCTCATGGAGTCCTGACCAGCACCCCAAGTGAACAAATACATGCTATAAGTGCCCGTAATAGCTCACTGTAATATGCAAGATAACCAAGGCAGACACTGGAGAGTCATGTCACTGGGAAAAGAGTTTTGATTTTAAAGATCAAATGTTTGGAAACATTTGGAAACAGCATGCTGCTGTTTCATTTCATAGGTTGAAAGAAGATTGCAAGCCACTCTAAAGACAAGAGGGACTCAACATTCTCCCTGGCACAAGGAATCCCTCAAATTAGAAGATTAGCCTTGGATGGAGTGGTTCTGGACAGAATTTCTTGCATAAAGGACTCCAACTCAGAGGAAGCCCAAGCACCCTCGATGGAATATATGTGTATCTGAAATGACAGGGAGATTATGCTCTGAAGGTGCAGCCAGATCCTTTCTTCATTGGTTTTGGAATTGGTTTGGGGCTGCAGAGGACTTTGACAGTGATGAATGGTTTGCTTCACAGACACTGTTGTGCAGACTCTTGTCCTAAGGATCTGGTGGTCTTTTTCATTATCATCATTTTATTAACTTCTAAGTGACAATAGGGCTTCCTTGCCACATTAGATTTTTGAATTTTCAGGAACGAGTGAGTTAGAGCTTTGGGTTGAGAACACCAGGGGCGGTGCCTCTCTGGGGCCATTACACCTGATGCTCATACCACCATCATTTTCTTAAACACCTGTCACTTAAGCCCTGCCTGCCCCCATATGACAGTCAAATTATTTCCCTATTACCTTGGTACTTTGGGACAGAAAAGTAGAAGTCCAATAATAGCAGGGCGGGGTGGAATTTGGAAGAAGGATTCAGCATACCAGATAAATGTTTTACGAAAGGCCTGGAGAACCAAGGTGACTTGGGGAAAAGATGATAATGAATTGTTGGCCAACCCACTGGTGGTGGACCCCTTTCATTCCCATTAATGTAACATTTATATTCCAGAATGATAAGCTGCTCATACAGGCATAATACAGCCTGTGATGCAGTGCACCTTACCATATAACCCTGCAACATTTCTGCTCCCAGCCACACCCAAAGTCTTCAATTTTCTCCAGTATATGTCTCATAAGGAAATCAGCCCTGAGTGCTCACTGGAAGGACAGATTGTAAAGCTGAGGCTCCAATACTTTGGTCACCTCATGAGAAGAGAAGACTCCCTGGAAAAGACCCTGATGTTGGGAAAGATTGAGGGCACAAGGAGAAGGGGACGACAAAGGACAAGATGGTTGGACAGTGTTCTCTAAGCTACCTGCATGAGTTGGACCAAGCTGCGGGAGGCGGTGGAGGACAGGAGTGCTTGGTGTGCTCTGGTCCATGGGGTCACGAAGAGTCGGGCACGACTAAACGACTAAACAACAACAACAACAACAATATGTCTCATTCAATCTTGCGGCCCCTTATTTCAAGAATTGTACACAGGACTCAAAAAATGCAGTCACACGATAGATTCCCCCTTTTTCTTTCTTCCCTCACTTGCCTTGGTTGTTTCCCTTTTTTAGAAATTTCAATTGTAAGCATTTCAGGGCAGGGACCTTCCTGTGCTATTCTTACTGGGTGACGGGCCCTCTCCTACCTCTGCTGCCCCACCTTTCCCATTATTTGCATTCCTGCTTTGTCTGGCCTTCTGCAGGCATGACAAAGGGCACCCTAATCTGCCCAATTAAAACAAATATGGGAAAGAAAGAAATTAATTACTTCGAGCCGACTTTTTCCATGCCCCACTTGGACTTCGCCTCTCCGAAAGGTTCTTATCCCAGCCAAAAGCTGGCTGGCACAATGCTCTTTACATACTAAGAGTAGTCTAATTCCCTGCCCGATAAAAGCAGGAGGGGAGATAAAAAGCCGTGCAGGCAAATAGGATTAGGCAGGTGTCAGAGGTGCCTAATTAGAAAGAATGATGGACTGGGTAGCAACACACAGGGGGAGGGAGCGACAAGCAGGCCGCCAGGGATCCCAATGGCCTCGTTTGCGAATCCTGGAAGCCGTACTGTACGCAACATGACAAATAAAGGGACATAAAAAATACACGGCTCTTTCCCTGTAGCTGGAGACGCTCTTGCCAGCACCATTTATCTGGGTGACAAAACCAAGTGTGGGTGGATCCTGGCAAATCCAGGCAAGGCCTCTTTCACTTCCTTCTCTGGATTCCTGTACCCCCTTCTCTCATTATAATTGTTTATTAAATTTGTAGGCCACCCTCCATCTGTAGATCTCAGGGCGGTTCTCTTCTTGACTCATCTCATCATCATCATCTATAGATAAAGAAAGAAAGAAAGAAAGAAAGAAAGAAAGAAAGAAAGAAAGAAAGAAAGAAAGAAAGAAAGAAAGAAAGAAAGATGATAGATGATAGATAGATATAGATATAGATATAGATATAGATATAGATATAGATATATAGAAATAGATATAGATATAGATATAGATATAGATATAGATATAGATATAGATATAGATATAGATATAGATATAGATAGAGTATTTTTCCGTCTAAAAGATGCCCCCATGTATAAGACGCCCCCTATTTTGGGGGACTCAGATTTAAGAAAATGGGGGGGAGATGGCCTAGAGTATAAGATGCCCCCTAATTTTTGACATTATTTTTAAGGAAACAAACCTTACACACACAGAAAAATACAGTGTGTGTGTGGGGAGAGAGAGAGAGAGATCTGCATTGGCTCCCAGTACATTTCCGAGCACAATGCAAAGTGTCGGTGCTGACTTTTAAAGCCCTAAACGTCCTCGGCCCAGTATAACTGAAGGAGCATCTCCACTGCCATCATTCAGCCCGGACACTGAGATCCAGCACTGAGGGCCTTCTGGCGGTTCCCTCATTGCAAGAAGTGAGGTTACAGGGAACCAGGCAGAGGGCCTTCTTGGTAGTGGCACCCGCCCTGTGAAATGCCCTCCCTTCTGATGTGAAGGAAATAAGCAGCTATCTTATCTTTAAAAGACATCTGAAGGCAGCCCTGTTTAGGGAAGTTTTTAATATTTAATGCTGTATTGTTTTTAACACTCAATTGGGAGCCGCCCAGAGTGGCTGGGGACTCAGCCAGATGGGCGGAGTTTAAATAAATTATTATTATTATTATTATTATTATTATTATTATTATTATTATTATTATTAGTATTCTAAGACATCAGCTTGGGAAAAATCAGAACTCCACTGCATAATCTGCCCCCATTTTTCTGTTCTCTTTTTAATTCTTATCTAAACCTGGGGGCATCCTACTAACATAGATAAAATAATGCAAGGAAATAAGATTCTGTTATGTGTTGCATGTGTCAGGGATTCTTTAGCTGTGCTTCCAGCATTGCAGGAGGTTGGACTCGATGACCCTTGGGGTCCCTTCCAGCTCTAGAATTCTGCTCCATGATTCTATGAGCACCTGCGGGTTGCAAAGTTGGAGACTGCTGGCATAGGATAAGGATGCTGAACCTCCTTCATATTTCTTCTCCTTCGACTTTATGACTGCACCCAAAGGAATGCATTTATGAGGCCTCTAGCAAATATAAAAAACAGGTAAGTAAAATTAACTTCTAATGAGCTCCATGTTCATCAGGCATCCCTTTGCTAAGAAAGCATGGTGAGTTGTTTAGCAAAGAACTGAGTCATAAGTGTCCTCTTCTGAACTCTTCAACTTGTCAGGTGCTCTCTTGCCAAATCTCCTCCCTCCCACAGCACAGCAAGCCTCAGTGCTCGCTTGATTACCACAAAAATAATGATTAGCAAGCCGCTTCGGACTTCAGGGGTCTCAAAGAAAGATGCGTTAATTCTTCAAAACCTTTGCGAGCTCCCTTTCAGATATATCAACCTGAAATGTAATTATCTCTGCAGCACTGGGTGTAAATCCAGGAGCATACACATCGAGATGATCTGCAGGGTGTTATTTTTACGGCATCATATATTAGATGTACAGCTTTAAGGTGTCCTTACCTGTTTAATTGCATGAGAGATTTGTATGTGCTAACAACCGCTTGTCGCGAGGATAACAGTAAAAGTATCCTCAAGAACTCTTTCATTCCACTCTGAGTTAAGCTTCCTGTCTCTCTTGAGAAATCAGCTCTGAGCAAAGGAGGGGACCCTATTCAATAGATCATACTGACAAAGAAGCAAACTTTTTCCCCTTCAGAGAAAGACAGCAAGACCAGCAACCCCAAGGGCAATCCTGCAACTTTCAAGTCCTTCTTTCCTCTTGCATCCCTAGAGTTAAGGAACCATCATGAGCTGGTGTAGGGAAGCAGCTGAGGCCAGTACTGCACTATACATTTAAAATACTTGTATACCACTTTAAATAGACCCAAAGAACTGTGGGAGTTGTAGTCTGTTAAAGGTGCTAAGAGTTGTTAGGAGAGACCCCTATTCTCCTCACAGAACTATTATTCCCAGAGTTCTATGGGAAGAGGGAATTGATTGCTCAGGCCCATTCAGGAGAGCCAGCTTGGCTCCACAACCGTGGTTGCCTGGGGTCATATGCATCGTGCATGGCCCTGGAACCAAAATTTGTGGGTGCCCATTCTCTTCATGCAGAATTTTGTGTGTGCTCGGGTACCCAGGGAGCCAGCACTTATCAGCCCGTTCTTATGACCTTGTCTTAACAACTTGGGTCTAGGGTATCTCAAGGACTTCTTAATTCCTATCCAATCATTGAGGTCTTGGGAGAGTTCCTGCTAATGGTTCCCATGTCTCAGATGCATGGCTTGCATCCACCAGGAGTACATTTGCTCCTGTGTTGTGGGCCCAGTTTTATGGAACTCCCATCCAGTTGAGCTCAGACAGGCTCCTTCCCTGTTCAGTTTCCAGCAGGCATTTAAATTAAAGTCTGATTTTATAGCTTTCACCATTTTTTACCCTTTTTGTACTATGTTCCTTCTATACCATTAGGAAACATTTGTAGTGAGGTGGTGTATAAAAAGTTTAAAGTAATAATGAAATGAAGGTCCAGCATTCTTCACAATGAAAGGGGAATCCATCACATTCTCTGGGGATCCTGGCAAATGTTCTGAAGGCATGGGAGGCCACTTTGCAGAAGCTAAGCAGGTCCTGGGTCCAGTATGTGCCTGAATGAGAACCGTCTGTATGGTGCCTTGATTTTCATGACAGGAGAACAGCGGGAAGTCTAGAGGCAAGAAAATAAATAGTGCCCGACTCTTGCCATTTAAGCATTCTATTTTGGCAGCAGCTAAGCTTGCAAAGCTGTTTGTTCTAACTAGAACGCGTTATGTGGCATTGCTTTGATTTCCTGTCTGTCACACGCAGAGAACAAGTTTCTGAATTCAGGCCAGGCTGTGCCTTCCTTCCTGCAACTCCCAATTGAAATGCTAACCCATTTCTCATTCAGCGGAAGCATGGCACTGAATCTCATGGATATAACATCATTCTTGCCTTGCTTGGCTTTCATTGACCCAGGAATCAGGTGATGGAGGTATGAGGAGCTTAGCATGGAAATGAACTTCTATGATCTACCTCTTACAAGGCCTGTACCTGGTGGACAGAGGAACAACATAGAAAACTATCTTTTACTGAGTCAAACCTCTGGTCCAACTAGCTAAATATTGTCTACACTGACTGGCAGCAGCTCTCCAGAGTTTCAGGCAAGGGACTTTCTCAGCCCTATTTGGAGATGCCAGGAATCAAACTTGGGACCTCTTGACTGCAAAGCATTTAGATGTTCTACCACTGAGCTGTGCTAGGACAGTTGTGCTACGATCCAATTAGCTCAAGCAGAAGATCTCAATTTCCTCCTTTCAGCTTAAATTGAGCCTTTGATTCACAGCCGAACTGACTTTGGGAGGAAACCTGCCACACACACACACACACACACACACACACACGTTTGTTTGTTTGTTTGTTTGTTTGTGTCTCCCCTTTTGCCATGGACTGGCTGGATGCAGAAGAGTGGTGGGAGGCACCAGCTGGGGAACCCCCAAGGGAAGAAGGGGATTGGTGGTGGGACAACAATGCATGGTCAGAGGGAAGAGAGGGAGCCGACTGGGAGGAGGAGGTGTCAGAAACTGAAGAGGCAACAGGAAGAGACTGTGGCAGAAAGCAGCCCAGAATCAGAGGCAGAAGAGAGGAGGGGGTCTGAGAGGCAGAGATAAGATAGGCTGCTGAATAAGCCAGGCGGTCTCCTCTTGCTGCTGCGACCAGCACCCCTTCCCCTGGTCTCCAGAACCAACAG
This sequence comes from Podarcis liolepis, assembly GCF_965112155.1. NCBI lineage: Eukaryota > Metazoa > Chordata > Lepidosauria > Squamata > Lacertidae > Podarcis > Podarcis liolepis. Next base: position 21,151,532 of record NC_139567.1, on the reverse strand, counting down.
AGGAATGAAGAGGGTGGAGCAAAGGCAGACCAGGTGAAAAAGTTCTGATGTCATAGAGACAAATGGTTGGGCCTTTTCTCACCTCACCTGCCTAGGTTCCACATCATCCTAGGATAAAAAACAATAGGCCAAGGGGAGGGGGTGTGGTACAGTCTGTGAGTTTTGGCTGATGCTAGGAGCTAGGGAGATAGAGGTATATATTGTTCTGTGCTGGACCCAAAGCTGTGACTTGGGGCTTCACTGGAAACCTAACCAGGAAGTAAGGTCTGCTGGGGTGTTAATGTTTTGAGCTCCCCACTACCCACCCTGTGCACAAGTTGTATATATGTGTATTTAAAACCATATATCCTAAAGACACCACAGTCTCCTGTGGCTTTCATTCCAGGAAAACTGGACCCAGAGTAAGCACTGGAATCCCCCGTGTCTCTTGCTGCTCAGAGATTGAGCATGAAAATATTATTATATTGCCATAACCCGCCCAGGGACATTACAGTGAAGGGTGGGTAGGAAATCTCACAAATAAGTAAATAAACATGTCGATTTACCTGTAGAAACCTGCAGGGTGAAAAGCAGAGAAAGAGAGAGAGCAGATGTGCTTTTTTGGAAAGCTGGAAAGAAACCTTAGTGGCTCAATAATGCATTAATATAAAACATGTTCAGTTTACATTCCGCTAAATCATGCAGGGCTAGCTGCTT